>NC_090921.1:1191492852-1191806476 GCF_040938575.1 Ambystoma mexicanum | reverse complement strand
GATGCCCGCCCATCCATTCCTGGGTGGTACTGGCCTATGAGCCCCATGCTTCTGGCTGGATAGTAATCTGCCATCCCTGTGGCCCGGTGCTCATGTGCGCCAGGGGCCATGGGGGTGGCAGAGTCCAGGCACTGAGAGAGATAAAGGCCTCTGGTACTAGGGCTCTTGAGGTTATGCTCAGGAGTTTCCCTTTCCCAGCGAACCTGGTCTCTATCCGCCCCTGCTCCCTGTTGCAATGCAAGAGCCTGCGCATTCAGTTCCTCAGTTAAGGCCTTACTAGACTCTATCAGTCTCTCCTGCATTGCTACCTGTTGTTGGAGCCTATCATTGTGCTGGCAGAGAGCCTAATTCTCTCTCTGCGTTTCTTGATTGGTCCTGGAGCACTGGGCCAGTCTTTGCTGCAGGAGGGTTACCTCCTGAGTCCCATCCCTACTGGCCTGCTCCTGTCTTGCCAGAGCCTCCTCCACCCTCCTGGTGTGCTCTAGCAAGTCCTGGTGTTCTTTTTGGAGGTCACCCAGTCCCTGGTGGGCCAGGTGATTTTCTTCCATTTTTCTTTTTAAGTGGCAGACTTCCTGGCCTAAGGTGTCCCTTTCCTGACTAGGAGTCTGCATCTGTACCGTCAGGTCGTCCCTTTGCCTTTGGAAGGCACCAGCTTTCTGGCGCTCCTGATCAAACTCTGCCTGGGTATCCAGGTCTTTCAGGATCAGTTTATTGCTCTCCTCTTTCTCTCTGTCTAGTTGGATTTGCAGGGTGGCTACCTGCTCTGTGCATGCCCTGTTGAAATTGATCTGTTGCTCCAGCTTTTTCTGGCTCTGCAGTAGGGAGTCCAAACTGTCTTGGCGTTCCTTCTGCAAGGCCAGAATTCTGGTATGCTGGCCAGCCTTTTCCTGTTGCAGTATATCCATGTCCTCTTTTATTTTAATGATATACTGCCTACTATCATTTTCTGGCTCCTGGCTCCTCTGCAGCCTCTGCTCAGAAGAGTCCAGATCAGATTGGGCCTTCTGTAATGCTAGTAGTTGCCTACTCGCCAGATCTTGGCCGTCAGCACATTTGTCCTGCATGGCTCCCATATGTAAATATAAATATGCCGCTACCCTGGCAATCTTGTTGTGCTCATCCTTGGCCTTAGGGGACATATATAGTTCACTCAGGGCCACATGTAAGGGACCCTGGTCTCTCCATATATCTGACCCTGTTTCAGTGATCTGGGGTGCGATTGCCTGCAACCAGACCGTCTGGTCCTGATGAGTCCACTCACCTCTCACAAATAGCTTATGTAAGAAGTGCTCTCTGGCTATTTTCATATCTACCAAGGTCGTCATTCTGGAATTTGAGTTCCTTCCTGACTTACAGAAGTTTGTATTTTATTTTTGCAAAACAGACCTTTTCCTTAGAGCGTTCCTTTGAGGAGTGCTTTACAGCGTAACACAGCATGGTGATCCGACTGGATATGTGTATCTGGTCAGCTGGCACACTGTATTAATCTGCACAAGTGATAGATCTAACCCAAACGATCCCGGACCAGCCCCCACTTTGTAAGAGGATTCAATCCAGCACTACAGCTAAGACAATGTCTAGTCTGGGATACTGAATGGAAACCCTTATTGATATATCTTTATGTCCAGTTCATGAGTTCTGGATGACTACCCCTATATAACACCCCTCTCTTGGAATCCCCCTGACCCCACTGAGCCAAGAAGTAGTTCTGTTTTGCAAGTTTAAAAGGTTTATTTGAGAAAAATGAAACAATATATATCTATATATATATATCAAACTTTTATGATAAATTAATAATTAATATCACACTTCAGAACATGAGCAGTTAACGACAATGGGTAATGTTCTACTAACAAACTGATTTGATTACCCAGGAGTAGTATAAAGGATGAGGTAGCACGCTTGGGAATAGGAACAGAAGAATAAGGTGGTAGAGAATGCTTTATCTAGTTTCAGATGGATGCAATGTTGAATGAAAATGCAATACAGAAAATACTCAATATGATTTCAACAAAACAATGTAATCACTTTTCTCTGGCAATCCACTCCCCCCCTTATGAAATGTAAGTAAATAAAGGGGAGAGCACACAGTTCTTAGAAATGCAATCAAATGTAATTCAGTTCACCCCAGCAAGCTTAGACTACAGAAGTTTGAAACACAGGCAAAAGGCTTTGAATATGATGACAATGCAGTGAGAAATATACTGAAAATGCTTTTAATTCCCTTCAGGAGGTTCAGGGTGAGTGGTATCTAGTTAATATGAGTTCAGGCTCACTCTAGCAATGATTCAGGGATGGTTCTTAAGAGGCAGACGAAATTTAGCAGTTCAGGCCAAAGCAGCTATCTTTTTACAAGTAAAGAAATCAGGCCAAATCGCAAATCGCGGCAAAATTTGTGAGTGCGAGAATCGTGATTACGGCAAAAGTATAAGGAGTAGCAAGTCGGCAAGCTGAGATTCTAAGCTTTCAGAGGAAAGTTAAACCAAGTTCCTAGCACAAACGGTTCCAGAGATACGGACGATTAAATAAAGGTAGTTTTTCGGATTTGAAATTTGAAAAGTTCAAAGCGACAGGTTACAGCTTGCAGCTAGAAAATGACAGGTGACAGTTAGGAGGCAGTTCTGGTTAGATTTAAAATAGATTGAATTATATTATTTTAACTAAGAGATTGGTTCTGCACAGTTCTGCTAGGTACTCACAATATATTTTGAAATAGGCCTCCCCACGGATCTGGTCAGGTTTTGGACTGGACTCCGGTTCTGGTCTCAGCACTTCACAGTGACCTGGGTCAGCTCTCTGGTTCTGCTAACAGCGGTCTGGGTCACTCTGGATCTCTGGCCTCTGGTTCTGGATACTGCTCTGCTTTCTCTGGGTACAGCACTGCTTCTGGATCTTTCTGGCACAGGGTTTCAGGCCAGAATCAACACCTGGGTCCGGCTGTGAATAGTCTGCAAATGATTTTTGGGCCTGCTGACAAATACTTTTGCTTGCAGTGGGCCTTCTTGGTTCAAAGTTCTGTAGTCTCTGTTTAGCTTGGAAGTCTAAGTGTAGGATCTCTGGATGTGAAGTCGTCGGTCAGCATGCTCCGCAGCAAATGGAATTGAATGTCCCTACCTGTCCCAGCAGTCTCTTTTTATGTGTTTTGAAAGTGGGTGGAGAGGCTAGCTTTCTAGGCCCAACCCCTTCAGAGTTCTGATAGGTTGGAGAATTCTTTGCGTTCTCACTGGAGAGCAGGATTGTGTGTCAGAATGATGTCATTTAATGGCTTGCAGAAAGGACACTCCCCTGTCAAATTGCACACAAATCTATATTTGATCAAAATACACATTTCTCAAATACATAGTGGTTTGTCATTGCATGTACATATTACCTATCACATGAGGTATACTCTGTTCAAACTCTGCTCTTCCTGAGGGCTTGCATTCAAAAATGGCAACTTATTTTCGATTTTAGTGGGTTATGCAACCTTGGTTCTTCATTAAAAATTATACACATATACACGGCCTGTCCATACATACTCCAGTAAATTCTCATGTCTCTAGCTTAAACACAGAGTATGTGGTGTCAATAAATAGCGGGGTTTTGCCCCAGAACATCACACAAATTCCCAACGCGTCTTAAATCGTGCACAGAAAAATCACAAGAATTATGGTATCATTTAGATAATTTTGACAAGTCCGCACCATGAGTATACATCTTTCTTAAAATCATATTCTGGCCAACAGGGGTGTGTCTTTTCAGGTCACATGGTGTAGAAACCAGTTTATCCAGTTTCAGCCAAGCTCAGAGACCCTGCCCCTCCCCGTTTCTGCCAAGGGGAAGCTATTTTACGATTCCCCCAATAAACCATCTGCCTGGGCCCTGGAAGGCCCATTGTTCAAGAGGAAGCCATTTATGGCCTCCCCCCAATAAACCCTCTGCCTGGGTCCTTTGTGTAGTCTCTAGCAGTCCCTTGGTAATTCAATCAGAGAGGGGTAACCTCCCCTCAGAATGCAGCCAGGCCTGAGAACTGCTGTGGATCCAGTTTCACTCCAATTGGGGGGAAGTTGTCAGACAGAATCCAGTTCCTTAAGCCAGGCCCCAGCTAATGTCACGTTTAGTTACCCAGTTTTCTGCATTCAAATAAAACTAACAATTTTTACATATGCAGCTAGAATGCTGATTCTAAGTTCAAAACTATGACATCTTAACAGTGACAAACTATGTGGCAGTCACAAGTCTGTCCCTCAGTTTATTTACACATTTCGATTTTTGGTAATTTTAACTCCAGTTTCAGTTTAAGCCGCTGCAGACCTGCAGAGCTCAGCCAGTCTTGTTATAAACCTTCAAGTCACTTCAGAATATACCTTTACATTGTATCCACCTCTCAGTAAGTCTTTCTTTGGCCTGCTTTGGGTTGATTTATTCAGTTTTACACAAAGGTCTGGTGTTGTTTTAAAACGCCGGCTTTCTGATAGTGGTGAGTACTGGTAATGCAACCATTTTTGGGATTTAAGAAAATGAATTCCCCACAGTTCTAGGTTGCTTTTGGCAATCAGCATTGCCATTCCCAATGGTTTCAGGCTACTGTGTGGGTAGCCCAATGGTGGTTTTAGGCAGTGCCCTTCTGTGCCCATAACATCGGCAAAAATGGATGGCAGCCTATTCTTCATGCATTTCCCTGGGCATTTTCTGGGAAGCTCTGGCCATCATGATGTTTTCAATGCCAGTACTGCACAGTTTTTGTGGTAGGGCTCGGATGCATGGGTAAAAACATCCCACAGGTGCTTTTGTTCTTTAGTTCTATGTATTTGTGTTTACTTGATGGATTAAGGTTATCCTCAATGTTGTTAAAATACACTTTCAGTTCCATTTTGCGTATTAATTTAAAAAGATTAGCTTCCTCCTCAAATAAAGAGGTATTTGTAGTGGGTATGAATGAAATCCCTAAATTCAATGTCTCTAGTTGAGTCGTAGTCAATGGTTTGGAAGAGATATTAATGACTACATTTTGATTTATTTCTTTTTCTGCCAAAGTTTCCTTTTTTCCTCTTCTTGCCTTGTGACCCCTAAAAAAGGTATCTGTGGAGTACGTGATGATGGTCCTGATGCTGGTTCTTCTGTGGATTCTGTAACTACAGTATCCAAACTTGTTGTTGGTCTATCTTCCAATTCACCACTTGTAACTTCGCTGCTGTCGGTATTGTTATTTGGCTTCTGAGTTTGTCTTGGTGGTCTATTCTGTGGAGTCCTGTTGTTAGAGTAAAACTCCTGCCAGGTGTAGACAATATCTCTTGCGTAGTCCAATGTATCCCTTCTGAATTTCCTAATCTTATGTTGTTCGATGTCTTTTTTATAACCCTCAAGTTTTGTATTGGTGTCTTCTAGGATTTTTTCCAACTCAGTTTTCGTTTTCTATTTAGATAGTTGATTTGATACCTCATCTATTTCTTGTTGAAGATTATTGACTGATTTCGCTAATTCCTCAATTGTCAGTAAAATTAAATCCAAAGAGCATTTGTTTAAAATGTGCTCCCACCTAGTCACAAAATCCTTGTTTTCCTTGCACAACTTCGGTCTAAGGTATACCCTAAGTCCTCTAGGGATACGTTTTGTTTTAAAGTATTGTGCAAGTGTAGTCACGTGAAGTTTTTGGGAAATTTCCCGTCTAATAAGACATTCGAGTTTTCGTATCAGACGATCTGGGTTCTCCTCAATTGGAGCTTCTTTGTTTGTGTCTTTAATTAGACCTAGAATTCTGGTTGCTTCTTCATCCGAAAAAGCTAAAGTGGTCGCTGCTTTGTCTGTTAGTGCACTAATAGTTGAAAATGACATTATAGTTATTAGGGTGCAAGTGATTTTTTAGTGATACCAACCCCTAGGGGAAACGTAACAAGGAAAATATTGATAATCACCATGCACACCTGTTTCACATTTGTATTTTTGTATATAGGAGAATACAACTCTGAGCAATTAGTTTGAGAGTAGAATACTATTTGAGGTGCTGGGGAGATGTGCTCAGCCTTGGTATCTAGGCTGGGAAATATACCTACCCACAAACGGGTCACACCCATGCCAGGTGCCATTCCAGGGACTGTGGGAGAAAGGGTCAAAGTCGCAGATGGCAGTGCCATGGGCAAGATTGCCTGGCAGATATGGACATTGTGGCTAATTTGTGGGTACATCTTCAGCCACAGAGAATGCCTGAGGCGTTAATGGCTAGTGAACAACATGATTTAGAGAAACTACACCGGAGCGTTTTTAAAATTGCTGAGAATTGAACTTTGTAAAACGTTTTTGTTCTGCTTATTGCTTATGGGGGAGGGAGTATTTGTTTTTCTTCTTTCCTCCCTTAAACTAAAAATAACAAAAAATCACAAAATATCAAAACATTTGAAAAAATAACTATTCCAAAAACCACAAAATAAATACCCAAAGAAATGACATGTGTTCAGTATAGTTTGATGTATGCTTTGGGTGCTGAATAATAAGCATTCCATTGAGGATAGACATTTGCAAAGCTGGTGTTCTACATCAGGATTCAATATGGAATTCTTTCAGACAGGAGTGGAATCACGTGACACTCATTGAGTCCTTAGCCTATCCTCTTTTTTATAGATGGTGAACCATTTGTTTGTGTTTGGAGGGAGGGCAAATAGGGGCAATTACCTTCCTAACAAAAAAAGACTAAGGGCCTCATCACAAGTTGGGCGGTATCCCGACTGGGATACTGCCCACCTGTATTTGTGTTACCGGCCACCCATCCGGCAGTATTACCTCCGGATCATGTGTTGGGTGGTAAACATAATTCCCCATTCCCCATTGGATCCAATGGGGAAGTTTCAGTGCAATTACCACCAGTGCTATTACTGCACAGTAATTACACCGAAAATCAGAATTTTTCTGGAACATTTACCCCCAGCTTGCAGCTGGGGGTAAATGCTGCCAGGCTCGAGATCGGGCGGACCCTTAAATGCAGCAGTAACACCGTTACCACCGCAATTAAGGGCTACTGCCCAACTCGTGATGAGGCCCTAAGATTTCTGGATGCTTGAGAGACAGATAACAGTGCACCCGGCCCTGTGAGACAGGAGAGACATAAAACCTGAGTATGTTCCCTTTTCCCCATGAGACAGGAGAGATGCAAGAAAAAAAGAGACATAGACATTGACTGTGTGCCCACACTCTTGCAAGACAGTTGAGATACACAAATTGAGTGTGTGCCCGGCTCTTGCAAGATCAGTCTGTGCCCTCACCCCCGCAATACAGGAGAGATAGAACAATTCAGATGGCACACCCACCCCTGCGAGACAGAAGAGACATAAATATTCAGGTTTTGTCCCCACCCTTGAGAGACAGGAGGAACATACAAATTAAGGCTGTGCCATAATGCCTGCGAGAAAGAAGAGACATCAAAATTCAGGCTATGCCACTAGCCCTGAGAGATAGGGGAGAGGTACACATTAAGGCTGTGCCACAAGCCCTCTTAAACAAAAGAGACATACAAACTGAGTTTGTGCCTCCGCCTCCACAACTGCTAGGTAGAAAAGATATTACAATTCAGGCTGAGTTCAATAGTATGAGAGGAAAGACAAAAATATTCAGACCGTGCCCCCACCCCTGCGAGAGATAGAATAAACATACAGTTCTTGCTGCGAGAGAGGAAAAAGAAACAAAATCAGGGAGTGCCCTCACACCTGTAAGACCCGTAGACGCAAAAGGAGACAGGAGAAGGTTAAAATTCAGACTGAGCCCTCAGCACTGTGAAACAGGAGAGATGTAACAATTCAGGCTGAGCCCCCACCCCTTTGAGACAGGAGAGATGTAATAATTCAGGCTTTGCCACCAGTCGTGTGACACAGGAGGGACATACAATTAAGGCTATGCCCCAGGCCCTGCTAGACAGAAGAGGTATACAAATCCAGGTTGTGCCACTACCCCTGCGGGACAAGTGAGATGTACAAATTCAGGCTGGTGGTGTAGGAATGTGTGCTGCACATGCATTGAACACCAAACTTTTCTGGTGCTGTATGACTGTCTGAGATGAAAGAAGATCTTGTGTGCCACAGCAAGTATATAATGTACAGGAGAGCAATCTGTGTCAAAATGTGTCACTGCAACATGGATAGCACGTGCAATATGGCACTTGAATTGTGTGCCTGTGTCTTATTGCAACACTGACATTTCACCCATTCTCTGCTGCCACAAAGCCTAATGCTAGTTACCAGGGAGTTAGCCCCTCTATCAGCATCTGCTGCACTTTATCCCAGATTCCTGCTCCTGTGTCGCTCCTACCATCAAGCCCTTACATATACTATGTGGCGTTTTAATAGACAAAATACAGCTGATCAGATGACTATCTTAGCTCACCACTAGAGGGGAAGGTGACCCTATTCCCTAACAGCCACGTAATCAGTGCTTTGCCCGCATGTCCACATATTCTATGAACGTCGCCACATATTCTATGAAAGTCTTGTCAAAGCAGGTGCTTCCCTGCTCCTCTGGAACCATTAAGGAGCACATCGACACCCTTGCTCCAGCCTTGGACAATTTCTGAAATCACTCTTTTGCCACTGGAAACTTTCCCTCCCCCTGAAGCAGTCCCTTGTGTACCCCCTTCCTTAAGAAGCCTGCTGCCGATCCTTCCTCTCTGGCAAACTACCACCTGATCGCCATGACTCCTTTCCTGGGCTAACTCCTGGAAAGGCTGGCCATCTTCCTGCTCATTCTACATACTGGGCCTCATTACACAGTAGGCGGTAAGGGTTTACTGGTACCGGTATTTTACCAGTACCGTATTTTACCAGTACTGGTAAATCCGTACCGCCTTACTACGAGGTCCCTTTGCAGGTTGGGGAATTTAACGCCTGCTTTTTGCAGGCGTTAAAAACCAACCCGCAAAGGGACCCAGGGAGCTAATTACGGTACCGCAAATTGCTGTGCCGTAATTAGCACCTTCCCCTTTCCCATTATGCCCTATGGGGCAAAAATGGGAATGGGAATGGGGAAGGGCAATGGCGGAAGGGGGGAATTACCGCCCCGCCAACCTTGGAATGGGGCGGTAATTCCCCTTTCCACCAAGGCGGTGCTGGTATTTTACCGGCATGAACCATGGCGCTAATTGCGCCATGGTTCTCCGCCTACCGTGCAATGAGGCCCACTGTATCTGTTGGTTGTCTCCATGTTCACCAGTCTGGCTTCAGAGCAGCCAAAAGCACAGAAAATGCACTCCTGAACACCAATGTAGGCTTGCTCTCTAATCTAGGCTCTAATCTTCCTTCTGTCCTCATTCTCCATGACCTTTGCTTTTGACACGGTCAATGTTGACACCTGCTCAATTGTCTCTGTCACAACCTGGGTATCACTGATCAGGCCCTAGCTTGGTTCACCCCCTTTCTCTTCGATGGATCCTTCCAGGTCCAACTTGGGTCCTTCCTCTCTTCTATATCTCTCTTTACATGTGGTGTTCCCCAGGGTTCTAACCTCTCTCCCTGGCTCTTTAATTACTACCTGGCACTTCTGGCCCACTGCATCTCTACCTTCTGTTCTAACTTTCAGTGTTATGAGATGACACTCAGCTCTCCTTCAGGCTCCCTTCAGCCTCTTCTGCTGCTTTTCTCATACCTGACTGTCTGTCTACAATTATGCCTCCAACAATTTCTGCCTTAATGCCAGTGAGACCGAGATCCTCCTTGTTGGGACACCGGCTCACACCTTCCCTCTCTCACTCTGTCCACCCACCCTGGGCCCTCTACCTGCACCTTCCTGTGAGGCTGAGAACCTTGGTGTCATCTTTGACTCCACCCTCTCCTTCTCTCCTCACATCTCTGACATGTCAGTCACACTATCAGCTGCACCTCCTCAGAGGTATTCCTCCTTTTCTCACTTTCCCCAAGAAGCTCACTGTCTCCAGAGCCTGGTTCTCTCTAAGCTGGACTACTGCAACAGCCTCTTTCTAAATCTGCCTACCTCTACTCTTTGCCCTTTACAACTAATCCAGAACAGGACTGCAAGACTTGCCCTTGGCCTTAAGCCCAGGGTATTATCTCTCCAGCCCTGCAATATCGCCAATATGGCTGCAAGGATCAAGTTCAAGACCCTCTGCATTGTCCACAAGGTTTTCTGGGCCCGGAGACCACACTACATCCAACTTTCTCTTCCTAAGCATCCTCCTTCTCGATCCCTCTGCACATCTACCTCCAACTCTCTGAGGGTCAGACACTTCTCCAGGCAGAGAGTGGGGGGTAGATCTCTGTAGTCAGCTGGGGCTTCCCTCTGGAACAGCCTCCTTGCCTCTCTCAAACTTTCACAGGACCACCTTAGGTCCCATAAGCTACTCAAGACCCTCCTTTTCGCTTCCACGTTCTCTCTCCCTCTCCCTTGCTGATACCTTGTCTGCTGTGCAAACTGGTTACCTGGCCACCCACTGAAATTATGGCACCAGGCTCCTGCATGGCCAGTTGCTCTTATACTGCCTCCGGACCTCCCAACCACTTAGGGACTGTATCTGCAACCCTACAGTCCCCTGACTCCCTGAACATATGAGACACCTCCCTGGCAACACATATGCTTTCCATTGAACTCTCCCCTCCCCCCAAACGCCCCTGGCACTTCTCCCTCTCCCTCCCCCCACACTTGCGTGATCTGAATGACACAAGGCCTAATAAGATTGTTGTTTTTTCCTCCTCTTGTCTTCCCTTTCTTGTCTTGTCGCACCTAGAACCACATGTATACAGGCGCGTTATAAATGACATCATATCATAGCATTCATTTTGAAGTTGCCTTTCCCAACTTTGACTTGTCCCATTCTTTTCTCACTGCAAACATTGCTGCATTACAGTGTTGCTACAGCCTTGCTTAAAAAGTAATTCCAGCTGGGAATGTACCATCGGGCAACAGCACTTATCATCTTCTCTCTGAAACCTTTGTTTTCAACAAAGGTGTTTGGCAGATGTCTGCTGCCAGCATTGTCGTCAATTTACTGTACTCTTGAATGGTTACGATTATATTTATAAATGTGCTCAAATGACTCACTGAGGCTGGGTTGTTGCATATACACTGTTCTCCTTCTGCTACTTTGTTGTTGGGTGCTGCTTATTGCACTGCCAAACACAGTTCTTTGCTACATGACTGCCATATTTCCCAGTTCTGTGTTCAACGTACAGGGTAGTGCTAGCATGCTGCTGAATGTCCATTGGCTTCTGGGGGTATGCTGTTAAATATGTTTTCCCAATCTTGTGCACAATGTTGCTTCATATGCCTCAGCAATGATGACGTACCCAGATTGGTCCATACCTTCCCAAGGAACACAACTTTTCCACACAGAGTGCAGGTGGCAAGATGCTGCTCTTGACACAGTTCAAGGATATTCCAGACTGTAGATATGTGCTGTAGATTTGCAGAAGAAAATGGAAGGTGGTGCTCTGCAAGGTGCACTGGTGCAAGAGGTGGCATGGGTTCCTGTGATGGTCGTGTTCATGCTGTTATACATTGACCTACACCCTTTACACTTAGTGATCTCTGAGGTGTCACAGAGTGTAGACAAGACAAGACAAGTTATTTGTAGTTGTATTTCTACACTATAAACCTGTGCAGGGGTTGTGGTGGTAGAAGGTGCTTCTTGCAGACTGTGTTTGTTCTACTAACCCTCCATCTGCGCCATGTCTGGGGTTGAACATGGTACCAGCACTTGGAGCCATAAAAACATCTTTTAGTGTTCTCTTATGAAAAGAGCGGGTGAAGTCAACATCATAGTCATCATCATCACCTTCATTATAGTCTACATCACCACCATTGCCATAATCAAAATCATAATCTAAAGTAGTGGACGTGGTGGAAATGTAGTGGGTACGCCAGGCTAGGAAACACCCTGCTCCTCTAGCATGGGTAATTGGGCATGGTTCTGCTGCCCCTGACCTACTGCTGAGAGCTGTAAATCTACACCCCCACTTACCCCATCAAGAACATCTGCACTTTCGGCCACAGAGTTACTGGAGGTCTCTTCGGCTGGCACCCCAACAGACCCCTGAAAAACCTGGATGTGTATGCTGGTCTGTTGTAAAAATGGAACATGGGAAACATCCCCAATTTGGCTTGGACTTTGATGTTAGGGGAGATGGAGTTTGGGCTGACGGCACTTAATTGGCAGAAACAGCTAAGCAGGAGATGAAATTTAAAGGATAATTGCCACCCCCAAAACTGTAGTTTCAATGCTTGCAGTACTTGTTGTAGCAACCTTGGATGTACAACTTCTGGTTATTGATTGACATATCCCCATACTACCTAGGATTTGTGGATCCAAAGCAAAAGCAGCAGCTACTTTCCTGACAGTAGACCATGCAACATTTCCACAATACTTTCCTCTCCCCCTCCTCTGTTCGGCCTTTGGCTCAGAGGTCATCTTAATTGGCGGTGCTTTTTGACTCAAACTCCACAGATACTGCAGCCCCCTTTTCAAAATCAGATAATTCTGTAGGCCCAGTGCTTGTAATCATCACCACTACCACCACCACCTACAACATTTTTCCAGCACACCCAAACTGTTCTTTTCCCCCACAACGGATATGCTTGCTTTGTCCCCTTTGTGCCCATTCAAATGAGCTGGAACCGTCAAAATCCTCCTCTGGCTTACTGCTCAGCATGATAAAGCAGATAGTGTGTTGGGTTACACAGCCGACCAACCAGCTACTAATTGCCCACCACTTCAAACAATTTTTCTGGCACCCCAAAAGTTTCTTTTAACCCAAAACAATGCAATTGTTTGTTTTCAATGTGTGCATGTTCAAATGAACTGGCCCAGCGCAAATTCCTCTGCTTCTTTTGTGTATGAGTGTGTCCCTGTGACCAAGCCAGCCCAGAACAAATACTACCTCCTTCCTGTCACTTTGTGTCTGCAAGCCGGTGGTGTGTTGAGACACAAAGCCAATCAATCTGACACTAATTGCCCACTATCTGTTGTAAAAGCAAAAGAAAATATGGAGGCTGAGTACCCCAAAAGGAAATACACCAAACACAGGCTTATAAAGATTCACAGATCTTTATTCTATAAGTGTGAAGTTTTACAAAGAAACAAAGTATCAGATAGCTATCTGGCCCTTAGTACATCACAGCGAATACCAGCTCTTTCGGTGTAAGAAGTGAGAGGTACTGGACGTCTAAATATTCACATCTTTTATACAGTTTCCAATCGTAATGTCCAGCCCCTCTGCAGGTTAATAATTCTCAGTCTAGGGTTCGTGCCGAGTTCACCTCTAGTTAGTCCAACTATATGCATATGGATTATTTCCAATTTGTACAACAAGTCACAATGGCAACCGTGTATCTTCGGATTTAACATTTAGCCTTAGTACATGTCCTAAACAATGTAGTTCAACAAGTGTTCACATTTAGTATTTAAACAACATTGTATTTGATGTATGTCCGTGGATCGGACTTGTTGGCGTGAGTAATTCTCGATCTACAGGTCAAAAGTAGGACAAGGTCTCATTACATGACCCAAACATTTAGCCTACGGGCAGTTTAGACATTAATCTATATGTGAAGGTCAGGACGGCTAGGTTACAAGCAGGAGAACACTGTCCACCATTTTAGAATACAGAGTGACTTTGAGATGGAAATCAAAATGGCGGATGAACCTAAAATGGCGGCTAAGTCGATCTAAGGTCAGAACTTCGCAACGCGGATTTCTTCGCAGAGCGACTGGGCTTAGGCCAATATATACAATAAAGGGGGCACAATATGATATCCCGTTTCACACTGTAACAATTCTTTCAGCATCCAAAACATGTTTTCTTTCCCCAAAACAATTCAAATGCTTGTATTCTGTGTGAGGGCACATGTTGAAATAAAATGGCCTAGTGCAAATTCCTCAGGGCCAGCTGCTCAGTGTGCTCATGATTGTGGTGTCTTGCATCATAAAGCTAATCAACCTGCCACTAACTGTACAGGCCTACACCACCTTTTCCCGAAAATGTTCTCCCCAAAACAATTCAACTGCTTGTTTTGTGTGTTGGAGCAACCATTCAAGATGGCCCTTCACAAATACCTCTTCTTGCCTGCTGCAGAGTATACTCAAGCAGGTGGTGTGTTGTGTTACAGAGCCAATGACTTCACTTCTGCCCACCGCTCTGAACAACCTTTCTGGCACGCCAAAATGTTCTCTTCCCCAAAAACTAATTCTACTGCTTAGTTTGTGTGCTAGTGAGTCAGTTAAAAAAAAGCTGGCCTCTGAAAATGTCTTCCCCAGCCTACTGCTCAGTGTGCTGAATTGACCTGCCACTAATGCCCAACAGGTGGGATCACCACCTCCAACCCAGTTACAGCACCCACAAATGTGTTTTTGTCCCCTGAAGTTCTTGTGTATGACCATGTGTTAAAGCAAGTGCCCACCTATACATATACACAAAATACATTGTTGAGGTGCTTAGCAGAGAAAGTGTATTCTCTGTACAAATAAAATCCACAGTCAATTAACCTGCCACTAATGCCTATTGCCTGTGATCACCACCTCCAGAAATGCTTGCAGCACCCCCACTGTTTTCTGTTCCTGGAAAATAAATGCAACTGCGTGTGTTTGAGTGTGTGTTCAATCAAGCAGTCCCAGTACATGTGTGCACATTAAGTTGTTGAGTTGCTTGTCAGAGAAAGTGAAGTCTCTCAAAAAAATACTGTAGGCTAGCGTAGCTTTCTGTGGTGTGTTTTTGGAAATTAAAAATAAAATGATATTCGGTTGAGCACTATCTAAAATCATGCTAACAAAGTTCTGTACTATAATATGAAATGCACTACATGCAATGATGTTTTGTTTCAAATTCAAGAAAGCCTTACCTGAACATGAAAATAAATTGTTCCAGCTCTTGAAAAGCAACAAACACCTAAAATGTCCTTTCCTTTAAAATGTTCCTTCTTTCTGTCTCTCCCTGTAAATATATTAACTACAGAAGACCAAAATGCCCTACGTATAAACTACCTATAAACATTATCAAATGCTCCTGCTTTCAAACAGCAACATACACCAGGACACAGCATCTCCAACCCTCTCTGAAAGATTCCCAGTGTCTGCCGATGAGCTCCAGCAACTTCCCTATCCATAGCTGGGCGAATCTGCCTGCCAAAACGCATTTCCCTGAATCTCTTTAAAGAAATAGGGCTGTTTAGCGGATAGTGCATGTGGTAAAAATGTTGGTGATTCAACATCGGAAGAATAATTTGGCCCTGCCTTACTCACAATAGCCGCAATCATTCTGTAGTGGACAGGGAGTGATTTATAGAAACAGTACCAAAGGCCCATGGTTGGAAAATGGCATTCAATGGTAAAAGTTAGTAACAATCTCTAAGTAAAGAAGACAGAATGACAATGACTCAACAGTCCCAGGGAGGAGGGATTTGTGGCAACTCTGGTTCGAGTGGCAGGTATTTGGTGCCAGTCTCAAGGTTAAGAGGAAATCTTATCTGAGACACTAATTTTCTTCCTTTCCATTTTAAAATTATACTTTTTTCTGATGTTCTGTCCAAAAAGAGAGTCTCACATCTAATATAGGAGCATTGCCAGAACAGAGATGCTCACATCTAATATTTGTATTTTTGTATTTTATTTATTTGTATAGCACACCAGGCCCAGGGGAAACCGGGCGCATCACTTAGTTACAAAAATGATAGGGCATACAGAGCAATAATAACTGAGGTTACAGGTATAAAAATAACAGTGAGGTGAGAGAGCAAATTATATTTACAAAGGATACAGATATGTACAGAGTTACACAGTGAACCCAAGGCTAGATGTCTTGGGCAGACAGTCAAGCTTTGGTTAGGTGTTTGAATCTAAGGAAGGAGGCCTCTGCTCTTAGCTCATTTGGGAGCCTGTTCCATAGTTTAGCTGCCATGATGGGGAAGCTGGTTCCACCTGATCTTTGAAGGTTGAAATGTGGAACGACAAGGCAGTTAGTTTGAGCAAATCTACCAGGTCTTTTGGAGTTGTGGAGGGCAAATCTGTTGGCCAGGTAGCAGGGTGCTTGGTTGTGAAGGCATTTGTGGGTAAGATCAAGAGTTTTCAGAGAGATCCGATGTGGGACTGAGAGCCAGCGAATGTAGCGTCTGGTGTCAGAGATGTGTTGGCGCCTGGAGATGTTGAGGGCTGCTCTAATAGCATTATTTTGGACAATTTGTAACTTATTTAGGTTGCAGCGGTTAGTGCCCAGGTAGAGTGCATTACAGTAATCAATCTTGGACAATGCAAGAGTCCAGGCCAAGGTAACACAATTGGCTGAAGAGAGAAAAGGGCGGCTAGGTGTGATCAGCTTGCGGTATATGCAGCTGTGGAAGATACTGAGTTGGTTTGTCTGACCAAGGATAGAGTAGAGTTGATATAAATCCCTAGCGTTTTGGTGTCCTTGGCAGTTAGGATAGTATTACCATCAATGGTGAAGGAGTTGAACGCAGGGTCACGTTTAGTAAGTTTTAGTGGTGAGCCAAGAATGAGGAGCTCTGTCATTTCATCATTTAGACAAAGGCCGTGTTGCGCCATCCAGGCTTGAATGACCTGGTAGTTGGCATTGATGACGAGGGAGTCTGCTATGTAGTCGCCTGAGATTGGGATTAGTATCTGGGTGTCGTCAGCATAATTGGTGTAGGTGACACCCAGATAGTCCAAGATATCAAATAGGGGTTTTGTGAACACGTTATACAATGTGGGTGAGGCACAGGATCCTTGTGGCACGCCACAGGAGACAGGTGAGGGCAGGGCGGCTGCTAGTTGAGAGAACACCCGCATTGAACTATTGTCTAAGAAGGAGCTAATCCAGGTTGTGGCTTTATCGGAAAAGTGTGCAGCTGATTTAAGGTGATGGCATAGTATTTGGTGATTGACAAGATCAAAGGTCGCAGAGAGGTCCAAGAGGAGTAGGAGAGCAAGTTTGCCCTTGTATTTTAAACCTTCGATCTGTGTTTTAAGATCTATAAGGGCAGTTTCAGTGCCGTTATGCGGCCGAAACCCAGATTGCCTGAGTCCCAAAAGTTTGTTGGATTCAAGGTAATCTTGAATTTGTACGTATGCGGCTCGGTCCAGGATTTTTAGTAAGAACGGGACCGTGGTGATAGGCCTGTAGTTTGTAGGTATGCTAGCATCCAGTGTTGTTTTTTTCAGGAGAGGGATAACCCACGCATCCTTTAGGTTGTCAGGTACAATCCCAAAGCTAAAGGAGGAATTGATGAACGAGGTGATGAATGGAGTTAGGTCATGAGCTGCTTCCTTGATAATGGCCGCCGGAAAGAGATCACCTTGGCAATTGGAAGGTTTAAGGCTGATGATGATCTTTTCCACTTCAGTAATTGAAAGTGGAGAGAATCCGAACGGAGTCAGAGAAATGGGGATGGAATTGTTTAAAATAGCGAGAGGATTAGGTTGTAGGTTGGATTGTAGGCTAGTTTGTTTATTGTTAATTTTGATTTGGAGAGAAACAATCTTGCCAAGGAGAGCCTCTTGGATTTTGGTGCACCAAGTGCTATCTTTTGTGCACGTATCTGGTGCCATGACAGGTGTTTCAAGTTCTTTTAGGATTCTGAACAATTCTTTGGTGTTGGATTTGGCTTGCTCGATGCGTTTGTTATAAGTGTCTTTTTTTGCCTGGAATATATCTTCCTTATAATTAAGGGTAGCAAGGAAGAGGCAGGATTTGTTAGCTGCGGACTAATTGCTTTTCCGGTATGATTCCGCAATTAGTTTTTCTTTGCGCAGAGATCTAAGCTGGGTGTGAACCAAGAATTGAGGTGGGCTTGAGGTTTAGGTTTTCTCAATTTAGAGGAGGCGATAATGTCTAAAGCTTTTTGTATAGCGTGGTTAAAGTTGTCAACCAGAGCAGTGGGGTCAGAGCATGAGCGAGCCTGATCATTGAGAACTGAAAGGATGAGTGGGAGAAGTCTGTCGCAGGTAATGTCGCGTTTATTACGTGTGGCGATAGCAGGCGCAACAGTTGGAGTGAGGCTGATAGGTTTGGACAAAATGAAATGTTAAAGGTAATTAAGTTGCAGTCAGTCCACGCACAAGGTTGGTTGGAAATGAAATTGATAGGGCAGTTGTGAACAGCTAGCCAATCAAGGATTCTACCCTTAACATGTGTAGGTTGGTTAATATGCTGCGTGAATCCTGCATTCGTGAGCATGTTATCGATAGTCATGGCAGCAGTGTCATTGGGGTCAGTAAGGCCAAGGTTAAACTCCCCTAGTATCAAGATTGAGGAGTTTGTTTTAGTGTTATGTTAATATAGGAGTATTGCCAGAACAGAGAGGCTCACATCTGACATAATAGTACTGTCAGAACAGAAAGGATCACATCTAACATAGGAGTACTGTGAGAAAAGAGAGATGTATACCTAATATAGGAGTACGGTCCAAAAAGAGAGGCTCACATCCAATATAGGAGTACTGTCAGAAAAGAGAGGCTCACATCCAACATAGGAGTACTGTCAGAACAGAGAGGCTCACATCCAACATAGGAGTACTGTCAGAACAGAGAGGCCCACATGTAACATAGGAGTATTGGCAGAACAGAGAGGGTCACATCCAACATAGGAGTATTGTCCGAACAGAGAGGCTCTCGTCTAACATGGGAGTACTGTCAGAACAGAGAGACTCTCATCTAACATGGGAGTACTGTCAGAACAATGAGGTAACTAATTTGTAAATATCTTAATTCTTTAAAAGGTTGTATAGCACTTGTCCAGTGGGAGGTCACCACCATTGATTTTGTTCCAAAGGAGAAGTGATCATAAGCAAAGAAAGTAAAGGAAAGGCCAGATGGGAACTTGATGCTATTCATAGCTTCATGTGCTTAAGGCCAAGCGGAGATCCACATTGTAGCACCTAGGATGTGCAAGGCCCTTGCCCTAAAATGCTGGACTGCAACCTTGTGTGGGGCAGTAGCTATTGAGAGACCAGCCACAGCTGTTGGGTAGAGTAGGAACAGGAAGTTCCTTTTTAACATATCATTGCTGCAGTGTGAAATGGGAAAGGGTGATGCCTCTTAACAGTGGTGTTGTGGGAAGGATGCTATTATATCACACAGCAGTGCCGTGTGACCAATGGAGAGCCCTTATGTAGAACATGGGAACATTATGACAGTTGCACTGAGTAGAAGGCAAGGCCTCCTAACACCTTTTGGGTAGTTGTGCTGGCCCAGGCTTTGACACAAGGCCTAGTAATATTGTTGTTTTGTCCACCCTCTGTTTCCCCCTTCTTGTCTTGTACGCCTAGAAACACTTGTGTACAGGTGCGTTATAAATTCCATATCATATCAAATCAAAACTGAAAGCACCTGGCACTGTAGAAGAGGTCCTCACTCTGGCAGGTCAAGTCCAGGAGTTCCAGAATCTATTCAGATATCGCCTTCATTCAATGGGGTAGTGCTAGAATTTGTATCGGTTTTCATCTGGTCCCACCTCAAGATTCCAGAATCTAACTGTTCTTGAAACATCCATTTTCCTGTCTCTGCACTGTGTGTATGCTTGGCTTGTCTGCATAGTTCTTTTTGCTCTCCATAGATGCAAATGTCTCTTTCCACTGTTCCCTTCTTTCCATTAGATTATCCAATTAATTTCCTAGCCTTAAGGGGAGAGAAGGGGAAGATAGGAATTGGTACTTTTAAACCAAACGCCTTGGAAACCCATGTAGAGGAAAGTCGGTTTTGAGAATAAAAGCAGGGATTAATGGGAATTGACATGCCAGTTTTGTCAGGGCACAAATGCTTGTTATACGATATTTTAATTGAAAACATCTAAAGTTTCCCATGATACAGGGCCGGCCCTAGGACTGACCCACCTGTGCCATTGCCCTGCGCCCCACCTTGATAGGAGTCCTGCAGATACAAGTTGTCATGTGTATACCAACTAATAATGTGTGTATTCTGGAGGGGCCGTTTCTTCTAGCTGGAAGCCCATTTTCGCTGCCTGTCCCTGTTGTGCCTGTGCTGTCACATCCCCACTCCATTGTGAGTCCCATGAGACAACTCGTCTCCTGGCATCCCCCGGGCGGCTCAGCAGATGCGGCACATGCGGGGCCCACGGGGGCCTTGCACACACTTCACGACTTACCGCTCTCGTTGATATGGCAGAGCACTTAAACGGAAAGCTATTCAGAAGTCATGGTTCACAGGAAACGATTGTTTCGAACGATACCTTTAGTTTGAACGTTTCACTGATGAGAACAGTTAAAGGGGATTTTTTATTCTGAAACCTGACAGAAAGCACCAGTGTGTCACACCAATATGTGTCTTTCTTTAAGACAATTACAATGTGTCACACAAAATAAGTTCCCAACTCTCTCCCTAATTTTTATGTTTGCTTATTGCATATACAAAAATGTTTTTCTTTTGTGGAATGGCACATTTTCTTCACATCATATATGAAGCAGTCCTTGTGAAGAATGAAAATTAAGCAGGTAACCTTATCAGACGTTATCAATCGTTTTGATTCTTTAAATCTTGAAAGTACATTTACAAAACCCAAAGGTCACTCTTTAACCTCACACTGAATTGTATTTTAGTATTCTATTCCAGGCAGGGAATATAATTCTAGAAGAATCGTACTTTTCTTGCGTAACAAATGTCTGTTAGGATTTATATTGTACCTGTCAGAGTGGTTGATTACGGAGCGTGACTTTTTAAGTCATTTCTGCAAAAGAGATTATTGTGGAAATCCAAACACTGTTACATGGCCAAGTGCCTGAATTGCAGGCTGGTCTTATTTTGTTATGTTAAAGGATATTTATAGTGTGCACTACCACCACCGGACTGGTCTCTCGGCGTCCTGGCAGATCTGAAAAGCAAGAGTGTGTGGTATTTCAGTAGGACTGAGCAGGGAGTGATGTCATTTGACTCCACTCCGAAGCGACATCACGGGAAGCAATGGAACATGACCTTTCACCCCTTGGCAAAAAACGAAGTGGCATCACATAGCATTGTTTATAAGTACACTATGAAAAAGATGGTTATGATATCACTGTAAAGTGATGTACATTTCATACAAGAAGAGATCACCATATGTATCATTAATGTCAGCAAATATAGGTCCATATTACCAAATTACTGTGAATGCAAGCAGACGTCCAAGGCCAAACGATAATGATGTGTAATATTATATAGCACTACTTAAGCACTTTACATAAAACAAATATAAATGCAATATCACCCAACCTGTGTTTGTACTCTTTTATCAACCTCAGCAGTATGAAAGGCTGAGTTGACATTGCTGGGAGTCGAACCTGCAACATGCAGATCACACAGACATTGCAGCAGCGAGCTCTCAACCCACTGAGCTATCTTACCAGCTATAGCTAACCGAAAAAAAGCCACTCCAGAAACAAAGCCACATGCTGCTGGCCACAACCCAGGAGCCTGAATTAAAATAAATTGTTTAAAAAGTATCTTTTTTCATTATTACTTTTTCAGGGTAGCAAGGGAGACCACAGGGGTAGCAAGGGAGACCGCAGGGGTCACTGGTGCAACCCCTGGCAACCCCTAAATGATGTCCTTGGGACTGAGCAGGAAAAAACACAAGAGAGCTGTGATGTGCTGTTGGCAGCTTCAGCTCGGTTTACACTGTTCGCTGAGGATAGAAGTGATTTTTTCAGTCGGTAGTTCTCATGTGCTGTTGTGCGAGGCTATGTGTGGTTTTTTCGCTGTTGTGGTGTAGGGAAGTGTGTGCAATTTGTTGTGCAATATAGGTATGGTTGTGTTTTGTTTAGAATTTCAGAGGTGTAAGCAGAGGGATGAGATTTTTAGTGGGTGATTAGTGGTGGCTCTCCATCATACCTCCTCTGCTTTGGCCACCTGTGATACGCGTCACTGATAGTGTCATGTACTGTGGTGTCCTGGGGGGTCTCCCTCCTTTATTCTGTGTAGGGTGTGGGTTGTCTGCAGGGCTATTTAGTGGCGATGCCTCCTCCACTTTGTTTCCTGGATGAAGTATTTCTGCACCGCTTGGGTCCCTGGCATATTCTGGTGCACAGCCGCATCGCCTTCCTATGCCCCTTGAGGGGGTCCTCTCACCTGTGCCCTTGAGCTACCTGGTCCCTGTGGTTTCTCTGTTCGGTCACTACTCTTTCCCCTTCAACTCTTATCCCCTCTGTCTGTGGTTCAATCTAGGACGTTCCCATCTCTCTCGTTAGCCTCCGTTAAGGCTCTCAATGCGGACCCGGGTCCCCTCCCACTCGGAACTCTCTCCACCTCCCTGCACTTGTCGTGGTACGCTTTACCCCTCTGTCTTGTGACATATGTGTTCATTCCGAGGGGTGTGGGTGTTACTCATTAGTTTTCGTCTGATTCTGAGTTGAACAGCCAGGTTTTAGGAGTTTTCTAAATTTTAGATGGTCCTTAATGTTTTGTATTTCTCTCGGGAGGGAGTTCAAAATTTCTGCGGCTAGGTAACAAAATGCTGATACATCAAGTGTTTTCCTTATGTACGGTTAAGGTTCCAGGTGAATGTCGTTGCTGGATCTCAGTGTTCTGGTCGGGTGGTAAATGGTGATTTTCTTTTGTAGGAATTCTGCTCCTTGGCCATGGATTGCTCTGTGCGTTATGCACATTGTTTTGGATGCGATTCATTTTTTGACTGGTAGCCAGTGTACCATCTTTTTAGCGCACAAGTGATGTGGTCTCTTCGTGAGAGTTTGAGGAGGAGTCTGGCCACTGCGTTCAGTATATGTTGTAGTTTCTTCAGTAGATAATCCGGCATTCCGAGGTATAGACTGTTGGCGTAGTCTATCCTGGACATTATGAGGGAAATGATGACTCGTGTTTTGTGCGTAAAGGAAAGGAATGTTAGGATCTTTTTGATTGTGTGTAGGCAGAGGAAGCATTTCTTGATTATTTTGTTTACTTGTGGTTCTAATGTTAACTTTTTGTCCATTAGGATTCCAAGGCTTATGACAATTTTTGATGGCATGCACGCTGCTCCTAGATCTGTTGGCCATGGGATATATTAGTTGCTTTCTGGTTTTTGGATATGATCATTATTTCTGTCTTGCACGGGTTGAGTTTGAGGCTTTTTCTGTTCCTCCAATTGTAGAGTTATTTCAGACAGTCTACTGACGTTGTGTTATCCTCGTGTACATCCTTGATTTTGTAGATTATTTGGGTGTCATCTGCGTAGTTGTAGCAGGTGAGGCTGTGCCTTTTGATGAGGTGGATTAGTGGGGTCAGGTAGATGTTGAAGAGGGGGGGAGATAGGGAGGATCCTTGCGGTAATCCACAGGTGGTGTCCCACGGTGCTGATTTAAATGGTTTCATCCATACTGTTTCTATTCTTTCAGATAGCATTGATTTAATCCAGAGCAACGCCGTATTGGTGATCCCTATTTCTTCAAGTCTTCTGATTAGGATGTTGTGGTTGACTGTGTTGAATGCTGCAAAGAGGTCAACTAGTATCAGTGCATAATTTGTGTTGGAGACTCCGTTGCTCTTTAGGTCATCCCAGATAGAGAGAGGTGTCATCTCTGTCCCTCTCATACGTCTGAAACAGACTTTTGCCTCATACAATAGATTGTGTATTTCTACGTGTTCCAGTGTTTGTTCGTAGAGATAGGTTGCCAGCAGTTTTGTCGAATAGGGATTGTTTGATATTGGTCTGTAGTTACAGAGATCTTCCACATTGCCGGTAGTATCCTTGAGGAGTGGTTTGCTTGATTAGTGATTTCTGAGAGTTTGCGTTTTCTTCTTCAAACCATATGTTGAAGACCCTGAGAATTATCTGGTGGTCATATTTGATGCCTACGTTTGTGATTGCTTCTATGAAGGTGTCTACAAAGGTTGCATCGTAGGTGGGTGGTCCATAGATGAGTTTGAATGTGAGGTTGTTTTTGAGTTAGCCGTAAGGTGGAGGATGAGGGATTCACAGTTTTGATGTTCAGTGGGTCACCTGTTTTCATTTTCTGGTTTTCTTTGTAGGCTCTTGCAAGTCCTCCTCCTGTTTTTCCTTTTCTGTTTTCCTGTATGTGTTTGAAGTTGTCAGGTAGGCAGCTGTGAAGTGTGACTTTGTAGTTGTCGTCTAACCAGTTTTCTATGTAACGAATAAGATGTCTATTCCACCGTCACAGAGTAGATTGTATATCGCTGCAGTATATTTGGATACTGATCTTGCATTGATTAGATTACAGTTTATTTTTATAACAGTGTTTTGTTTTGTTCCAGGTTTCTTCATGTGGCGGTCTTGTTGGCGGGTTTTCTTGTTGCTCTCAGGATGAGCGGTATACTCAGTAGGGTCTGTTTCATCATTGAGCAGATCTGCTAGGTTTTTTATTGGGCTCCTGACTTCTTCTGGCTCCTCTTCTGTATCTCCTTGCAGTTGCTGTAGGTGCCCTAGAGTTTTGGTGATGTATGGAGTGAGGGTGTTTTCCCTCTTGTTGCTTCTGGATGTTTCTGGTCTTTTCCAGTACGGTCCTGGTATCTTGATGGAACGTCTAGCATCGTAGGTGGTTGTGAATTGTTCTTGTTGGAGGTCCATCGTGAGGTACAATGTTAGGTATAAAAATGTTTCCCTACTCATGTAGTTTGTTATTTTTTATGTCTTGTTCATGGGTGTGTGTTCGGCTGTCATGTCTGGTTTAGTTCCATTTGATTTATTCTTTCTTCTAGTTTCCTCTTGCATCATCCCATTCTCTGTCGTGGCATATTGAGGTCCTATGGAGTCTATTGGTTTAGTGGGTTTGCGTTATTATGGTTGTTGAACCAGGGGTGGTAGGTCCTTGCGATTTGGTTGCTTACTGATATTTCCTTTGTGTTTCCGGTTTAGTTTTTGGTGTTTATCTTGGGGTCCTTTTGGTTACTTAATTGAAGTGTGTGATCCCAGCCAAAACATTGTATCTCACGGTGCATTACCTGCCACAATTAGAAGTCCCTAGAAGTGAATCAGGTCACACTTTAGGCTACTCAAAGAAAGCCTCATTCATGATATATATTTCTCTATGCATATGTATAGATATATATATATCCATAGGACCGTAATATGCCACGACAGAGAATGGGATGATGCAAGAGGAAACTAGAAGAAAGAATAAATCAGAGAGAGGTGTCATCACAAGGTGTATTTGTCTCTTGGTTTACTCCGGACAGCTTCTTGTAACCCAACTTTCCATGATGTTCTCGAGTATCAGAGACTCATGTCGCTCTCTGTCACATCATTTTCTGTGATGTCACTGTTGGTCAATGCATATGCAAAGTAGGCAGCGCTGCATACCTTTTGCCTCCCAAGTCCTTGCAAATCCCAGGACCGAGGACTTGCAATACCGATTTGGTAAAGTGACACCCAAGGAGAACCAAACTGATTGAAACGTGAAATGTCACAACTGGATCCTTCCAATTGTTCTGCCAATGCGTCTTCATTGACGGCGACCCATCTCCTTTTCATTTCATTATTACATTTCTTATGATTGAAATGCAATGATGGTGAGGTAAAACAAGATAACACATAGCAGCACTTCAAGGATAGAGAGGAGAACCCTCAAGTGTAACATAGGAGCACTGAGGAGATAACCCATTCTGTATGTCACAAACGTGGTTTTAGAAGAAATGGAAGTCTACACATGTACAACATAGAAACAGTGTAAGGACGCAGACATAGGAGCACCGTGGCGAGAGAGCAGAGTATGCTGACATGTAACATAGGTGCGCGTGAATACAGGGGAGTTTACTCCTGCATAACGGAGCAGAGGATGTAACAAAGGCATGGACACTCAAAGCTCATTCACGTTTTCAAAATGACGGCTGCCAGAACAGTGGGCGGCAACAACACAAGTAATTATCCATTGGCATAAGGAATAATACCACATTGGCATTTGTCTTGCCATCCTCAGGATTATTTGTGTGTAGAGAGGTGCATTTGTATTGTGTGTGTGCATGCTTGAGAGAGAGATCTGTTTGCTGTCATGCGTCATTTTATGTCCCATTTTTGATACTTCATTGCATAGTGTTGCAAGAGCTTATTGCCATATAGTTTTGTAAACTTCAGACTTTATCATTGTATCACTATGTAGAACAATTTAGCTAAGTGTCACGCCTAAAACCCATTCACCTCACCCTTCTCACTTGCTGCGTCACCACACTCTGTCCGTGCCAGGTCCTTTTAGAAATTCTTCAGCATAGGGCACTTTGTCTTATGTCTCTCATTTGGGGAGGTGGGGCAGTGGCACAAGACTGTGGGCCTCATCACGACTTCGGCGGTAACCCTTAAATCCGGCGGTAGCGCTATTACTGCCGGATTTAAGGGTCCGCCGAATCAGGGCTTCGGCGGATTTCGCCCCAGCTCTGAGCTGGGGGAAATCCACCGAAAATTCGCTCTATAACCGCCGGCGGGAAATCCGCCGGCGGTATTAGCGCAAAGATTCCCCATTGAGCCCAATGGGGAATGGGGCATTCCCGAATGGGCTCAGTGGGGAATGGGGACTTACATTACCGCCGAACTCGTGATCCGGCGCTATTTGCGCCGGGGAGTTTGGAGGTAGGGCTAATACCGCCCGTGCTAATAGCGTTACCGTTACCGCCCAAGTCGTGATGAGGCCCTGTGTGTCAGCAAATGAGGCTACACCTGACATGTGGTGGAAACACATAGGTGTGTGAAGATGTACCTTAGACAAGGATGGTCATAGACCAAATTGCACCACAGCTGGAAAGCAGCCTCAATGCCCCCATGCATGCAATATGCAACAAATCACCGCCCCCCCTTACTGTTCATGGCAACTGAAGCAATGCTTTCATGTGAGTTTCCCTGACAGAGACCTCTAGACTTTGCATCTGAGCTTCTTATTTCTTTAATGCTGCTGTACATTTGATTCCATGTGTTAATATCCCTGCAAAAATATTGCCATACAAAAATATCGCCATATTTTTGCTGCAATATTAAGCCATGGTGGAACCTGCAGGAGACACCCCTGCAACCCCCATAATTTTTTTTAATGGAGCGGGGGACACCCCCGCAATGCCCAGTCCCAGTAACCCCATAAATTATCCCCACTAATAATATCGCCTATGGCCTTACTCCCCCCCCCCAACCATATACATGGCGATATTATTGGTGGGGATAATATTACCTGATACCGAATATTTTCACACGATAATGAATCAAACACAACTGTGACCTCTTGAGTGATGTTTTTCATCTTTGCCACCTGGGGTAGTGGTGGAGAAAGGGGTGTGTAGCCATTTTCACCCAATGGGCATTGTGCTCATCTAACCTGCCATAGATTTCAACACGGAGTCACAGTCTAATTAAGTGATTAATTATGGAGAAAAGGAAAGCTGAAACAACCTTATCCCCCAGGGCCACAAAAACAAAATATCAAGGATGTTCAAACCAATTAAAGATGTTAACATCCTTATCACAGAAACAAAGGACCTCCTTCATGACATTGTTGGATGAGAGAACACGACTAACAAAAGGTCAATAGTGTAAAGCCAAACAATGGGGCGATTAACTCCTCACGCTTGTGATTGGAATCTAACTGTGTGTCCATACCAGACAACGATGTAATTTCAACCCATCACGATCCTCCCCCAATAAAGGGCCCTCCGAAAGAACCTACCAGATCCAATGCTCAGAAAATGGATCCCTTGGCCCCCTTTACAACAAACCCACAACCAGGGCAGGAAGGAGGAACGCATTATATTTTTCTGGTCAAAAACATCTGCAAAAGCAAGGAGTTAGTGATTGGTCCTACAGACATTATTGAAGGACACTGCTTTGGGGTGGGCGTTCCTGTTGGCAATCATTTCAACAATACTCAATAGTAGATAAGGCTGTTGAAGATGGGCGTCGAGACACCGACGAGAGTGTGGTGTTAACCCCCGAAAAAGAAAAATCAGAAATTAATCCCCAAGTGTCAATCTCAAATGGGTTTGATGCCCGCTGTAAAGGACCCCCTCCTATGTTTGCAACAAAAGGGGCCAGCTACAAAGTGAAAGGCAAAATGCAATGGGGCAATTCCAACAGAAAGAACCCAAAGTGGATGCCCTCGCCTTGTGCCCCTAAGAGTTATCGAGGCTGTGATTCTCAAACCAATCTAGAGGAAGTTAGCGTGAATCAACAGCTTGAATGCAAGGAGTCATGTACCAAACTGGACGCTATACTCTCTATTCTTAAAGGGTACATTTTTGACAAAATCAATTCCTGGCTCAAAGAGCTGCTTAGTGACATCAAGGATGTTAAAGAGAAGGTGATCTCTCTTAGTGCACAACCTTGGGCACAATTCAGTTACAACATGGGTATCCCAGTGACCAGGGGTTCCTCCTCAGTTCAGACTGTCACATTTCCTTCTAATGGTGTTGTATCAGATCAGATCAAGGAAAACCCAAAGAAATTGAATCCTCTGCAGCAATCAGTCACGTTGCCCCTTCCCACACGAGTACTAGCACAGCAATACCCATAGAATAGGTCTGGGTATAGCAGAACACCCTTATCTGGTGCCAGTACAACGCCTTTGGGAAGGACAGGGAGGCGCCCCTGGACTGTAAGGAACTTTGATACTGTGAAAGAAAGGAATAGCCCAGCGGTAACAATATACAATGTACCCCTCCTGTGTCCTAACAGTTACGAGAACCAAGAGAGTCATAAAAATAAATGTCTTCATTGGTTCCGTCATGTTAGGGGCTGTTTAGCAATCATTAGGGATGACATTGTTGAATGTACCAGGGGCTCCATTCCCAACACTGGGAAAAATGATATTAAAATCATTCTGAATTCTTGGGACCTTGTTTAAGGTCGTTTGAGTATTGACCGCGGGGTATACCCACCTTCTCACGTTACAATATCACTCAGAGCCCCCAATTACCTCCTTACCTCCAATGAATGTTGGTCCATTCCAGGGGTGTTGCCAGAGTCTCAAAAAGATCAGGGGCTAAACTAATGTCGTGATTGGTGGGATTTAGGGCTAGGTAGCATTTTGGTTGTAGCACCCGAGCTTCTATCTGGGGCTACAACCAAAAGACGGGGGCTATACCCACCTCAGCCCACCTTAGCAACGGGCTAAAGCCCCCTCAGCCCCCCCTAGCAATGCCTCTAGTCCATTCAAAGGAACTGCCCATTACGTTTGCAAGAAAAACAGAGGTGGGTCGGATTTGATTCACTCAGCACAGATAAACAGAGTTGAGCAGGAAGGGGCAAATGGGAACCTGGATGAAGTAGATTGACTACATGAGGGAGGTTGTAAAGTGGTTGGTGCTATGGGACACAGAATGTTGTCCTAAAATATTGCTGGTCTGAGTAGATTGTTAGACGACCCTGATTGGTGCAACATTATAGTAAATCATCAGATCATTCTACAACAGGGGTGCACAACTGATTTTGACAGAGGGCCGAAAGTACCTTACATGAGGGCTATAGTGGGCCGAAAAGTAAAAGTGGGCGGGGCGGTAGGCGGGACATGTCAGGAGGCTTTTTCAACCCCCAATTTGTATTAAACACATGGAAAAAGATATGTTTTTGAGGGGTAACAATTTTTATTGCATTTCAAACTTACATTTTGTACTACACATTTTCCATTGCTATCATTTATTTCGATTTAGTTATTCTATATCGTCTGTTTAATTAAATTATATATATTTTATTGACCCTTGATTGGACATTCCGTTATTTTGGACTGCTATAGTTTGCTGTTTGGGTTACCCAAGAGGAGTATGGCCTTCGTTGAGTCAGGTTTCCTCAAAAAAGCAAAGGATGTACATCTCCTAACTGTGCCTGTTTTAGCTTTATTATTGAGTTCACTCTTGGAGTGCAACACTATGCCCCATGGCTCCCATCCCCAACCAAACACTATGCCCCATAGCCCCCACCCCCAACCAAACACTATGCCCCATGGCCCCCTCACCCCCAACCAAACACTATGCCCCCTGTCCCTCACCGCCAACCAAACACTATGCCCCATGGCCCCCTCACCCCCAACCAAACACTATGCCCCATGGCCCCCTCACCCCCCTAACCCCCAACCAAACACTATGCCCCATGGCTCCCACCTCCAACCAAACACTATGCCCCCTGTCCCTCACCCCCCAAGCAAACACTATGCCCCCTGTCCCTCACCCCCCAAGCAAACACTATGCCCCCTGTCCCTCACCCCCCAAGCAAACACTATGCCCCTTGTCCCTCACCCCCCAAGCAAACACTATGCCCCCTGTCCCTCACCCCCAACCAAACACTATGCCCCATGGCCCCCTCATCCCCCTAACCCCCAACCAAACACTATGCCCCCTGTCCCTCACCGCCAACCAAACACTATGCCCCATGGCCCCCTCACCCCCAACCAAACACTATGCCCCTTGTCCCTCACCCCCAAAGCAAACACTATGCCCCATGGCCCCCTCACCCCCAACCAAACACTATGCCCCATGGCCCCCTCACCCCACTAACCCCCAACCAAACACTATGCCCCCTGTCCCTCACCCCCCAAGTGAACACTATGCCCCCTGTCCCTCACCCCCCAAGCAAACACTATGCCCCATGGCCCCCTCACCCCCCTAACCCCAACCAAACACTATGCCCCCTGTCCCCCACCCCCGAACCAAACACTATGCCCCCTGTCGCTCACCCCCCAACCAAACACTATGCCCCCTGTCCCTCACCCCCCAAGCAAATACTATGCCCCCTGTCCCTCACCCCCCAAGCAAACACTATGCCCCTTGTCCCTCACCCCCCAAGCAAACACTATGCCCCTTGTCCCTCACCCCCAACCAAACACTATGCCCCCTGTCCCTCACCCCCCAAGCAAACACTATGCCCCTTGTCCCTCACCCCCCAAGCAAACACTATGCCCCCTGCCCCTCACCCCCAACCAAACACTATGCCCCCTGTCCCTCACCGCCAACCAAACACTATGCCCCATGGCCCCCTCACCCCCAACCAAACACTATGCCCCATGGCCCCCTAACCCCCAACCAAACACTATGCCCCATGGACCCCTCACCCCCAACCAAACACTATGCCCCAAACACACTCAAGCATGCACCCATACAGACCCGAACCCCCACCCCCCAACTCAGCACACACACAAACATGCACCCATACAGACCCGAACCCCCCACCCCCAACTCAGCACACACACAGACCCGAACCCCTCACCCCCCCAACTCAGCACACACACAAACATGCACCCATACAGACCCAAACCCCCCACACCCCCAAATCAGCAAACTCTCAAACAAGCACCCATACAGACCCGAACCCCCACCCCCCAACTCAGCACACAAAAAACATTCAAATCAAAACATTCATACACATCCGACACCCCCCCCCCCCACCCCCGCATTTCAACATACACTCAAAATACATTCAAACACAAACATTCATACACATCCGACACACCCCCCCAACCCCGCATTTCAACATACACTCAAAATACATCCAAACACAAACATTCATACACATCCGACACACCCCCGCATTTCAACATACACTCAAAATACATTCAAACACAAACATTCATACACATCCGACACACCCCCCCACCCCTGCATCTCAACATACACTCAAAATACATTCAAACACAAACATTCATACACATCCGACACACCCCCCCCACCCCCGCATCTCAACATACACTCAAAATACATTCAAACACAAACATTCATACACATCCGACACACCCCCCCACCCCCGCATTTCAATATACACTCAAAATACATCCAAACACAAACATTCATACACATCCGACACACCCCCCCCACCCCCGCATTTCAAAATACACTCAAAATACATTCAAACACAAACATTCATACACATCCGACACACCCCCCCACCCCTGCATCTCAACATACACTCAAAATACATTCAAACACAAACATTCATACACATCCGACACACCCCCCACCCCCGCATCTCAACATACACTCAAAATACATTCAAACACTCAAAATACATCCAAACACAAACATTCATACACATCCGACACACCCCCGCATCTCAACATACACTCAAATACATTCAAACGCAAACATTCATACACACAAACATAAAGCAAAACAAACCCGACACACAAACACAAACAGACCACTTACCGGAGACGTGCTGGAAGGCTGGAAGGCAGGTAAGCTGGAAGTCGCTGGAATCGCACTACGGCTGGCGTGGTCCAAGGCTGAAATGCCTTCCGGCATCAAGCCTTATGGACCACGCCAGCCGTAGTGCTGGCCCTCCATTGGTGCAGCACACACGCATTACGTGGCTCGTAGGAGCGACGTGATGCGTGTGTGTGCTGAGCCAATGAGGGCCAGTGTTTTCACCGGCCCGGAAGACAACAAAGACTTTCCTAATGGAGGGCGGCCGCGGGCCGCCCTCCATTAGGAAAGTCTTTGTGCCTCGCGGGCCGGTCAAAAGGGCATGGCGGGCCGCAACTGGCCCGCGGGCCGTATGTTGTGCACCCATGTTCTACAACAAGAAACATGGGCTGTGGACTCTATTCCGATCCAGGGGTATACATCTTTTATTGTCATCCCGGCAAAAAGCCCTAAAGCAAGGCCCAGTGGTGGTCTTGTGATCTAGTTAGATTCCACCTAAAAGTGGTAGACTGTTCCTGTGTTTCTTTAGATCTACATCTCCTCTCTATTACAATGGAGGTGGATGAGCAATTGTGGTTATTAACTATATATAATAGACAATTAGGCCGTCAGGGTATGCCTACTACAAATATCCTCTCTGACTCTTTGAGGGGAAAATTGACACATTGTAGTTGCAGGTGATCTAAATATGCAGATTGAACCACTGAATGACTTGTTGGGCCTTTGGATGATCACGATATTGCTTGGGGCATTCCATCATTGAACGCACCATATCCCAAAATAATCCATCCTACAGACCTAGGATCAACTGGCCAAGAAGTCGCTGGCTACTGATTCTTCATTCATCGATTACATATTTGTTCTGGGTGACGAATGGGACAATGTTGTTGACTTTGAGATTGACCATCGCCCCCTGATTGTATCTATTTGCAGTAACAGAGAATTGAAATCTGAGTCTATTAAAATAGTACATCAACACCTGTTGAGCGAAAGAACAAGCACCTAAACAGGTAAAATGGGCAAGGGTAATTAAAAGTGATTTGAAACCTGCCCTATATCGCTCAATTTTGGTTAATCCGTCTTCTGTTTGCAGAGACGATGGCCCAGATTCCCAAGTGCTGTCTGATTTTGAAAATATTAAGTCCAATTTGATCCCATATGTTACTGCACCTTTGGCCAACGTTAGAAAGAGGGCCTTGGTAATATCCGGCAGGTATGATAGAGCGTGTACTGCGGCCAAAGAGAAGATTGTATGTGATGTAAAATCTAGCATTGAGGTGGATAAGGTCATACTGCCCATGCTAAAAACTGAATATAAGAAGTTCATTACGCTCAAAAAGAGTGAGTTTGCCCATGAAAAATGGCTTGCTTTGTATAATGTCCTTGAACAAGGGGATAACATCCTTTTTTTGGAAAATTGTGTCGGACAAAGAGTTGAATGGGGATCAAGTTCTGCAATGCTGTATTTCGGCAGGTCAAAGGAGATCTAATTTTTCAGAACTTTATAAGCCCCATGAAGAAGAGGAATCTGACTGGAATAAAAAGTGTTGGGAAATACATAGAGAGAGATGCATTTATGTCTAAGTGTGATGGAGGTAGAAGCAGCCTTAAAATCAATGAAAAGTGGTTAGGCCGCAGGCCCTGACTCAGTTTCCATTGAAAGGATGAGGACTCTGTGTGGGTCCAAGTCCTTTGAAAAGTCTTCAACACCATCTTCAAATCTGGTATGATTCCCTCTTCATGGCGCCAAGTAGAGATAATCCTGTTATACGAAATGATCGCCCTATCTCACTCTTAGATGGGGCAGGTAACATTTTAGCTAAGGCTATGCTTGGTCATTTAGAGGTGTGGGCAGACAGCAATAATGTAATAAGCACCCATCAGGTGGATTTTAGATGGAATAGGGGCACAGTGGACCAATGCTTTTTACTTTTTCTCTTGATTCAGACATTTTAAATGTTATTTATGATGAAATTATATATTGCATTCCTAGACTTAAAAACGGTCTTGAGAGTCACTCTATGGGGAATTCTCTCATCTCGTAATACTCCCCCAGAGTTAATTTCGATTATGTCTCTACTATATTCCCAACATCAAGCCAAGGTACGCTTTGGTTTAGGGGGCAAACAAACAAGAACATTTGATGTTTGCAGGAGTGTAAGACAGGGTTGTGTCCTGGCACCCCTTCTTTTTACCATCTATATTCAAGAGATCAGTGACGTTTTATTGATGAAGTGTTAGGACTGTCCAAAAATGGGTCTAGTCAAGTATCCGGCACTTTTCTATGCTGATGATGCATTGATGTTATCAACAATCCTTTTAGGTCTAGAAAAGTCTCTTTCAACATTTGTGTCTAAATCTAGAGATGAATATTGAAAAATCGAAAACTATGATTTTCTAAGCCCCGCCTGTCCCAACAAAGGTCCCTGTTTTTTAGAGTAAATAACTGAAGGAAGGAGGGGCAAGTTAATATAATTATATATGTTTATTTATTTATACTTTATAATTATATTTTAAGTTAAGATATGAATAAACAAGGGACAACGACGTGTGCGTCTCCACAGCTCTGCTCCTCTTCCAACTGTCCTTTTCCTCCATTCCATCTCCCCCTTCCATTCCTCTGCACGAGCATACTCTCGTGCAGATGCACGCTATACGCAAGGAGGATACTACAATAACGTCCCACTTGAACATGTCAAACATTTTGATTAGCTTGGAATTATGATATGATATGATATAATATGAAATGATATGATATGATATGATATGATATGGCATTTATAACGTGCCTATACACACATGTTTCAAGGCACGACGAGGCAAGGGAGAGGGAACAGAGGGAGGACAGACAACGATCCTACTAGGCCAGGTGACATTCCGATCGCGCAAGTGCATGGGAAGGGAGAAGGGGAAAAGTGCAGGGGGTAAAAGGGAGGGGACAGTGCAGTATACAGGATAAGAGAATAAATAACAATAGTAAAAGTGAGGCCAGCAGGTGGCAAGTGCAGGAGTAAGTGCAGGCTTCAGGTGTAAGTGCTGGTAGTGGGACTGTAGGGATTAAGAAAACAGTCCCCAAGTGCAGTATTTGCCAGGAAGGCAGTGCAGGTGTGCGACTGATGGGGAGGTGACCTAGGCACAGAGGTCAGGGGTGGCCAGGTAACAATATAGTTTCAGCCAGGAGGTCAGCAGGGGAGAGGAGGAGAAAAAGCAGAAGCAAAGAGAAAGTTTTTGAGGTGCTTCCGGAACCAGAGATGGTTCTCCTCAAGTTTCAGGGAGGCAGGGAGGCTGCTCCAGAGGGAGTCCCCAGCTGAAGAAAGAGATCTACCACCAACTCATTGCTTGGGGAAGCGACGGACCCTGAGGGAGTTGGAAGCGGGTGAGCTAAGGACTCGAGAAGGAAGATATTTAGGAAGAGAGAGTTGAAGGTATTGAGGCCCCAAGCCCCAGAAGGCCTTGTGTACAATGCAGAGGGTTTTGAGCTTAATCCTCGCATCCACTGGGAGCCAGTGCAGAGATTTCAGTCCTGGAGAGATACAATCCCTGGGCTTGAGGCCAAGGACAAGTCTTGCAGTCCTGTTAGGGATGAGTTGCAGAGGGCGGAGAGTAGAAGCAGGCAGATTTGGAAAGAGGCTGTTGCAGTAGTCCAGCCTAGAGAGAACCAGAGCTCTAGAAACATTGAGCTTCTGGTGAAAGGAGAGGAAAGGAAGAAAACCTCTGAGGAGGTGCAGCTGGTAGTGTGACTTCTTAGAGACGTCAGAGATGTGAGGAGAGAAGGAGAGTGTGGAGTCAAAGATGACCCTGAGGTTCTTAGCTATCTGCATAACACTGAAAGTTGGGGCATAGAGCAGCGATGCGGTGGGCGAGAAGTGCCAGGTATTGGTTAGTAACAGCCCGGGAGAGAGGTTAGACCCCTCGGGACACCATAGGTAGAGAAAAAGATAGCGGAGAGGAAGGACCCAAGTTGGACCTGGAGGGTCGGTCAGAGAGGAAAGAAGTCAGCCAAGCCAGGGCCTGACGGGTGATACCCAGGTTATAACAGACGTTTGAGCAGGATGGCATGGTGGACCGTGTCAAAGGCGGAAGAGAGATCAAGCAAGATGAGGACACAGGGGGTGTTAGAATCAAGGTTAGAGAGCAGGTCTTCACAGATGTTCAGGAGAGCAGTTTCTGTGCTTCTGGCAGCTCTGAAGCCAGACTGATGGTCATGAAGGCACCCAACAGATTCAGTGTGGAGATTGAGCTGGGAGATGGCCAGCCTGGCAATGTTGTCGCTTCTGGTGGTACACTATGAGTTTTTAAGCCAAGCAGAGTGGTGTTTTGGTTTTATATGCTTTGTAGGGATGCAGGCATCCTTGAACATGATGTGTGCTTGCAGGGGTAGCCAGTGCATCTCCTTTGCAGTGTTCACTGGACTTAACTGGTGTAGCAGGGGCCACACGGTGCAGGGTCGCATAAGAAATTGGTCTTTGATATGGACCTGGAACAATTAATTACCAACTTGTTGTCTAAGTCGCTTAGCTATAAATGTATTTTGCAATATTTGCCGTACAATACAACCCATAGCTACTTGACACAATATCCACACAATTGGATTGTTATAACGTATATGCGTCTAAAATTCAATAATGTGGATTCAGTTGAGGCCATTGGGGGAGGGGTTGATCTGATGAGAGAACATTGCTACTGTAGACCATGTGGCAGCTGGTCCTTGAAACAACTATACACTTGATTTTGGAGTGTGAGAGTCTTAGTGACATCAGAGGGACTTCTGTACTAGCGTGTGGAGTTGACATGTTTCAGCATGATCTAGTGCATGGATGTTCTACCTTCTTTGAAGGGAACAGTGTTAGCCTAATCTACCCCTTGGTTAAAATATGATGTAGGGTGCAATCAATAATGAAAAGTTTATGGTAGTTCTTTGAGCTATTATGTGAACACTTGAGAGTGGTTATTTTTTATCATAATGTTGTGATAGCCCCACAATGTTTGTGTTGAAGATGTTATGATTATTAAGTTTGTATACTTGTACAAAAAGCCTTAAATATGCTATATTGTACTATTATCAATAAAACAAAATAAAATCTAAGCCAGTAGTTCCACTTTGAACCACTTTCATGATGCAGTCTCCATGATATATGACAATACTTCCACCATAAAAACTCTTTTTTTATACTGTGCTCATAATATATGGCAGGATTCCCACTGTAGGCTCAGTATGTTTCCGACAGTAATTACTTCAAAGTCATTTACTTGGAAGTAATTACTTCGGAAACTCTTTGAATTATATAGGGGTTTGTGGGGGTTAAAAGGGGTTGGAAGAGGCTTGGGGTATGGATACTAGTGTAGAGGGAAGGCGAGGTTTGGGTGGAAACCCCAAATAAAAAAAAAATTGAAATGATGTTTAGAAATAATTACTTTGAAGTAAATTACTCGAAGTAATTGCCATCGGAAAAGTGACATGGAACCTTAGACTCATTTCATGAGGCTGCCTCTACAATATACACAAGTTTGCGCAGTGTAAACCCCTTACTTGATGCAGTGCCCACAAGATATGCCAGCATTCCCACTATAAATCCCTTCATGAAGCTGTGCACACAATATTTGCACACAATCTATGCAAACAATATATGTAAACCAAGTTCATGATGTAATGTGGCCCTACGCCAAACAAACATTTGCCCGTGTCACACTTGCTGACACTCTCACACTCATTCAAGCACAAACATGCTCACACACACAGGCACGTGTATTACATACCATTCGGAAAGGAGCATGCAAATGTCCATGAACATCTTTTTCTTTACAAAATCAACCAATGCCTTTCCATGTAGAGATTAGTCTTCTTTCCTGTCGTGGGCAGCAGGATTCAGAATGTTTATATGGCTGCACAAGGATGGATTTTGTAAAGTACCTTCAACAGTGATCAGGAGTCAGGCCGGGGCATAATATTGTCTCAGGAGCCAATGGAAACGTGGCCCACAGTTGCAAATGGCAATTCATTCCTTTTGTGACAGACTGTTTGAATAGTAACCAAAGGGGAGTTTATTTTATAGAATGTGATGAAGACTGCACAATTGAACGAATATTTATTCAGCAGCAAAGCTCAAAACTACTGGCCGCATATTGAAGTAACTCATCAAACTGACCCACATTGGCCAAGAAAAGTGACCCACTTGGACCATAAAAACAGGCCCACACCAGCATTTTGCCTGTTTAGGTTCTGGCATTGCCCTATTACCTTATAGGCCAGTCCGAGGCTGACAGTGATGGTAATGTCTGCACTCATGTTTGACCTTAACAGTCCAGCCAGACTGTGATTGGACCCTAATGAAATGTGCATTAAGTATGTCTTTTCTCTGAAGACAAAGTGAACATGCAGCATATGTATTTAGGAAACAAAATGCATCTCCATTTTATTTCTAAAGCAATTACTCAGGAATGTGATGAGCAGAGCTGTGAAGGTGCCCCGGAATAGCTGCGGGTAGCCAATCCATCCCATTTTTTTTCTTTTTTCTCCATTGGACAACTTAACAAAAGTACTACAAATCCCAGGATGCAAAGTAACAAAACAGCTCTTAATGAGCCGGTCCTTCTGACATGGAAACATTTGAGACTCTGTACCTGCACAATGCTCTCTACAATAAGCATTTAAGGCTAGAAGTGGTAGCATTCCTACCTCTAGGCTGAGTACCACACAGCTAACATTCCATGCTGTGCGTCTCCTTCCGCATGATACGTAGCCTAGTGCTATATGATATTCGCAGCAAGGGCTGCTGCACATGTATGATCGCTTTACCCCGGCTCCACAGCTGTGGCCCCACAATGTAATATTCTGGTCCAATTGCAATATAACTCAGGTTTTATTTACAATAATATTGACAGCGTGCACACATGACACTCGTGTGTGCGATGGGTGGGGTGACCCTATGTAACTCTGACATCACAGTGAGAAAGGAGGACAAAGAGTGAGGTCACACACTTAACAAGTGTGTCCCTGAGCACTACTGAGAACAACACATACAATAGCATGAGGAACGGTTGTAAAAACACATTTAATAAAGGGTAGAGGGTTATAAATGGGAGTGGAGGGCGTGGGTTAGAGGAAGCAGGTGGGGATTGCAGCCTGTAAACTAACATTAAGAAAACTATAAACAAAGGTCTGTACTGCGCATTAAACAATGATTGAAGGCTCGGCTGGTGCCAGGGGTGCTGACAAGTTAAAAGCAGGAAAATACTCAGTGTGGCTTGACTTTTTAGCTAACTGTCTGTGGCAGAGACACAGCGCACTGTGCACAATTCCATATTATGGGGGGGATAAATGCCATTATATCCCTCCACTTAAAATTGTGGGGGGGATTTGTCCCCTCTGTCCCCCCCATGTCCTACGCCCATGGTGGGACCACTTATCACTAGACACAAAGGGAATTTATGGAGGTATTTAAAGTTCTGTACAATGAGATCAAGTGCAAGGCTGCCTGCTTGAAGGCTTAGAGGAAATGTGCTCAGTGTTCAAGAGCACGGGCCAATATCAAGAACTGAATGTCCGCCTTTCTGATATTCTCGAGAATATACTGTGAGAAGTTCCACAATCTGATCATCCCATTTTCAGAGTAAACAACACAGCTCAGAATCATTCTGGTGGTTTCACTTCGCTCGGAATGGTGGAGTTTCCATCCCAGGCATGTGATGAACAAACTATGTCATTGGGGTAGTTGGATTTAAAACTTTGGCTCCAGTAGATGGTGCAGATTAGGGCACTGGTAATAATGCATACGGTCAGTAGGTTTGCCGGTACCTTCTACATACCTTTAGGCATGTCCTGCCCGGTGGGTGGCGTCAATCCAGTCCTGATCATGGATGGACAAAGGTGTGTAATACCTCCAAACTCGTAATGAGGCCCTCCTCTTCAAATCCTTAGACAGAAAATGAACCTGTTCCTTGCTTCCCAGAGAGCAGAAGGACACAGAATGTCACAGTGGCCAGGGTTCCATCTGCATGCCATCAGGGTGTGAGTACTCCATATATGGATGTTCGCCCCAAGAATAGCGAACACATTAAGGTGACTAAATTGAGAGAGGTATTCCGATGAGCATAGTTTGTGGAATGACTTCCAATATTCGCAGACTCTCCATTCTGAAACGATTCTAAAAGTGTTCCATCAATGACACCCGAATGACAGACAGCGTTTGCAAATAAACAAAGAGGGACCAGTATGTCCATTCGAGACACAAGTGACAACAGACCACCCATGCCATTGAACTGCTGTGGCACCTTCCCCGGGTAAGACAGTGCCCTCCAAGTGGTAGAGGCAGTCCCTCCCCTGATAACTAATCTCCTCGCCTCTGACCCCGTGGGGAATGCTATACAGTGGATCATATTGGAAAAGGTATTGATGGGGGAGTGTCCCCAAAACTCAGAGAGCCTTCAACGAATGTGAGCAGAAGGGACTCGCATGATGATTCTCTCCATGAGGTGACTGTGTGGCAAGTATTGTTGTTCTGAATAGTGAATGCACTCTACAGAGGAACACAACTGAACATATACACAGCAGGGATAGGATACAGAGGGACACAGAGGAGGGCCACATCTCCACAGAGTGGCGGGGAGGAGATTTGCGGACGGCACATCTAGCAAGTCAGGTGATGCGGCGGGAGCAATGTGATGGCCTGTGTGTTGAGGAGGAGAGACTCCTTGAAGAGGTGGGTCTTGGTACTTGAAATTCCTGCAATTGAACTTTCCTGTAAGAGTTATTATGAACATGCATCCTTCATACATGGAATCTGTGCCCTGGCCCTTCCTCGACTGAGTCTTCCATTCATGACTTTAGTGACAAGTTATCTTAAGAACCCAAGAAAATGCTGTGTGTGGGTGGGGTAGTCAACAAACTGAAGCAATCCCTGCCTCAATACTGCACCTAAGACATGTCTGCTCTCATGCATGCAGCCTCTCTACATAAGCAGCAAGCAAGCATCCTGCAGCAGCAGCCCACCGCCGGCACTCTCACCTAACTCGAGCAAGGCCTGAAAGCAGTAGCAGCACAGTGCTGCAAGCTCGCCTGCAACTCCCCAAAAGAGGCTAAATGCAGCTCCAGGAACTTCAGTGCAGAGGAGGGATACAGAGCCCCACCGCTGAACCGGAGTGCTGGCTTCAAAGCATGTATGCTATGGAAAGCACTGGCCACACCCATCAACACACCCTCGCAGAGCTTCCGGAGTCGCGTGGTGGGTGTGGGGGGCACAGAAGGTGCATCGGCCTCTGTTCTGCCTGCATCATTTTTAATTTATTTTTATATGTTTTATTGATTAAAAGTCAAATATGTATAAAACAATAATTAACTTAAAATAAAACTTTAACATTTCTGTTCCAAAATGAACATCCACAAACTACAACAAAATACACTCCACCAAAAAAAATAAACCTTTAGCCTTTCGATTTCCAAAAATCATCCATGAGCTGAAGGAAAATCCATCCCACTAATTCCCTAGAAAATAGACCATTAGACAGTTAAAATCAGCAACATCCATTCACAATTCCATTAACACCCTCCCTCCCTCCCTCTTCCCCCCCTGATCGGATAGCACAGCATCAAGCATTTTCATCGCGGCAATAACCAAGCAGGGCTGATCACCAATTAACATCCAGTTCCACCATTCCCCACTTGTAAGAGTTGATTTTGTCCATAAGAGTTCATCTAGAAAGAATGCTCGGGTCTCAATCAGAGCTTCACAGTTCATTACCAGATGCTCCGAGGTTTCCACCTGGCAGATACTCTTACAATACCGACAGTTTGCATTTTCCACCCCCGCCATTTCCTCTTAAACAAAATCTCTCTTGTGTGTAGGATGTTTAGACGACATCTGAGAAGAAGGTCACAATATTTTGACGAAGGAAATTTGATCATGAACTTCAGAAGTTTATTAACTCTCCCCCACTCAACGGAGAGAGATCGTCTGAACCTCCGACCACCACAATGATCTAAAGTGGTAATCCAATCTCTGAGCAACAACTTCTTTCTCATACTCATTGGATTACACAGTAACATATTTACGGACACATCCTTATCCCACAAAAGGGCTTCCACCTTGTTACGCCATTCTTAAAATGGTCCTTTTACCACCCCATTATCCAACGCCAAGATCTTAAATGGTTTTTCAACACTCTCCAAGGCACATTTCCTGTATAGTGATACCGTCTTCCAAGTTACCAATGATTCCAAAGACTGTAGTCTCAATTCAAACCTAATTGTACAAATTGGGAGATCATTCGGAAGATGTAATATCTTACGCCAAAAATGACCCTCCAATTTCTCCCAACAATCATATGTTCTGCCTGCATCATTGGCTGGAGTGAGGTCAATGTGCACTGTTCCAGTTAAGGCTCTTGAAACACAGGCAGCTCTCCGGGTCTGCATCAGGTCCCCAGATGCCTCGAATGGCCGTGCCTTCCAGCATGGCCAGAGGGTGGGTGCACACCGGCAGGGTAAGGACCGCCACTGAAATGTTGGACGGGTGGAGGTCAGGGAGCCAGATGTACGTAAGGTGTTAAAGTGGTGTCATACAAGGACCTTCATTAGTGGCAGTGCTGCACAGAGAGTTACACTATACACCACCTCAAAGTCTGTTTGCTGTGACATGATGCTGGTGGCAAAACGGTAGAGCTGTGAATTGTACTCCAGGAGCAAAACTGAGCATGTGCCTCCGGCACTGGGTGAAACCATTCCCAGAGGTGTAGGCAGGGTAGGGCCTGAGGTGCAAGGCCCACCCAAAATCTGTAAATGCCCACTCAGCAGTGCTGTGTGGGCAGTTACAGATATTTTGTCAGTGCAGTGGGTCCAACTACATTATCTTCAGGTCCCATTTGCTAGACAATCCTGGCTACGCCTCTAACCATTCCTGAAGCAGTTTTGTGCTTGGAGTAACATAATGCACCAGAGCATATTGTGTGTGTCTGCTGAAAATAAGAAAGTATATGTATATTCCAATATACGTGATTGCTGTTCCTTAAAACAACACATACTTATATGCATCTTTCCACTATGTTGAGCTCTAATAAATCGCACTCACTACATCAACCTCGCTTTTGTCTAAAAAAGTTTCAAGGTACTTGCTTCGCGGTGTGTGTGCTGCACAGCAATGGAACACACTCCCACATGCTTATAAACTAGCATCTCCACTTCCGGTCTTCAAAAGGGTCATCAAGACACTGCCCTGTAACTCTGCTGATTAGGCCCCCTACTCCTTGCGTCTGCCTGACCTGCTCCTTCTGATCTACCTGTCACTCCTGTCTTGGTGGGCGCTCTGAGGCCTGCGGGCGTGTAGCGCACTGAAGAACTAAAAATAAATGAATACATGAATTAATTAATAAATTAAAAAACATGTGGCCGTATTTCTTGGATAATTACTGGACCTACATATTTTAAATAATCTTTTTAAATCTGGGCACTATAGTTCATTGCTGTGAAATGGTAAATGTAATGATGGGGTTGTTTGTTCTACATATATTCTTACTGCATCTCCTAAAAGTAGTGTCAGAACTGACCACGGGGCTGGAGTATCAGACAAGTGTCTCCTGTTTGCTGACCATTAAGGCAGTGCACTCTTTCTTGGTGAATCAGTAAATTGCTCTACGCAGTGCTTGGTGCCATGTCTTGAGAGGAAGAGCCCAGCAAGACAAGTGCTGGGGGAGTTGGGCAGCAGATGCAAAAGTCAGGCGCCGTGACGTCATTGGAGGAGTCTGGTGAGTAAGAAAAAAGCGCAGCAATGAGCAGAAGCATGTTTACAGCCAGTCCAGGCACCTCTTCGTTTAGGCTTCAGGATAGCTCGGTATAGCTCGGGAGGATAGCTCAGGGGCAACATGCTCGCCTTGGAAGCAAGACGTCACGGAGCACCACAGGTTCGATCCCGGGTTGCGCGCTTAGAAACCTCTGTGTATTAAGTGCGTGATAAATAACCTCCCGTATCATATCACAAGATCAGATACTTAAGAAAAAGGAATACTTGTCACATCCCTTGGCCTTTTCTCAAGCATCACTTGAGTGGTATCAGCCAAATAATCTGCTGGGCAGCTTGAATTTCTGGCCCTTAGTGTTTTTGTGCAAAGCACTAATTTATAGTTCACCGTCTCTTTAATCGCAGGGCACTGCGGTGAAATAACTGTTTTGTCAATGTTAGATGTTCCTGTGACTTTGTTCAATACGTACAGGCATCAGCAGATTGGAGACCAGCACAGTCGCCGGGCCTCAGCACACCCTATACCCCTCACCTTTCCCTGCCCTATTGCTCGCCACTCTTCCCTACTGCCTTCTCCATCTCATCAGGTCAAAGCCCCCTCACTTCCATGGCTGCACACTGTGAGAGTTCAGTTTTCAGTGACAGTGCATTTCTGGGGAAAGCTCACACTGCTGGGTTTCTGTAGCATTTTCAGGCCCTGCGGGGGCCAGGGCCGTCACGAGGGGAGTGCAGGGGGGGGGGCAATCTGCCCCAGGCCTCGCGCTTGTGGGGGGCCTCGCGGCCCCCTCTCCTAAGGAGAAGGCAGCACAGTCTCCCGTGTCCTTTATTCACACGGGGGACTGTGCTGTCTCCTCTCTGCCCCCGCAATGATTTTGCTGTTTGTTGCGAAGCAGTTTGGCTCCGCAACAAACATCAAAATAATGGGAGACAGCAGGGCTCAGAAGTGAGCTCTGCTGCCTCCCGTCATTCAGCAGACAACGTTGACATGCTGAATGACAAGAGAGGACTCCTCTCCTGTCAGTCAGTGTGTTCACGTTGCTCAGCGTGACCACACTGACTGATGGGACAGGACTCCTCTCCTGTCAGTCAGTGTGTTCACATTGCTCAGCATGACCACACTGACTGACAGGAGAGGACTGCTCTCCTGTCAGTCAGTGTGTTCACGTTGCTCAGCATGACCACACTGACTGACAGGAGAGGAGTTCTATCTTGTCAGGCAGTGTGTACATGTTGTCAGTGTGATCACGCTGACTGATGGGGGAGGAGTTCTCTCTTATCAGGCAGCATGTCTACGTGTCGGCTGCGTGGATGCTTTTTAAGGGTGCATGGAGGTGAGGTAAGTGTTTTTTTTATTTTAAATTAGAAATGTATATGTGTATTTAAATTAAATTAGTCTGTATATGTGTATATATGAATGCATGTGTGCATGTTGATGTTTGTGTCAATGCTGTTTGGTTTTATGTATACATGCATGTATGGAGTTGTGTAACTGGTGGATGAATGCATGGGCGAAAGTGTTTTTTGTGAGTGTGTGTTCAGCACCAACCTAAATGTAGCCGCCCTGGGGGCCACTTCATTAAGGGGTGGGTTCATGGGATCAGAGGTGCACCTAGGCTAAAATGTCAGGGGGGAAAGGGGACTAACACTTCAAATGTTGAGAGAGGCGCTAACGTCAGAGGCTGTGAGGAAGGGGCAAACTTCCTTGTGTAGGGGCACCTAACATCTTTCCACATTTCGAATGAGACTATTCTGATGAAGCTTCAATGTTACAAGCAGCTACCACTTGCCTTCATTTCTGAAACGTCACACTTAAGGACTACTGTGAGAATGAGATGTCTCATGTCACTTCCCTTCTAATCACTCCCCTAGCATGCAAGTGCTAACCCCACATCACAATTTGAATTACCTAAAAATGTATGGATATGAATGCAGGTTCTAACAGTGAAATGACTTCTCATGGCCATGCTAATCCCTATGGCAATTATCACCCAGTTCTCGCCTTCCCCACCCAAAACACCTCCTCACTGCAACTCTTTGAGCTAGCTTTAAACAGGCCTTGCCATCAAACGTTGCCCTCAATGTGCCTGCAAGTGTTTCCTCAAAGGAGTCTTCTGAGAATTCATGACTTCATTGGAGTTGTAAACACGTAACTGGTGTAATAAAAATGTCTTAATCAGGTTTGCCTTTGGTCATTCAATTTAAAAACACCCTGCGTGTCTTTCTCTGAAGTTCTTTTAAAAATAAACATTGGCAAAGCCAACAGTTTTGGCTTGTGTATAAGTATTAGACATTTACCAGGCACTGCTATTAGCTGCTCAGGTACTCAAACCATTTTGCACTGGCACTATCAATGGCCAGCTAATACCAATACAGAAGTGCCTTTCCCATGCCTACACAAATGCCCAAACTGTTAGCATTGCCAGTGCTCTTTTTTGCTTTACCTTTAATGCACAGGACTATGCATCAAGGTTAAAGCAAACACACTACTTGGCTAAATTGGCCCACATTGAATGTAGGCCAATCTAGCAGTAATAACACTTATGGTACACAGTCAGCCTGGATATACTTTCTGTGGCATGGAATTTTTACTGGCTGGGAGTCCGTACATGGTAATAATGGCATATATTGATGCAGCCTGCATCGACATAATTAGAACAACCAGCATGAATATATTTTTATACTAGCATATCTCGCGTGGAAAGGCAGCATGAAATGTATCGGAAAATGTTCGTATGCACAATTTGTGGTTTGCAACTATTGGGAATTTCCATGTGCTTCCATACAAAACCAATTGCAAACTGTATGGATTTCTACCCAATTTTGCAAAGAAAGTGCTGTAAAATGCATACTTTTAACCTAATGTTTTCAACATTTTCTTGGGAGTGAGTACCCCCCTCAAGCAACCCTTGTTTGGTTTGGGCTCCCTCACTGTGCTCTTTTGATCCTGCCTAGTTGGCACAAACATGTAAGCCTCTTAAGTTCAGAAATGTACCAGCCTCCACTGTACATCATTTGTCACTGTATATGATGTGTGTTTTAATGCGCACACAGGGGCAGGGTGCTCCTTAATGATATGATATGGCATTTATAACGTGCCTGTACACAAGTGTTTCTAGGCACGACAAGGCAAGGAGGGAGAAACAAAAGAGTAGGACAAAACACAGATCTTACTAGGCCTTGTGTCATTCAGATCGCGCAAGAGCATGGAAGGGGGGAGGGGAGAAGTGCCGAGGGTGGGGTAGAATGCAGAAGTGCAGTAACAAAGGAGAAACAAGAGTGCAGCCAACGGGTGGCAAGTGTGGATACTCATAAGTGCAGCCAACGGCAACGGGTGGAGAATAAGAGCAAGAGTGGGGACTGTACGGTTACAGATACAGACCACAAGTGTAGGGGAGACAAGAGGCAGTGCGGGATTGCAACAGGACAGGCAGGGACCTGGGCCTGAATTCAGAGCTTGACCAGGTGACCAGTGCATGGATCAGGCAGTCGATCAGCAAGGGAGAGGAAGAGAGAAGGCAGAAGCAAAGAGACAGGTCTTGAGGTGCTTCCGGAACCAGAGATGGTTCTCCTCAAGTTTCAGCGAGGCAGGGCGGCTGTTTCCAGAGGGAAGCTCCAGCCGAAGAAAGAGATCTGCCCTCAACTCTTTGCTTTGAAAAGTGACTGACCCTCAGAGAATTGGAGGTGGCGCAATGGAGAGCTCATGCCATCTTATATATATTTATTCATATGATAAAAAAGTTAGTCTAGCATGAACCTTTCTTCAGTAGAGAAATCTAACTTTTGCTGTAGTTGATTTGGAGTTGTGGTAATAAACCATATTTGGGATCCTGCACACAAACTCAAGGGTAGATTTCTCGAGTCTCCTGTTTGCGGATGTGCCGCTGCTGGCCCAGTGCAAAAAATGTTAAGGGGGCCTCACCAAATGTTTTGCCCCAGGCCTCACCACATCTTCTGACAGCCTTTGCGGGGGCAGCTCACGCTGGTTGTGCATGGGACTGGTATTTCTGCAAATGTGCTTCATACATGTGCTGCTCATCTGTGCTATGCAGTCGAGGCGTGTGTGTTGACAGTAGGCCTCTACAGGGAGTAAGAGATATAGAGACTTGAATTGATGTTGATGTACAAGACAGCGGTTAGACCTTGTTGAACCCAAGCGAGTGGATATATTTGCCTGTGATATAGGAGGACAATGCTGGTGCAAACTGGTTTTGGAGATGGGTAGGCAGGATCAAAGAGTCAGCGGGAGACTATAGGATCTGCTTGGAGGGATGGAGTGGGGTGAGGAGGTGCACCAGGCCTGAACCCCGAGCGTGACAGGAGGTCCTACATTGGAGGAGTTTGAGGGGGGCTAAGAGAACAGGACAGGCAGGGGGAAAGTGTTCAGCAGAAGTGCACGGGGGCGGGCCTTCCTTTCGTTTTCCATTTGTAGGAAGGGAGTTGTCTATGAGTGGATCTGAGTGGGTGGTTGTTCCTTGTGTGGGATGAAAGCTATGTATGAGCGAATATGAATGAAAAGATGTGATGGGCTGAATGTTTTTCCCCTTGATTGAGTTCTTCGGTTTGGAGTAGTCCTTTCTCCCTGTTGCCACTGTCTTTTTGTTCAGGGTGTTACTAGAGGGACCTATGCCCCATTCCCCCTTACACATGCAGTATGTGAGAATGGTGGAGTGATGCTGACGCTTTACTGCCTGTGTGATGTCAAGTGGAATGCTATTTGAGGTGCACGGTCTGTGTGTGTGTGTGTGTCAGTAAGACCTGCCACTGCTCAGGAGTGGATGTGCGCGCAGATGTCTCCCTTGATGTCTCCTTGCACACCAATGTGTCTCAGATTGCCATTGGCTAGATATTCAGTTCTGGAAGCAAGTCTAAGGTGTAAGCACATTTTTAGAATGGGCATTTATTTATGTATGTATGTATGTATTTATTCATTTATTAATTTATTTATTTTGCAATGTATATAGCGCACCAAGTCAGAGGGCTTAATGCTTCGTTAAGGCACTGTAATTCAGTTAATGCTTGGGCCTAGAGCGGGTGCTGCATTATCGCCATGCTGTCTTGTTTGTAGTAATGAAGGAGGCATCGGGCGAGTGTTGAGGGTTGTGGAAGGGGTTCCCCTAGGCCCTAGTATCTGAGAAGACCAGCCAGCAGTGACTTGGGTTTGGTAACTATGGATGAAAGGCTGCCAGCGGGCAGGGTGATCAGGCTGGGTGAACTGGTACAAGAGGTGGCAGGTTTCAGGAAATGTGGAGAGCGATTGGTATCTCGGCTGGGCACGCAAGGTGGTTTCCGCTGTGGGGGCATTTTGTATTGATTAGTATTGAGTCTACCCGGTCTCACCACAGAATCAATGTGACAGCCACGATTATTCAGGGCTTGACGGTGTGGCAGACGTGTTTGAGTTCAACAGCTGCGGCTTCCAGCCGACCTAGTGCATGGCAGAGTGGAGACTCTTCAAGGGCAGTGGAGGTGGCCGGTGTGGGCATACATTTAGGGGTGGGAGGGTTGCGCAGAGAGGACCGTTGGGGTACTTAGAGGCAAAGCTAGCACAGCATAGCATAGCCTTCCTGGATTTACTCCCAGTGCTGGTGGCCTTGTGATTGTGGTGAGGAATTGCAACACAGGAGAGTGACGTTTGTAGGTGATAGACAGCATAGGGGGTGCTTTGTCTAATTCAGAGTGGATGAGGTTTTCATGGGTTGGCTTCAGAAGTAGAAAAATGAGGGACCCTGGTACAGGGCTCGAAATAAAGATTAGATAAGTAAGAGCTAAAAGCAGCCCCTGGGTATCCAGCACTAACCAGTGACCAGAAGCTACCAATGGGGAACAAGGAACTAGTACATAGCGTTCCACAAATCTAAATTTAACATAAGATAGAAACATATCATGTTGTCCATAATGTATGTCCCCTTATGCTTTAATTGTATAGATGTGTGCCAGTGTTTATATATAGATCGTCCCAAGCATACAGAGTTAAATTCAGATAGCTGTGTTTGTTCGGCATCAGTTGGCCTGGAGAGCCAAACGTAGCTAACCTGGCGCTTCTAACCTACAAGCAGGAGCTAAATAGCTCGTAGCTGCCCTACATTTTTAAACACTGTGGTACCACATGATTTGTGGAGACTAGACGATGAAAAGCATGGGTACTGGTCAAGGTGGCTATAGCTCTTTCCACTAGACAAGCATACTATGAAGGATGGAGGGAATTCCCAGAAAGGGCAGCCCAACCTCCAGTGCATTGTGATGGAGTATGTTGGAGGTCGGGAGGGGGGGGGGACTTGATGAATTTGTTTTGGTGTTGGTGGACCACAGCCACCCCTACTGCCGGTCTTGTTGAAACTGATGGAGATGGGGGTTCCCCTGTTCTTTATGGGGATAGCATTATACTTACTGAAGCTGATGGAAGCCTTCCCATCCCATATTTGCTTACAGTTTGCCCCCAAATGTGAGTGAGGGTATGTCCAGGCGTGAGTCCCTTGCTCACTGGGCCATAGGGAATACAGCTGCACCTCTTTATTGAGGCCCAACAAGACTGACACATGTCTGGGTTGCTTGTGGTGCATAGAGGACATGGCCAAGCTGTTTGGGTGCGTGACTGCTCCCACTCGTGGCAGTATCAGACTGATTTGCTTATCATTGGTGCTGTTTTGTAATGGCACAGATGGGATGAAAAAATGTGTTGTGGAAGGCTTACCTGGTTAAGTTTAGTTCAAAACCTTTCACACATTCTTATTTTTGTTATAGTTTGTCTCTTTAAGTGAGAGAGGGTATGGCCTGGTGCACGTCATTTGCTCGCTGCACCATAGGGAACCATGCTGCACCTCACTGAAGAGGCCTACACGGGTGACACATGTTCTGCGGTTACCTGTGTTTCTCTTCAGAGGGATGTGACCTAGCAGGTCGGGCTGACTGCTCTCATTGGTGGCAGTCCAAGACTGATTTGCATAAGGCTGGTCCCCTTTTGCAGTGGCACAGTTTGCCTAAAACGGTGGTGTGGAAGGTGCCCAGAGCCCTGCCACTTTTTTAAAGATTTATTCAGCACCTTTCACCCACCACTTCTTTGTTTGTCGGTAGTGGAAATTGTCACGGGTTTTCTGAAGGAAGGATCTGAGTAGCAACATCCAGGGAGGGCTTTACTGTGAGCCACCAGATCAACAGCAAAGGGATGTATTTTTAACACAATTATGCTTCACTGCAAAGTGGTTTACAGGGCAAGACAGTGATCTACCTAGTCCTTAAGCAGAAAGGGGACGGGGGAGAGAAATGGAGGAGGGAATGAATGGCAGGCTTGGGGGAATAGCTTGGGGCGAATCAAGAGATGACTAAGGAAGGTGGAGGACCATCCATGCAGAGGGGGAGGCAAAGGAAACAAACATTGACAAAGCTAAAGGTTTTGGCTGTTGTACGATTAAAACATTTTCGGAGTTCATGCACACAGACATTCATGTAGATGGGAATATGTCAAGGGGAAACACGACAAGCCGAGAGTGAGTGCCTGAGAGGTGGATGAATGCATACCCATGTGAGGACTGATGACCACAAAAGAGCCAGGGAGGAAGCGTGAATGAATGCATCTGAGAATAGATACACGTGTAAGGGTATTGTGCTGGGGGAATGCATGAAAGGCTTTGAAGTGTGATGGATTTATGAAAGTTTAAGAGTATATGATAATATTAGGATGTATGGATGATTAATAGATGCGTGAGATGTAGGTGACTGGAGTATTGAACAAACAGATATGGATGGATACATCAGTGTGTGGCTAGCAGAATCAATGGAAATGTGATGATGGGCGAATGAATGAGTGTGAGAACAGCACTGCAAAGCACAGGGACAAGGCAGCGTTGCATGACTCCACTGTTCACCACGCAGCAGCCAGCACGTTCGTTCGCTCGCGACACAGCCTTCGAGTGCATGAGAGTAATGGTAAAGAAGCGGTTCGGTTTGCCAAGCGCGGCTGTATAATTTGTCTCAACCACTCACTCCTTGTATTGATTCATGGTCCTGCCCCTTTGCTCGTCCATCCATCCCAAACCAGCTCAGGAGCCCCAGCGGCCATTTCATACAAAGGCTGCTCAGATCTATAAACACCAGTGGTAGAAGTGCACCAAAAAAAGGAGTGGAACTGGGACCCGGGCCGCAGAGCAACGTGCAGCACACCTTTCAAAGGTTGCCGCCATGCTGCTTGACAGCCACTTGAGTTGAAACAGATTTCAGTTCAGCTGTAACTGCTATTGGGTGGTAAATTGGAGAAATGTGCTTTAGCTTCACAAAGTACAGTTCCGGAGTGGTGAAAATGGTTGTAAAAAGCAGGGGAACTTTTAACAGTAAAAAATCAAAGCAGTGGAATCCGGCTCCCGACCGTTCCCGCTCACTTTGACCACTGATACACACTTGACAATAATGAGATTGCTGCTTTTATAGAGGTGAAGCACCAGCCTTCTCCTTCTCAAAGCAGCAGTCCCATTCCTCCGTTGACAAGTACCTGAATTTGCTAACAGCTGCTTCCACCCACCACCACCCGCCAAGGAATCTCCATGGAGACAGTCTGCTACTTCTTGTGGCTGGGGAGGTCCAACCGAGCCTGCCAAAAGAAGGTGGCCCGTCTGAACTCACACTGACTGTAAAGTGTAATAGGCACCACCCTTGCCAAAGAGTCGTACACTAATCAAAAGTCGGGGTCATGCGGGGACAAAGTCTGTACACACAGCACGGGATGCAAAGAGCTGTCCTCCATCGTCTTGATCATTATCACCTTCAGTTTCATTGATGGCATTAGCTTCATTATAGAGTATAATAGTACAGTCACAGTCTTGCAACGCTCAAAGCATTTACTTTTATTTTTACTTCACCTATTGTATAGACGTTGACATGGTGAGAGGAGTTCTACACACCAATCTTAGGCCAGACACAGGACTCTGTCATAGACACATTAACCCACTGAACTATCAGATGCTGAGCAGATTGCTAAATGCATTTGAGAGACAGAGGGGTGAGAGGAAAAGATCAGGTAAAGTTATGGTCATGTAGGCTAAGTCATTTTATGGAAGCAAGAAGATGTCCCCCAGAGGACTGCATGGCGATTTTGGTGTAATTCTGCTGCAGTAAATCTGCCAATTATGGGAAGAACAGTGAAGGATTCACCTTCCGCTTTTTATGCAGGTGAATCCTCCACTTTTCCTCGATGGAGAGGAGATGAATCCTCCAAACTCGGATACGGCTGTGCGGTAAACATGGTGGTAATTCGGTTACAGCACAAAAATGTGATGGTAACAACATTATCACCACTTTTTTAACACACCACGGAACACTTATTGAAGCCCTGCACTCTTTGAGGCCTTAGATCATAATGCTGTGTGCATATTTGTTGTTTGCGTACCATAACTGTATTTAGAGCCTGCCTTATACTCGTATTATAGGTGGTTTTAAGAAGATGTTTTTACCAATGATTTTATTAGTGACACTGGGAAGACTTAAGGTTCTTTGCGTGCCCAAATGTGTGTTGGGGATATGGTGTTGCGTCCATCACTCATAATTGTTAAAATGCCTAGAAAATTGTGATTCACTCAAAGGTCAAATGGTTGTAGAGTGTGTAATTGGGGTGGGTAAGTGAGGAGGTGAGAAGGCTGTTGCCCCTTCTTGTAAAATGTTATTTAATTCAACAGGTCACTTCGGGTTGGGTAAGTAAGGGACTGCCCCACGCATTGTGGTGGGTAGCCGAGGAAGCGGGCATTGCTTAAACATGGATGGGGGCAAGATTGGCAGCCTCATTAGAGACTGGCTGCATGCCCTCAGCAAATTGACAGCCACCATGGTGCAAGGTTTCAGTGGGCTACAGACAAAGGTGGAACATGCAGAGAAGAGGGCAGTGAAGAATACAACAAGCTTGAGATTGAAACAGTGAGCAAGTCAGACCTGGATGCCAATGGGCCTCATTAGGACCCAGGCGTTAAGAGGTTAACGGCGCCGTAAAAGGTGTCGGCGCCATTAAACCCTTAACGCCTTACTATGAGGCCCCTTTGCGGGACCCGACCTTAACGGCTGGTCTAGACCAGCCGTTAAAGTAGGGGCCCGCAAAGGGACTCTCGAGGTAAGTACGGTACGGCATTTTGCGGTACCGCACTTACCGTCTTCCCCATTCCCATTATGCCCTATGGGGCAGAAATGGGAATGGGGAAGGGCCATGGTGGCATGGGGAATTACCACCCCACCAACCTTGGAATGGGGTGGTAATTCCCCATTCTGTCATGGCAGACTCCGGCATCGACCATGGTGCTAATAGCACCATGGTTTTCCGCCGGAGTCCTAATGAGGGCCAATGAGTGCATGGCACAGCAAGCATAGTAAAAAGTGTAGGTCAGCAAGAAATAAAGGAAAGGAAAAGAAGGCGGGCTTAAAGAAAATGAATGAGGAACATTTGGCCCTGCTCTAGAAAAGTCAGATGGGAGGGTACAGGGAGAAAGAGATGGAGTCGAAGGGGAGGTGAGAGGGGAAGAGGGGGTGAGAGGGGAAGAGGAGGTGAGAGGGGAAGAGAGAGAGAGAATGGGTGCAAAAGGTGAACGAGAGACCAATGAAAGAAGTTAGAGAGAAGGAGAGGCTGGATAGGGAAGAGAAGAGAGAGGCTTACAAAGAAAGTGAGACTGGAGAAGGAGAAAGTAGGACAAGAGAGGGTGGAGATGGAGAGAGAGAAAGGAAACATATGATATGGGGTATTTTCAGCCCAAGAAAAAAAGGAGACTACATTTGGCTATGTTGGTCCTAAAATGCAGAGCATTGATAACACACAGAGATGACTGCATAACTGAAAAAAAAACTGCATTTAATTTTCAGCTGCCACATCAAAAATGATGTTTTCAAAGAAAGCGAAATACACTTACTAGATTGGGTCTTGCATGAAATTGTCAGAGCTCAAAATCAGAGGCTTCCCTTTTGACACCAGTGACTGATGCTAAAATGCAACATATTTAAAAGGGAATTGTTAACCAGTGAAATTCCTTGGCCTGAATCATTTGAATATATTATACGGTGAAGGGGACATTGATGGCATGATGTGAGATATTCATATAAATCTAATATTCAAAGTACAAGTTTTCTGTGCCAGAAGAGCAGTGTTCAGCTCAAAAAGAAATGTTCATAGGAGATTTGAAGGCCCAGGCAAAGCCCTTTCCCCCAATGGATGCCAGGCCTCTGCTATGCTCAGCTCTTTACCTGAAAGTCAAATCTGTTTGAAGTTTCTGCAGAACTTGGGCCAGGCTGCACGCTTTATGTAGTTAGCAGTCCCGATAGATAAATAGAAGACTCATTAATGGAAGTCAAATCTTTAAAAAATAAGTATTTAAATTCAATTTGCAGTGCCCAGGACTTGAATGACAATTGACATGTTGCAGAACTGCCTCATGGTGCTGAGAGGGCAAAGAGTATACCACATGGCCTGAAAGATAAGGGCATTACTGTGGCCCCCGACTTCAGAAGAGTGATTCATGTATTCATACCAAGCCAAAATCTACAATGGAAGCAGATGCTCAGAGTTAATGTTCAGTGGAGGAATGAAACCTAATGTACTTGAAGTAAAAATATGCATATAATTAAGAGATGCCTATATGAGTATATGCAGAATCACTTTTTACTGATTTTCTCAGGAACAATAAGTTGCACTAAGATCAGTCAAGTTTCATGGTAAAGTTTAGGACAAGGCCTTCCTGTTGCCACTACTCTCATCAAAATTCGATTTTTCAAAACCAATTTACCGATAATGTTTCAAACATAGCACAGGCACTGAGTAGGGTACGATTAAACATAATCAAATTGTCTGCATACAACATGCACAAGATGGGGCGGTTGCCAATCCTTGGGAAGCATCCGACTCCCAACTTGAAACACATGGGCAGATCAGCCATATAAACATTATACAGGAAAGGGGCCAATGGACATCCCTGTTTAACTACCCTATATATCTGCACCAACTGTAACATGGTTCCCTGGTTGTCCAATCGAACTCTGGCTTGGGTAGTTAAGTGCAAGCCCCTGAGGATGTTCACGAGCCATTCCGGGCACCCCCATTTTTTCATTTTGGCCCACAACTTCCCCTGTTTACACCATCAAAGGCTGCATAGACGTCCACAAACGTGACAAATAAAGTGGCCCCCTCTATAGCAGAGGCTTTCCGGAAAAGCCAGTGCTTGTTTTGTATGGAACGTTTCCAGCCCCTCAGCCAACATTTATAGTCCACTTTAATCTGCTTCACCCTAAGAGACTTCTCAATTTCTGGGACCTCAGTACATTGAACCAACATGAGGTTAAGCCGCTTTACACATTTTGCATCTCTGATAGCTCTATCAAACGTATTAATGGGTTTGGTGCAGTTAGGGAATAGGGTCCTGGTACAGGAACCAGTTTTGTCTGCTGTGTCCTTAATCCATGCCTCAATGTCATCAGGACCAAGCAGAGCCAGACCCTCAACAGCCTCACTAGGTAGTTCAGCAATGCACCCGCCCACCTTATGGATTTGACTCCCTTGGACTGTGTGGGGGACATGTAGAGGTTAAGGGCAAATATGTTATGGCTGCTGCTATCGTCAAGGATCACCGTGTGTTCAGCAGTGGGTTATTCCCGAAGTAATAATCTAACTTTGACTGGCAGTTGTTCCCATTCAACATATGCATACCTGGAATATCACCCTTAGTCCGACCGTTCAACATTGCCAAGTCCCAGGATCTCAGGAACGTGATCCACCTCTTGCCCTTTTCGTTACGTTTGTCGTGCAGCATAGTACACTGTCTGACCACATTTTACATGGAGCACAAAATAATTCATCTTTACATTTGGCATTAAAGTCTCCTCCCAAAAGGACAAAGTAATCAGCAATGGACCCACTACTCACAGCAAAGGCCTGATCAAGCTGCTCAAACATCTTTCTCATATTACCCAACCCGGGCGGGGAATATATATTTGTAAGAAGCATCTTCCACTTGCTTCCAGAGAGGTCCGACCACAGCTTGACAGCCAACACATTGACCCCCTTTGCCACTGGAGACACACAGCGTGAACACATTTTTGACTGACTCCAATAACAAGACCTCCAAGCGGGCGGCCTCTAGGCCCTTTATTTGCTAAAACTTGGTGCACGTGGAAACCATCCACCGACAAAACACAGTCCGAGCAAATTTCCTGCAACATAAAGATATCGAAGTCAGACAAACATTTTTTTCCAGTCCCCTCTGCTGCCAATAGGTGGCTAAACCCCCCTAGTGTTCCAGCTTGCTAACTTTAGAGGTCAGTGCGATCCTATACGGCTTTCTTCTGGGTAGCCTTTTCGTGAGGCAACATCACCCACTGTACAGCTTCAAAACCTGACTGGGGATACACACAGGGCACATACGACTGGATATTACCACCAGATATATTCAAAATCCTATATTCATGGTTTCTAACTTTCCCAGTGGTGTATGGACCCTCCTTGCAGCGGTCTGGGCACCTGGGCAGAGAATGTAGCTTGTTACATATTGTTAATTTCAGCGCAAGAGAGAACAAACAGTCTGCGTTTGCACACAATAATGAAACTGTAGATGAGGATGCAAAACATATCAGAACCCACTTGGTCGAGCTCCGGCCCAATGAGGTAATTCCAGTTGGGCCATGTTGGGACGTGGAAATCGTGCATAGCCATGCTGTGGTTGCCCATAGCCGAAGTAAAGTTGATCTGTTCAAAAATTGACTTCTGTCCGTAGGCTGCATATCCTCCAGTTTTACTGAGTTTCCAGGCCTAATAGGACACAGCACCCTATTACCAGTCTTTATACTGTAGGGGCCACATATCATAGGGGCTCTCACCCCCAGGCACTCCGTATCATTCATAGACTTGGCACCCCTAGACCTTCCACTGTCAAGGGTTAGGGGGCCCCCCATGTATGCCTGAAAGTGCCACAATAGAGTCCTTTGGTGGATTCCGGATACACAGCCCCTGCCTTGGAGGGAGATGGTGGTCAGGATTGCTATCTGCCGCTACCACTGGTACTTTCCTTACATTTTCTTTTCCAGAACCGAGCCTAGTGTGCACTTGGGGGTTACGTGCTAGGAATTTACTCTTGAAGACAGTCCATCCATCCAAAGGACCCTTAAGAGTCATTGTGCGCCTAGTACCGTCCGCCTGGAATCTAGTGACGTTTCGTGCTTTAGCAGGCATTTTATTGCAGGCATCACTGTCCAACGTCACCGTCAGATGGAGTAGGTGGGAAGCCTGGAGGATTTAGCCCCCACCTCTACCCTAGTCCCAACAGGAGTAGGTGGCTTAATGGGAGGTGGGGGGGCGTGATTTCTCCATCATCGATATTTCTGCACAAAGGGCTTTCAGTGCATCCTCCTCATTCCCTGCTGCAATGTTAACTGGGTTTTGGGTGTTCCAAGACACCTCAGTCACATCAGCAAATTGGTAATCGTAGTCATTGGCCAACCCCTTACTCTCTGGTTACCTTGTGGGTAAGGACCACGAGTCGTAACCATCCGGGCCTCAGTGGAAACATCAGGGGCAGCCCGCCTATAGGACAGGTCTGGGAATGAGGTGAGCTAAAGGTCTGTGCTCCACGTTTAAAACCAGATAGGTCACCAGTTTTTGTTTTAAGTTGCAGTGTTCAGAAGCAATTACTGAACAAAGGACATCCAATTTGGAGGTTAACTTGTTAAGGTAGGGTATGAGTTTATCAGATTTTCCAATGTAGCCCCTGTTGCTCCTTTGCCCCAAGGTCACCAGCTCATAATTAGAAGCTCCAGCAGCCTCCATTTCGAAAGCAAGGGCAACCAGATTAAGGCTAGTAGACAGATTGGTCGAATTGTTGGCCCTTTCCGAAAGGGCTTTACTTTGAGTATTACCCTGTAAGGTCCTAAAGAGGTTACATAATGACCCACTGTTGTCCAGGGATTGCTTGGAACATGAAAACAGCGCATGGATTTCACCTTCATCACTCAGTGTAGGTACCGGTATATTCTTTATAGGGACATTGGGTCCGGGAGACAAGGTCCCCTTGTTCCGAGAGAGGGAAGTGGAGGGAGCCAAAGTAAGTCTAGTTGTTTGGGTGGAGGTATTACCCAATCCAGAGAAAAATCCAGGTATCCTAGGTTGACAAATAGGAAGGATACCCTCATTGGTCCCCCGGTCTTTCTTCCCCTTTTTTGTTCTTGGCGCCTCTCTGTGAACTTTCCTTGAGTGAGTCGGTTTATGTACATGCTTCCCTCTCACCAGCGTGTCACTGTGTAGGCCTTGCCTCCGATCGGTTTTAGGCTACATATTTCCCATTAAGATACCGCAAGTTAACTTATTAGCAGCAGTTTAAAAGTGCACTGAAAGTCTTAGCACACACTTGTTGGTGTATTTTAACACACAAAGCAAAGTCTTACCTTGTGGAACCAAGCCACCCCAAAAGAGACCAGGAACAGTCCAGGTCGTCGTTACAGCCAACCTACTCAAGGTTATAGCGGGTCAAGTGACAGGAGAGTTAAATCAGTAGGCAGCACTCTGTCTAGTTTTCCTTAGAACAATTTAATGAAATTAGGACAAGGGGTAGGTTCAAAGACCCAGCGGTCCACAGTCACCATCCCCCTTAGTTCAAATACAGTATTTAAGAAAGGGTGTTGCAGCCAGCTGTAGAAGGTAGGCTCACCTGATATGTTGTCACGGGGCAGGAACCACAGCGCGTTCCGTCTGGGCTTGCAGGGTGGTCTGCCCCAGCCTCCGCAACACTGGCAATGGTGCCCATGTTACCGCCCCCAACATGGTGCTCCGTTAATTCTAGTAGAAATAGTTTGCATGGAGGAGCAGATGTACTAGAAGTAGGGACAGGGCTAGCAGAGATTCGCCCACAGCTTGGCACCTGCTACCAGACACAGAGAAACTGAGCCGCACTCTGCCAGCGGCTCTGCCTTTATGTAGAGGCTTTTAAGCACAGCCACCAGGAAACTACTACTGAAGACAGACTCCGGTCTGCAAAACACGCCTCTTCCTCTCAACGAGACACTCAGCCCAGAAACATTAATGCAGATTTAACCTTGCCTGGGAAACTGCGTGGAGTTACATGGGTTGGAACTGTCGATGAGATTGCTGGAGAAACCCAAGAGAGAGGACAGAGGCTGATATCTATGACCAGAGGAAAATAAAGGGATTGAACCTTGACAAAATCCATGCCTGATGGTGGATTCTGATGGACCCTGTCCTGTACCTGTAGAGGACCTTTGCCTGAAGTCCTTTTTCCTGAGCACAAACCCATGGATATCTATGTAAATAAACTTGTCCATCCACATTAAGTGTTGGGGATCAGTTTAATACCTTGCGCTTGATCAGTGGGCTGGGGAAAACTAAGTAGACCCTTAGCATTTTATAAAATAACAATTCAACTAATTCCCCTATAGCCAAATAACACAGGGTGGTTTTCCTAAAGTTTGAAGTCAACAACATCACTTCCAGTTTGAATAAAAATATAGTCTGTAAACTACTTGGGCATTCCTATTTATTTTTGCCAAGGCCAAAATTTGCTGATGGGAGGGGTGCCTTAGAAGCACAATTCCCTACTAATTTCCATTCCCCTGAGCCCTGCCTTCAAGCAGAGGGATTCCCCAAATCATAAATGAATATCTGAGTTGGTGACATTGAAAAGTGTTTAGCCTAATGCAATAAGTGAAGTCCCTAATGGAAAAATACGCTCTCTACATAGAGTGTGAAAGTAATTCGTAAGAGAAGGGAGTTTTTGCCTGGCTTAGTGGTGAAAGAAAAAGGGTTGCAAATATAAATCAAAAGGGAAAAGCTTGAGTTATATAACTGCCAGCATTGTTAAGAGTGCAGCACCAGTCAAAATTCTTTTTTTACATGTGATTAGGTTATGGGGAGTCTCTGCTGGCCTTTTCCTTCCGGGGCATGAGGGTGAGAGGATCCACTGTGCCACCTACTGTGACAGCTGTCTCCCACTGGTAGATGGAGGGCAGGCTGCCTACCCTTGCCTACAGGCCAGACCACCTCTTCCTGAAATGTTTGTTGTTGCTGGGTACAGCGCCAAATACCACAACCTTCTCCAATATATCTATCCAAATGCCATTTTTACTCTGGACAGAGGTCTTTCTCTTTTGTGCCCCAAATTACCCCCCAACATGGCTGATGACCCCCGTCCACAAAGACCTGGACCTCTGCTTCAGCAAACATGGGCTTTCTCACCCGCATTTCATGCACCTTCTCTTTGCCTTTGTCACCAGACATGTATCTGGCAATGCTTCTGGGCTTGGATGGCAACAGGAAATGGGTGATTCAGAATGGATTTGGTTATTAAAAATGTGCACCGCAGTTTCCCGTTCTGCTCAGCGCTAATTCAGGCGACGGAATTACTGTTTGGTAATTCCTCCAATCTTCCAGCTATAATACTAATTCTGCAGAAAATTGGGGGATTTACCCAAACAGAGTTGCTTTTCGGTGGTGACTCAGTAGAATTACCGTCGATTTCACAGCCCAATTCCTTAAGAGGCCCTATGTCTCCCGTTTTGCATTTTCACCTTGCATGTCACTAGCCATTGATGTAGAGCCAAGTAAAGCATCCGGTGTTAGGGGAGGAATGATTCAATGTTACTCTTTTCTCTCACAACAGTAATCTGCATGCCAGATAACTGCAGAGTAAGGACACTCTACGTGCAGTATTTCTATCCCTTCCCAAATACTTGGCTGCAAAGACCAGAATGCCAAGCGAATTGAAATGAATAATTATTCTCTCTCACACCTGATAAAGTGCAATGAACTTGAGATCCTTGTGAAACATCCTCCTGGTTTTACTACTGTAATTTTAATGATCGAAAGACACCCAACAAAAGTAACAGGGAGGAGGCCGCCTTATACTGAGATTCAGCTTGCTGTGCTCGGGTCTATACGATAGGCCAAGGTTGTCCAACTGCAGGCCTCAAGGGCCGAATGCTGGCCAGTTTTCAGGATATCCCTCATTAATATTCATGAGAGAAAAATGTGCATACATTTAGAACCATTAAACGCAAATTAGTCTCATTAATGTTAATGAGGGGTATACTGAAAACCTGACATGTTTCTGGCCCTCGAAGCCTGAAGTTGGACAAGCCTGTGGTAGGCTTTGGCTTTCAAGTGGAAATGTAGCAAATGACAATCCCGGTGGTTGGCGTGTGTGACAATCTCTCACTGCTGCCTCTGGTGCAGTCCTGTTTTACAAAGTAGTGGCCTGTTATCAATGCCCTTGCTCAAAGTAAGGGAGCTTCGCAAAAGATCCCAGGTCCTGCTCTTACAGTTATTTAACGTGTCCTTTCATTCTTAGCAGTGCGACAGCAGGGAAATCAGTATCTATCGATTCACACCAAAAATGAAACCTTTCAATTCGCTGGTGTCCACGGGTGGATAAAAGAGGCCCCGGAAATCATTTTCAAAGCAGCGACATATTACAGATTTTCAGTAATCCCAACCCTTCCTATGAGAACAATTTGCAATAAAGTAGGTTGCTACACAAAAGAGGACCCGGTTGCAGAGGCATGCCGGGAAATCTCCAGCGTTCCCTATAGGCCAGTCCACCCCTTCTGGCCTTGTATCTGTATTTTTTAGCTAGACCTCCTGCCATGCCCCATCGTGTAGACCTTGTATTATCCCAGAGCAGGACCATAAATGCAACAGTCTCCACCCAGAGAATTGCATTGCTATACTCCTTCTGTTCATGGAACATGCTGTGTATGTTATCTCAGAACAGGCAGGGAGATGACACACGAACCATCATAAGAACTGAATGGTTATACGGCTTCATGGGAAAGGCAGTCAATTATGTCAAGGTAGCCCTCTAAGTAACGCATTCCCCACTTGAGTGCGACACACCTATAGTGTGATAATGGCTATAACTAGCAACATCCTATTGACATTAGGTTGGTACATATCTAAAACATTCAGCACTGTGAGAACTGTGCTGCTACACCCCTATAAAACCAGGCGGCCGGGTAAATGAAACACTCCCTGCAGAGGAGCTTGCTTGGTTGCACCCCCCTATAATTGCTGGAGGAAAGGTCTGCATATTATCTCATGGTAAGGCTGACTGGGGAAGGGGGCGACCCCGCAGTGATCGAACTCTCGTGTCACCTTGCCACAATAAAAGTGCATTCCATACTGCATTGTGGATTTGGCGCCAGTTTTTAGTTGTGGGTTTTTGTTAAGTTTACAAGACAGAGGTCTGCGAGGCATAGACCTTGATTGTTTTCCGAATTTTTGTTAATATTTCTCTAGAGAGGGAGGCGAATGGAGAAACGGTAGTGGCAGTCTATGGGTGTCTTGGCATAAGTGCTGTGGGAAGCAGTGCACCTGCAGGTAGGCTGATGCAGCGGATTTAGTCAATAAAAAAGCCTGTGTAGTCGTCTGACATATTTTGGTGAGTGGAAGACTTTTCGCTTTTGGTGGTGTGATGAATTCATTGCATGTTTTGAATGTATGTAATGTACATTTAGTAGCTTTTTTCTTCTGCAAGAAAGAAGCCCCTTGCACCAGAAGTCCAGACTTAACCAGACAAGAGCAGTAGAAACGCCAAAAAGAAAGATCCGCGAAGCAAGTGTTATATACAAACAAGCCCACAGAACCTCTTACCCATCAACATAAAACTCACCCCATAGTGATGCAATTCAGAAAAGAAATCAAGGCCTTCCTCTTCAAAGAGCACCTTCTTCACATACACTAACATATCTGTTTAGTCAATTTTCGTGCAGGAACAAGGCAGAGCGGAGCTCCTGCAAAATGTGTCTAGCCCGAGCACTTCCGGAACTCTGCTCTGTCCTGAGGCCTAGGGGCTACCCCAGGAAACTCAAAGATCTGTTCCCAGGATGGGCTCTCATGTACGAACAATGCACGCTTCAGAAGACACAAACGTGAGACTCAGAACAGAAACAGCCAAAGGCTCACATCCTGCTCAGTAGCTGTCCACAGACATGTTTTTGTTAGGGTGAATATTGTGACCAATAAAAGGATCAGAGTTCAACTTCCATTACTCACGCAAAAGGGTTTCTTTTTGAATCAGAATCACAGACATGTATAAAATTAAACATTGTGGGCATTCTTGTGTTCCCAAAATGCTCTTGGCTTTTATTCAAATCTCCAGGCTTGGGATCAATATAGAGATACTGGGCCTCATTACGAGTTTGGAGACGGGCTCCAAACCGGGCTCCATTACCCCATTACCGGGTTCCTGCAATGAGGACTTACCGGGTCATTCCGACATAGGAGGACCCGGTCATTCCTCCTTGAAGGAACCATTCCCCATTCCCATTGAGCCCACATAGGGCTCAATGGGAATGGGGAGGGAGGTAATAACGGGCACATTACAAATGGCCCGTTATTACCTCACTCTTCCCCTCGCGGGACCCGGAAAGGATGCCTGGTTTTACCAGGTATCCTCACCGGATTCCGCAAAGGGAACCTCGTAATCGGCGCTCCCATAATGAAGGGGGCCAGTCCCGTACCGTCCCCCTTCATTACGGGAGCGCAAGGGTCGTAATGAGGCCCACTGTGTTGTATGACCTAGCCTGGGACCACGTCCTCTGCTTGCTCCCTAATCCTTCTGGCCCCACCCACAAGGAGTAGAGGGTTCCCAGAGTACATTGTTCCCATTTCCAGCACTGCTTTTAATGACATAATAGTGTCTCAAATTATATCCATGCCCAGAGGTCATAGTGTCCAGTGCACAGCCTTCAAGCATACTCTAATCAGGGTGAATCAATATACAGTACCTGCTGGGCATTGGGTCTGCCCATACCCCCCAGACACCGTGCCTGGGGCATAGCCTTCGGCCAAAGACACCCAGGAACAGTGAACCTAGATATAGTGCTCAGTGGGCATGGTAAGTAGACACTCTACCTGGAATATAGCATTTGACCGTGCCTGGGCACATTGAACAAACCTTTGGTGCCCACTGGGCATGACCTTTGGCTCTAAGACCATTGCAGATACGATCCATGTTACCTCTTATGGAGATTTTCTTCCTGCAGAATGCAGATCCGATTTGAAGGTATTGTGGGTACATTTGGGCAAAGCCAGGAAAGGAGCATTCCTCCTGTCAATGGGCGAGAGCGCAAGCATTCATATAACTGTCCCCAAACTGCTGTCAGGGAGTTAAAACTGCATCCGTCAGACGAGAAAGAGTTGGCATACAGCCATCTGAAATTTTTGTCCACATGGATTTCATATGAGAAATGGGAGTCTAAGTAAAATCAGATTCCAAATTTGAGGGGAAATGTCCTCTGAAACTGTGAACCAAGATTGGAGAGTGGCAGTATATGTTCTAGCCTACACTGATCTTATCCAGAGTTCTAAGACCAAGAAGCAAGTACTAGGGTAGTTGGTATCATCCTGAGATGGCACATGAATATATAATTGGGTGAAATCAATACACAATGATGGGTGGAACCGTGGTGGCTCATTGAAAAGGGCTAAGCAGCATGGTGAAAAGATTGAATGGCACCCCAAAGCATGCTCTGGAAGACCCCATCTTAATTTGTAACATGGGGTAATGTGCACTACACTCCATGTGTTGCCTAGACACAGACATTTATAAAATTCGATTTATGGTAACAGACAGTACTGTCTACAACAAATAATAAATACAGTAAAGAATGTATTTTGTTGGCATTGAAAGAAAATGTACTTTCCTTTTCCCATTTTCTTCCCCACCTTGTCCTACTCGTACTCGATGGTTTCACTCCTATTTATCTAATTGGTCTTTGTCTCATGGGAGGCTTCTAACCCTCAGTCCTTGCCTCTTTTGTCTGGTGTTCCCTAGGGATCTAGGCTGGGCCCTCTACTTTTCTGTCCTTAAACTTCTTCTTTAGCATCTTTGAGTCTTGACATTGGCTTTCCAGTTCATTTATATGCCGACGACACGCAGATCTTTCTTTCTTTTCCGCCACTTACCGATTCCATTAATCAACCACTCACTGCCTGTCTCTTGGCCGTCCAATCTTGGATGGCCTCTCGGTTTCTCTGCTTAAATCCATTAAATAAACTGAGGTTCTGTTGTTTCTGGCTAATTCTTCTATTTTACCTCCTTTAACAATTTATTTTCCCATGCTACAGCTTCCTGTTAATTCTCAAGCTCGAAATGTTGGTTTTCTTTTTGCGTCTTCTTTTACTTCATCGCTCAAATTGCTCCCAGGATTCAATCTTGTTAGTTTCATCTTTTTAATATCATAAATACCCATCCTCCTCTCACTTTTTCGTCAACTAAAACTCTTCTCCAATCTATTGTTCTCTGATGTTTTAATTATTCATAGGCTTTGCATGATGGTCGGCCTAGTTTTGCTTTGCTTCCTTTACACTCTGTTCTTTACTCAGCGGTTCAGCTTCTTTTCTGCCTTTTATGCTCTGTTAGTATTTCCCTATCTTGTTCATTTGCTCTGGCTCCCTATCAGGCAACGTCTTGAGTGTCACTTCCTGTGCATAATCTTTAAGTCTATCCATGCCTTAGCTCCACCTAATCTATGCTCTTTAATTTCTTTATGCCACCCTTCATGAATTGTGCGTTCTGCTTCTCAGTTTCAATGGTCATTTCTGTGCCCCCTCCCCTCTGACCCTGTTCTTCCTCTAGGTTCTGCTCGTTTCAACTGTTAGTTCCTCTTCTCTGAAACTCACTACCTGTCAGATGTGTCCTATTGCAACATTTCGTAGTTTAAAAGGCGTCTAAAATTCCACTTGCTTCACTCGGTTTCTTGAAATCCTTGTTTTTTTGTTTGGGTCTGTGAGTAATGTTGTTTTTTCTTTGCTTTTCTCCTAATATTGTACCAATGTTTTTATCACTTGTAAAGCGATTTTGCTATATAAACTATGTAAACAAATAAATAATTATCTCCTGCCTACACATCCTGTCACCCCTTTGCTTTTCTTCATGATCATGTATGTAGCCCTGCTTACTATGTTGCTTTATAAGCATATTATTGCGCTTTACGTGCTCGTACCTGCATATCAGACCAGATTTTGTGTGGCCTACTTTACACACCATGGCTCGATTGATTTAGACCCAATTAACACAGCATGGACAGATTACACTGGGCCAAGTTGGGGCTACTCTCAGAATACCAAAGTTTAGCGCATCAAGGTGAGATTCCATTACGACCAGTTATGGCACTGTGACTTGCTTGCATTAGGCCTAGTTAGAACATCACTTCCAGATGCCATTGGAGCAAATTAGCACATCATGACGAAATTCCACTCAACCTACTTGCACTGAATTGGACTCCACCCATAATCTCTCCTGCCTTTTCCTGCTCTCTCACTTTGACCCATCCTAATGAACCGACCTCCCTCCAGATCACCTACATTGGTTTGAAGTAGCTCACAAGCACAATCAGGCACCATTCCAGGAATCTATAGAATCTATAGTAGTTGGCTCTGCTTCCCGTTCCTTACTTGTCTTGCTCTATAATAAAATATAAAATGTGTTGTTAGAAATATAGGAGTTTCATTGGAATAGCCTCTGGACAGACAGTGTTAAGTGTTACATTATACCCAGTTGGTGTTCTCTGGCCCACCATTATTTTCCTGGCTGTGTGGCTGCTATTATAGTAGGGCCTTTAGTGGGACCATTGTAGTTGCTTTTGGCGGGGCTGTGGTAGTGTGGCTCGGTGGGCACCAGCATCAATTTTTTTTCCCTGGAGGAAGGCACTGGTGCCACCTCAGAAGACCACAACGAGCCTCCTTATGCAGTGGTGCTGACGACAGAGGAGCTGGGGATTTGAGACCGCCCACCCAAACCCCATGAAAATCAACACCCCATTCACTTTTTCGTTGTTCTGGCTACAGTCTGCAGTGATTGTTTGTAGCTGAGAGCAGACAAAGCAGGGCCAGCAGCTATGTGACAGAGGGCCATTAACAAGTCCGCGTTATATTCCCACCTCCTATCAAACACTGCTATTTCAAGCAGAGCCAGTGTGAAATGTAATCTATAATGACCCTCTTTTTTTAAAAAAAAATATGGTATCCCAACTTCTCTAAAAAATAACATTGCTAAATAAAAAACATTTTTTTAAAATCTAAAACAACATGTTGATATAACTTGCTGTATGTTTCGTTTTTTATGGGAAGGCAGATCATTTTGTCCCACATGCATATTAAAGACATCTCAAGTTGACCTATGTGAGGAGCAATGCAAGTCCTGGCGTTTAGTTTGCCATATCTGAAGGCATTCTGGTATTTCTAGTCCTGTGCTATGTACTGGCAAAATACAATTACACACACTCTACAGGGATACCGAATCATGTGAGCAAAAAAGCCAGAATTTGTCAAACATCCATCCCTCCCCCCAAAAAGCTAAATATGGAATAGGAAAATGTGCAGTTTGAACCACACACATTTGTAAATTGTGCAAACTGTGCAGTGTGAAAACCCGGGCTCAGAGCTAGGCATCCCCAGTTCACCAATCTGTGGGATCGTGGGCGTACCATGCTACCCAGAAGAATATGTGTTCTTTGTGTTCCAACATTGGGATCACGTAGAAGTAATTGTGGGCATTGTGAGCCGCATGCACATTCTCCCTCAGATGTCGTTTACTAGAAAATGGTATTGCTTCGTATAGTGCACATGGCTTGTTGAATTGTCACCTAGCTTCATCATTGCTCATGGCACTATAGCCTGTGAGCCTCCTAACAGAAATGCAAAATAGAGGGCGAGGGTCCTACATGGCACTCGACTGTTTATGGAGTGTGCCAGCCCAATTATAATCTTAGCACCTTCCTTAGCAGATGGGCAATGTCCTTGTGGTCTCCATCTGCGGCATAATATTTGAGTGAACCTATGTATGAGAGTAAACTCATTTTAAGCATGAGGTCTCCTTGCCTAATACTGAGGCTTACTACCTGCCACACATTGCTTTGTTTTTCTCTGCTCCCCCTGCCATCCAGGGAACGTGGATGCCACCTGCCTCTCCCAGCTTTCCATGCCGGGGCACAGGGGCCGACTTCTGATTGCCATTACCGGGGAGAGGGTTTGGTTACTTTGCACTTACCGAATCCTTCACCCTAACGCTGCAAAAGTTATCACACTTTGCACCAAGTTTTAAACACCTTAACATCGTTGGTTAAAACTTGGTGTTTCTGTTGTAAGGTGTCTAAGGTGTCTGAATGAGCGTAGCATAATGCTTTGCGTTTCATTCAAGCCACTAGTACAAACGAGGCGTTGTAAATATAAAACACAGTTTATTGAAATGACTGCAATTGCAGCCAATCTTTCCATGCAAATGTGTTCTCACGTGCAGTTGCCGTCTAATACATTCATCCACAATGGTGTCCATGTCCGCAAGGTCTACTGTATCACAATGACAATCAAGAAATGCTGACAACCCAAAAACTGCCCAAAAGAGGGGAGTGAGGTAGGCCATAAGGCAACCTCCCAGCTGAGAACACAATGAGGTTCCGCTCTGCACAAATGTGCTGTGATTCAATTTAATGCACAGGCCTACCGCTGAGAATGGAAACTTGTGTCACACATGGAATCATTCCTGAGGTTTTCATTGATACCTGCATAAATCAGAGTAAACCCAGTAACCATGCGGTATATGTGCTGGTAGCTTAGGAGAAGTGAATACAAAGGAATACGAAACAGCAGGGTGCCTGAAAAAATGTATTAGGGCTGGTGGTGGCCCATTTCAAAAAGATGTTTCGGATGTACTTTATCTACAGAAGGAAACAACAGGGCAAACCGCCCGTAAGCTGCTTGAATTATATTGCAGTGAAAAGAATGCAGCAAGGGGCTTAATAGCTGCATATTATTAATGACAGGCAGTCAGCTGGGAGCTGAAACAGTAAATTCCCATTGAAAAGCTACAAATCACTATTTGACAGTAGGGTGGTAATGTAGAGGCAGCCAGAGTGAAAATGCAGCAAGGTGATAAGAAGATTGCTGGATACTGCAAGAGGCCTGAGAGAGGTTATGGCCTACCGCTCCAGCAAACTCATCCTGTAGCATGTGTGCTGCAAAGCAAACATTCATTTCCTGAATTACAGCTCCATGTTTCTCTCCCTCCTTCTTTATCTCTATGTCTTCACCTAACTTCCTCCCTCTCTTACCTTTCTTTCCCTCCGTGTCTCTTTAATTCCCTCTCTTCCATTCCACTCTGCTAGTCTCTTAAGCAGCTGGAGGACACGTTGGTTGCACACAGCGTTCCGCAGTAGGTGCATTAACATTCTGAGCCTTCTTATTCAGTTTGAATCAGTGGTCTCTGGTCTAAAACAGCCCGGGACATGTAACCCAAGAGCGGGTGGTGACTGATTCAGAACTCAAGAGAGACAGGGAGACAGAGACAGCAACAAAATCATGGGGGGACGGGATGGCAAGCAGAGGAAAGAATCAAAGGAAATGGAGGATTGACAGGTGAGAGGGCTGGAAAAAAAGTTTCAAGAAGGAGAAAGTCAGGAAGGAAAGAATGCAAATTAAGGTAAATGCAAAAAATCAAAGCAAGAAAAATTAAGCAAATGAAAGAGATAAAAGTAAGAAATAACAAAAGAACAACAACGAGCGCACTGTCCCCATAATCAATGTTGAGGTGAAGATGAGAGGGAATTCTATCTAGGCCCCTTTCACCATGTGGTAAGAGCATGTGCTTCTCTGATGTTTGTTTTCCAAAATGTGGGGAACTAGTTCACTGTTATATCCTTTTTGTATGGGGAACTAGTTCACTGTTATCTCCTTTTTGTATGGGGAACTAGTTCACAGTTATATCCTTTTTGTATGGGGAACTAGTTCACAGTTATATCCTTTTTGTATGGGGAACTAGTTCACTGTTATATCCTTTTTGTATGGGGAACTAGTTCACAGTTATATCCTTTTTGTATGGGGAACTAGTTCACTGTTATATCCTTTTTGTATGGGGAACTAGTTCACAGTTATATCCTTTTTGTATGGGGAACTAGTTCACAGTTATATCCTTTTTGTATGGGGAACTAGTTCACTGTTATATCCTTTTTGTATGGGGAACTAGTTCACTGTTATATCCTTTTTGTATGGGGAACTAGTTCACAGTTATATCCTTTTTGTATGGGGAACTAGTACACTGTTATATCCTTTTTGTATGGGGAACTAGTACACTGTTATATCCTTTTTGTATGGGGAACTTAGCTAGTGGAATGCCCGGCCTAGTATAATGCTGCACACACTCAGTTTTCGCATCAGTTGCATTGGATCACCAAATAAACCAACACATCTGCCTCATTATTGTATATCAAAATTGACTAGGCCACGTTAGAAATGGCACAGCAGATGTACCTTTTTTTATCGCGCACATTATATGCTCATTTGAAAACACCAGCACACAATGACACTTTCACATGCAAAAGAAAAAAAGAAAAAAAAAACATTAGCAATGCATCGACTTGGATGTGCCTTTTGTAATCATATGAAAATGGAGGACCAAAACAACATGCAAGTTCCCATTTTACATTGCAGGAAAAAACACTATACATTGCAGGCCAAATAATCCTCGTTTATCATTTATAATTCCTGTGAACACACTTCAATGCCCCTTTACACACCCCGGCCCACAACAGAGGCCTCTCTTTTTTCTTAGAAATATTATTTATACATCAGCATTTGTCAGGAGATACGCATTTGTTTTCTCTATAACCTTGGCAGTCAACTGACAGCCCTTAATGCTCCTGTAGAATCTATCCCTTCGCGCAGCAAAACACAGTTGCCCTTCAGTTGTTCGTGTCCCCTGTTTATATTTTATCACAATTGAGCACTTCCCAAGTCAGACCAGGGATAATCCTAATTAATTGTGTCATTCATTATTATTATTGTGGACTCATACTCACCAGGAGCCCTGTAAAGTGGAGACTCATACTCACCGGGAGCCCTGTAAAGTGGAGTTAGACTCATACTCACCAGGAGCCCTGTAAAGTGGAGATAGACTCATACTCACCAGGAGCCCTGTAAAGTGGAGACTCATACTCACCAGGAACCCTGTAAAGTGGAGTTAGACTCATACTCACCAGGAACCCTGTAAAGTGGAGTTAGACTCATACTCACCAGGAGCCCTGTAAAGTGGAGACTCATACTCACCAGGAACCCTGTAAAGTGGAGTTAGACTCATACTCACCAGGAACCCTGTAAAGTGGAGTTAGGCTCATACTCACCAGGAGCCCTGTAAAGTGGAGTTAGACTCATACTCACCAGGAGCCCTGTAAAGTGGAGATTCATACTCACCAGGAACCCTGTAAAGTGGAGTTAGACTCATACTCACCAGGAACCCTGTAAAGTGGAGTTAGACTCATACTCACCAGGAGCCCTGTAAAGTGGAGACTCATACTCACCAGGAACCCTGTAAAGTGGAGACTCATACTCACCAGGAACCCTGTAAAGTGGAGTTAGACTCATACTCACCAGGAGCCCTGTAAAGTGGAGATAGACTCATACTCACCAGGAGCCCTGTAAAGTGGAGACTCATACTCACCAGGAACCCTGTAAAGTGGAGTTAGACTCATACTCACCAGGAGCCCTGTAAAGTGGAGATAGACTCATACTCACCAGGAGCCCTGTAAAGTGGAGACCCATACTCACCAGGAACCCTGTAAAGTGGAGTTAGACTCATACTCACCAGGAACCCTGTAAAGTGGAGTTAGACTCATACTCACCAGGAGCCCTGTAAAGTGGAGTTAGACTCATACTCACCAGGAGCCCTGTAAAGTGGGGACTCATACTCACCAGGAACCCTGTAAAGTGGAGTTAGACTCATACTCACCAGGAACCCTGTAAAGTGGAGTTAGACTCATACTCACCAGGAGCCCTGTAAAGTGGAGTTAGACTCATACTCACCAGGAGCCCTCTAAAGTGGAGATTCATACTCACCAGGAACCCTGTAAAGTGGAGTTAGACTCATACTCACCAGGAACCCTGTAAAGTGGAGTTTGGCCTGCACTAGATATGTCTTTTATGAAGCATTCAGTCTCTCCCACTGTCATCTCCTTACCAAGGATCATTGAAGATCCTCGGGCTCCTTTCTTCCTGCACAGCTCGGCTCAGCTATCGATAGGCTCTATTATCTTTTCATTTTTTTCTTTCTCCCCTTCTGCTCACCTTCTCTCTTCTCTTCTCTCTTCTCGTGGTCCACGCCTGACACTCCTCCTTCTCTGGCCAATAAACCTTTCTCTGTTCACCTCCTGTTCCTCCTGTATTCTGTATGGTTTCTTTACTTCTTTCAGCACCGATTCTCGGACGACACTCCCATGTCATCAGTCAATCATCACCTCCTCTTTCTAGCCAATCCCCCAGTAACTTTCGAAAACCCCTTTCTTGATTCTTCAAAATGACCTTTGTACAGTGCTCCCATCAAGCCCGGAAGAATATGCAACATATTGCATCCTACATCCTCTCTGCATTCCTGTTTAAACAAAGGAGCTGTTTTTGCAAAAAGGTGTTCTGCTGTCTCATTGCGCTCTGAGCTCCACTTCCCGCAAGCACACTGCAAATCAGCTTTCCATTTTCATGTTCATTTTCTAAGCCACATCACAATGTGAAAATACCTGTACCCCCATTTTACAGCTAGGCTATGGCCTAAGCAAACCCAGTCTAATTACTAATACCCACTAGTATTAGTGTTGTTAAGGTTAGTCATTAGTGGGATAGTATTTAGTCATATTGTTAGCAGCCTACACTACACTGTGCTGAGCTTAATCCCAAATCATGCCTCACATCAGCACTAAGTCACACACCTAGCACAACATTAGCACCATCTGTGCATGGTGCACATTACACCTATTGAATTCAGAGGTGCTGTTAAAATGTGTGCATGGCTGAAATTCATGTACCAATTATCCCTACACCACTTTAAAGCGAGCAGCATTTGCTAATTTTGGAAGATGCAGGCTAGCACTTCACCTAAACAAGGAAAGGGTAATCCCCCAAATGAACCATTTAGAGATCGGATATTACGAACCACCAATGACAAAAGGGTGGCTATAGTGGACTAAATCAAGACCAATCAAATGAATCTGATTGAGAGTGAGCAGACATATTCCAAGTATGACTACTTTTATTGTAATTTGTAGACCAAAAGGTCCTACAAAGATTTGGGATATTTCATTTTCACCAAATAAAATTCTAATTCAAAAGATACATGAGACAATAGACAGTATACATCACATTTGTTCTCAAAGAAAGGCAAAGAGATACGTTTGACAATACAAACGGTGTTCTGTAATATGTAACCAATGATACAATGAATTGAACATATGTAACATAGATCAACAAATGAAAAAGGCAATGCACTCAAAACAAACTGCAATGATCAAAAATACATCTAAAATACTTCATGCCTGGCCATCATTCTGTTTAGAAAGGCTATACTGTGACAGAATAATTCAGCTGAATCATATGTCACCCCCCCCCATTTCAGGATCAATCTGATAGATGGAGGATGTATAGAAAGACCAAGGCTTGACAGGCCGTAAAATGTTACGTTGTTATCTGGCCTATAGACACATCCCAGGTCTACGTCCCGATAATAGAGCAGCCCAGGTCCTGTAGGGACAGGGCGTATATGCTGTTCAAAATGGATGTTTCGGCAGAGAAATGGAATGGCCGCATTTTTCAGCACCCCAAGGGAAGGTTGGAGCACTGTGGATGTGGAAAATGCAACATTTAGAGCAAGATAAAAAAAAAATAACATAGACGATCCTGTGACATAGAAAGAGTCTATGAACAATTAAAAAAAATCAATGTGCACCACCCACTATTTTGTGCCATCACCTACATGGAAAGACCATGGAGTATAGTTGACCACCGTAACAACTCTACTACACCTCGCGTAAATAAAGTGAATACCTCATCTCCCGTTCCTGCCCTCTGTCTGTGCCTAAAGTCTCACCGAACCAAACATACACTTACTGTGAAATGTAGAAATGTTGACCCCTCCAAATAGGGTACAAGTGTGTAAGGAATGCCGATCTGTAGACTAACCTATTGCTGGTCAAGGACTGTAAATTGATGCCACCCTGAGGGGGCTAACTCTTCACCAACACTGAGCACAGCAGGAGAGGAGCCAGATGCCCTGCTGTGCCCATGGAGGGTGCAGGCAGTCACACCTTGCTTGCCTTTTTGGCTACCGTCGCTTGATCTGCATGTTTTGTTATGTTTGCACTTACACAGATCCCCCATGCAAATTCACTCAATGTTCAAAGAGAAAGGGGGCAGCTGCTCCCCTTGCCCCCATGTACTTGTCGTCTATGTGCTGGGGGGCTCTGGAAGAATTCCCTAGGGCGAAGGCCCACAAGCAGAAAGGTTTCTTGCTTGCTTGTCACTTCGCAAACAGAAAGGCATGAGCCAACTCAACGTTACAAATAGTATCAGCCTCAGAAAGATTCAATGATTTTCCGACACATCCAGGATACAAACTTGTGACCTGCAGTTTACACACAGATCGCTGCTGCTGGCGCATCAACCGACTGAGGTACCTTACACATTATATTCAAATGATCTATTCTCTGATTTTACCACCTTATTGCTATGGGCAATAAGGGTTCATATACAAGAAATGTAATTTTTGAGGGGAAAGCAGATTTAAATAGAAAAGTAGTTCAATGTAATGAAACTGAGTTTTGTGTATTGCCACTTCTTCCTTTTTTGTCTCATATGGCCCATCCAGAAGGGGACCAGTAAGCTATACACCAGTCTTGGTCCTGCACACCAATGTAGGGTACAAAGGTTTTCCCAGAGCAATACTGGTGGTTATGATTAATTCAAAACATTTTGTTTATCTCTTCTACGTATTTTATTAAAAACGAAAGCAAAAAACATGGCTCTAGCTTGTGTGTCCCCACAGGCAGCGTCCCTTGGTGTCACCTCCTGTGTTGACACACCTTGTGATCACTTTCCATGACACCGCGCATATGAAATGCTGCAGCTTAAGCAGTGACCCACTCAGGCCTCTGGAAAATGTAAAGGGTAGTAACACTGATGGCATGTGCATCCCAGGAGCAGCCATCACAGGCCTGAGCACCTTTATCAATTTGCCCCATAGCTTGGCACGTAAACCCTTTGTGCCACCAGGTTGCGGCGAGCTGAATAAGATGCACTTTGCTGGGCCTTATGAACTGGACAATGAGGAAGGTGGCAGTGGCGACAGGGGCAAGGCTTGGAGTTGAAGTGAATGATATGATATGATAGGTTATTTTTAATGCGCTTAATACCCAGAGGTTTCTAAGCGCGGACCCGGCGATCGAAACTGTGTTGCTCCATGTCATCTTGCTTCCAAGGCGAGCATGTTGCCCCTGGGCTATCCTCCCAAGACAATGGGAATAGGAAGTGAGCTGATGGCAAGGGTGCACCATGCACCCAACATCCTGACATCAGCCTGTGCCTCAAGTTCGAAAGAAGAGGGTTACTACCCCATGCTAGTCCAGCGGCACGCAGCAGATGTCATTCCACACAGAAGTGCCTAAGGGTTCTGATGCTCCTTTCCATGGTCAGCTTGTGTTCCTGTTGGTCATAAGTCCTCTTATATTTGTCTGTGTTAACAAATAGATGTAATACTTTGGTGAGAAAAGAACATCCGCTGCAATAGGCAGCAGAGAAGTACTATTCCACATGGCGTTTACGTGTGCGGTGCAGCCCCGCGGCCCATTATCTTTGCATTTCACGAAGGAATAAGTGAGCTATAAAGACGAGCATTGTGTCTACCGCAGTGGTATTCAAGCTTGTTTATACTGAGCATTACCTTGAGTAAACATATTCTGCCTCGTTATGAGTCTGCCAAAGTATACCAGCACTCTACCGGACTGGCCGACTACCGGTTTGCCGGTGGGGCACCTGTGTTACCTGTAAGGTAGGCGCTTAACCGGCAAAACACTCTGTCATTACCGCTGGTATTGCCGGTGCCGGTAATGATGGAAAATCCCCCCATAGAGTACAGTGGGACTCCAAGAACGGGGAATTACACCATCATGCCGGCACTCGTAATCTGGCTGCAAAGCGGCGAGACTGAGTGCCGGAAACGGTAATAGCATTTGCCGGTTAACCCTGCGGGATAACCACCAGGATACCGTTGGGGTCGTAATGAGGCCCATTGTTTCCAGGTCCCCATGCAAGCTATAACAATTTATATTTTCTATTAAAAGCAGTCACCATAATCCCTTTTTTAAGAGCCTCACACCCCTCCCCATCTGACATCCTTTGGGCCCGCCTGCGGGGGGCCAGCCCCACCTTTTGAAGCCCACTGGCAGAGGGTCTTGGGAATGGGGGTCATTCTGAGGTTGGAGGTAAGGAATTACCGGTACCGGTAAGGGTGCCGATGCCGGTAATCCCTTACCTCTGTATTCTGAGGTCCCTTTGCGGGTCCTTCCTTACCTCCTGCTTTTAGCAGGAGTAAAGTACGGGATCCGCAAAGGTACTTCGGACGTAATTACGGTACCGTAATTTACGGTGCCGTAATTACCTCCTTCCCCATTCCCATTGAGCCCTATGGGGCAGAAATGGGAATGGGGAAGGGCAAAAGGTGAATGGGAAATTACACCATGGAGCTAATTACTCCATGGTTAGCTCCAAACCCGGAATGAGGCCCAATGACTTTTTCCAAGCTTCTCAGTTTTCTATGAAACGCTTCCATTTGATGACTGTAGTTATGAATGGCCGCCGCTCGTCTTCATAAACATCCCTCGGGGCCTCTCCTTGCCTCTTTTTCAGGCGGCCTCCCACTTTAGAATGTCTTAAGGATTCCACTGTAGAAGGACTGAAGGGAACCTTTTTCTGGGCAAACCCTAGCGTCTCTGACAAGACATGTGCCGTGTCCTTTTCTGGGTGGGTTCATAATGTTCTTTTTTTTAATGAGCCGCAAAAGATTTTCCCAGACGAGGGCAAAGAACTGGCTATAGAGCGCGTCCCCTGATTGTCCCTGGTAGGAGACAAGCTGGCTCATGTAAATGAATTTTGGAAAGAAAACTGGGCTACAGATTTCTACCCTCTTAACTTTCTTTTATTCAACCCGGAAGCGTTGCAAGCATGCAGCTTTTCTTTTTTCTACTTCTAGCTTTTCCAGGACTGCTCTTTTGTAGAAAACAACTTCGCTCCGATTCTCAAAAATAGTGCCTTATTTCTCTTTGAAGAGGTGATCTGATGCGTTCCACAAGTGCATCCCGATTCACAAATGCTTTGAAGTGCCAGCACCTGTGTTGCCACTGATTCAAGGGGCAGCTATACTTTTGTTACCCAAGGTAGCACCGTTCTAAACCGCTGCACTTCTAGCCCTCAAACAGGGATAGGAGAGCATTATTCTTTGCTCTGTATTTGACAATCACAAGTCTTTTAAGGGTCCACCACTGGGAAATCTGCTCCCAGCACTGATGCGCTTGCTGAGAGCTATAAGACATCATTAGTGTTTGGCTACACCAACTCCAGGCATCGAGGGCCAGGATCCTGACGAGTTTTCATTATAGCCCTCATTAATATTCATGAGAAGAAATGCTTATACTTTTAGAATCATTGTATGCAAATTTATCTCATGAATATTAATGAGGGGAAGCCTGACAATCTGACATGTTTTCGGCCCTCAAGGCCTGGATTTGAACAATCCTGGGCTACACTGACATGGGCATTTCTTAGAATCGGGTATCCAAACCTTCTTATAGATGCCCTGTTCTTAGAATTGTAAGCCTTCACTTGGATCATCAGGGGACACACTCTTAAACTGAAGAACACAAATATGTTTTAATAAAAAGAATAGATTGTTTTAAATTCCAGCATCTTTAAATACTTGTGAAGGACATTCTATGCAGATCTGAGTAAGAAAGGGAATCAGGTAAACTATTAGCAGGAGTTTGCCAAATTTGTTATTGACCTGGATGGACTTATAACTGATTCATGTATTTATGTGGGCCCATGGGATGAGTCAACTTCAGCTTTCTGCTGAGCTCACTGGGACCACAACATAGGAGTGTGCAAAGCGCTGGCAGGCGAGAGGGCTGCCATCGTGCCCGCTGGATATATATGCCGTGTACCTATTGTGGTCTGAACGCAATGTAGGACCAGGTGGAGTGGAAAGATCCAGTATATTCAAGAGATGTCCATGCTTGCTGTACCCCAGATGTAATGGATACAGGTTCTCCTCTAATCTGTCGCTCTGATGCCCCCTGTGCCCTTATAGAGACGCTGGGCCTCTCATAAGCGGCTCTCATATCTGTTAAAAGCATGCTCTGCAATGTCTACCTTGTTGACAATCCTTCCACACCCTTGCAAGGCAGCCATTTTGACCAGAAAACACCCGTGAGCCTGTGCGTTGCCAATCACATGATCTTCGTGTCCCTGCATGTAAATGTGCTGTTTGTGTTCACTACTTCTTTGGAAAACAATCCATATAGTTTCTAGTATGCTGCTTTTTTATACCGCAATCCTTTTTGGGAGGGGGACAGATTTCTTCGACATGGGTACTTAATTACTGATGTATTTATGCGGTTATTTCCCATAGTGCCAACAGCAAGCCTTGTGGGTTCTCCGAAGCACTGTAAACATGGAGAACTGCCCGACTGAGAGCAGAAAACACAGATGAATACCAACAAATAGGGTGCCTCGTGCAACACGGTCTCACAAATCGGTGTGTAGTTAGTGTGTCCACCTGACAACTGCAGGTCCTCATATTTCTTTTACCTTAAGTACAACGCGTTTGAACAACCTCTGGAGGCCTTGACCTATGTAGGCGTATGCCCCAAACCCTCCAGCAACAATATCTCAGTGTAAAGTAGGGCACGTGATGAAACAAGGGTCATGACTACTTCGCCATTCATAGGTGGACTGTAGTGTTCTCTGCCTGTGTCTGTTCTCTCTATGCATGCCCAGAGTGTCACTAGCCCTGTGGTTGATTCAATGTTGCCAGGCACAGTCTTCTACTTGCTATGTGTGATAACCATTCTTACAAGTCAGTGAATCTGCAGCTACTTATCCGGATACAATTTGCAGAAAGGTATATCATTAATAGTGGCCAGAGGGGCAAAATGACTACTGACCTGCAGGGGTACAAGGATGCGTAGTGGCTAACTCACCTGCAGCAAACCATCAGTGATATGATATGATATGATAGGTCATTTATAGCGCGCGCTATATAATACCCTGAGGTTTCTAAGCCCGGACCCGGAGTTCGAACCCGTGGTGCTCCGCGTCGTCTTGCTTCCAAAGGGAGCACATTGCCCCGGAGCTATCCTCCTGAGACAAATCTAGCTCAGGGCCCAATCATAATGATGAAACAGGCACAGTCAAGATATATACCTCCCTCACCTTTTGTGGTAATGTAGGCCAAGGCCAGGCTATGCTATAGTACAGGAGTCCACAATACACTAGCAAAAACCCACCCCTTTCTTAAGAATGCCGAAAATGTTAAACATGGAGATCAAAGCACTCTGTGTAATGTAGCAAGGACAAAGAGCACTACATTGCAATAGTGTCACTTTTTAAAGGATGTGTATATGAGAAAAGGGTGCAAAAGGGTGGCTTATCAGTCGCTATGGGTCCCAAAAATGGACTAGTGTGGCTTGGGTCACACAAAAGTATGTTATTCTAGCTTTCTGGTTCGATAGTGTTGAACTGGGTTTCTCAGCGCATTGTATGAGAGTTGAACCGGTTGGAATACAACGAGTCACAGTGATCGAGGGAACAAGTCGACATCAAGTCATGTTCGATGTGAAGCTCAGTGTGGTTCAATATGGCATCAGAGCACTGTGGTTTGAAGAGTCCAGCAAGTTAGGTTCAATGGGCGAGCTGGTCCGATGCGATGGGTACCGCTGGGTCAAGTCATCAGGCTAAACAATGCTTCCAGAGGTTTGAGTCGTGGTCTGTGTCAGTTTGATGTGAAGATCCTACCGGTTGGAGGTGCTGCTCCAATACACGGTTGTCCAAAGAATTTGGTACAGGTGTGCTTCGTGTTCGAGCCACACAGACGATGCAGTCTTCTGGTGTGCTGTGACAGTGAACTGGATTGATGCAGCAACACATAATTTTAAGGTTTGGAGAGATTGCCAAAGGCGGTTTCTGTGGGTCCTGAATGGTTTGAATGGATTCAAACATGGTCATCGTAGCTCGAGGACTGTTCAAAGTGATGGAACACTGGAATCCTGATCCTTTGCCATCTCTGTTGCTGTGAATCGCAATCCAGGGGCTCAGGGACAGGATAGGTCCTTTTCTTCTTCACTCCCAGGTTGGGGAGGCTAGCTGGCATGTGTGGGCGTCCTTAATCTCCAGTGAGGTGCCTGGCTACCGATGCAGCAGGCAGGGAGTGTAGGTTTTGGTCCAACCGCAGTCATCCCCAGTGTTCCCGAGGGATGGTTAGAGGACAGAACTTGCCTTTGCCTTGAAACATCTACCCTCACCTCACAAATTGGGGGACTAAAAAAGAACTGCTCTTTCAACAAGGTCCAAACAAATGAATCTTTTCTGGATGGTTCAAAAGGAATCCAAGAATTAGTGGGAGACTTCTTATAAAGTTAAAAGGTTACAGGTGGTTGGTAAAGGTAAATCTGCCTTAATGGGTCCAATCCCTGTCTAGGTGACAAGTGACTTTTGCCTTCATTCTTCATAAACTGTTCTCTGTTATGCAGGCAGTTGAGGAGACAGGCTGCAATGAGAAGCCTGCAGAAAACTGGGATGGAGGAACGCTTCCTCCAAGTCTTTCTGCTCTGTCTGACAGTTCTAACTCCTTCCCCTTCCCAAGCCCGTAGCTTTATTGTCCCTTTGGTATTCATCATCCTGGTGTGAGGCTTGCCCTTTTGTTTCGGGTGTGCCTCTTTGCAGCATGGTTCCCAGGACCCTTCCTGCTGAGAAATTCCTGGGCTAGAGAGAGGTGTAACTCAACCTCCCAAGAGACAGCTTTCTTGCCTATTGTCCTGAAACCTGAAGCGGAGGTAGACAGGCAGGTGAAGAATTCACATAGCCTTTCCACAGCTGGCCTTAGCTCACGGGTTTGTCTTGTGTATAATATAAATCTGATGTTGCTTTAATAATTGTGTGTACATTCATTCACCATACCCTGGTACTGCTTATTCATATATAGTACCCTACCAACAGATGGATAGTCTTCAAAATTATTATGGTTTTGGATCAGAGGTGCAGATGTAAATTCAACCTCTGTCTGCAGTAACTTTGGCGTCGCCACAGCTGTCAAACAGGTCAAATGCGACCTTTGAACCTGCTCTATGCCACGGAAGAGCAGGAGCTGCAGATCAGGTGACTGATGCAGCAGGGCACATGTGTTCACTATACTTTTAGTATGGAGATTTCTGAAAGGGCTGGGCTTTTTGAAATAGATGTCCTGCATCATTGTATTATTATTAACATTTTTTTAAAAGGCACCAGTGCTCGACTTCACAGACTACAGTCAGTCAAGTGGTGAGTGGAAAGGTCAGGAGAAGAAAAAAACACACACTACTCCTAAACTGAAAAAAATAAAAGACACAAGAGACTTCGTAGAAATCAGGAAATACAAATAAAAAATGGTTCCTAAAAGCACAACAGACTTTTAGAAATATATCACATATCTGCATAATTTTAATTTCTGTATATTGTACATAAGCAGTGTCTGTTGTAAATAGTTACGCTGGAGCATCTTGTGATTGCAGCATCTTTCGAGCACACCATCTTTCAAATGTACTGCATGCTCCAGGTTATGGCAACATGTTTATCAAGTTGCCCAGGCAGCCTGGAATCTTGTTGGGGTTGCTGGGGTGATGGCATCCCTGGCCAGAGTTCCAATAGAGGTTATAAAGGACCCAGCACAAGGAGCTACCGGCAGTAGTTGCCAGGGTTGCCAGGAATGTTATCGCAGGGTGTCCTCTTGACATTATACAGTTGTTAGAACTGTTCGTTGCCTTTGCGTCTTCCTGGACATAACACTTTCTTCTGGGTGCAGCCATCTTCCCCACTGCCTTGAATGAGGCCATGGCTCCTGGTACAAAGTATTTTTAATTAACTTGACTAATCACTTCATGACCATTCAGGATCTACAGCTCAGATAGCCCTGCCTATAGTTCAGAGTTTCAACAACAGACTTGTTTTCAATTCTGAAGTGCAATGTTACAATTCGGAAATTAATTTATTAATTCACAATTAGTACTTGTATGATGTTATTTTGCACTGATGTGTTGATACTTTCTCATTTTCTTTCTTTCTTTCTTTCTTTCTTTCTTTCTTTCTTTCTTTCTTTCTTTCTTTCTTTCTTTCTTTCTTTCTTTCTTTCCTTCTTCCTTTTCCCTTTCCTTTTTCTCTCTTCTGCTCTCATTATTTAGTTGTTCCTTCCTTTCCATGTTTTCAATGTTTTACTTCTTTCCATCAAACCATCTAACTTCACTTTCTTTCACTAATCACTATCTTCTTTTTGTCTTTCCTTCACTTTCTAACATTCATCTGTCTGGTTTATTTCCTTCCTTTTATCCATCCATCTATCCTGTTTGTTTCCTTGTAGCCATCTATTGATCCTGTTATTACCTTCCTCTCATATGTTTTGTCTTACTTCGATTAATCATTTTCCTTTCATGCATGTTCCCTGTCCCCATCCCTCCCTCCCACTCCCATCCTACATCCCTCCCTCCCTCTCTCTCGTCTTTCTTTCTTTCTTTCTTTCTTTCTTTCTTTCTTTCTTTCTTTCTTTCTTTCTTTCTTTCTTTCTTTCTTTCCTTCCTTCTTTCTTTCTTTCTTTCTTTCTTTCTTTCTTTCTTTCTTTCTTTCTTTCTTTCTTTCTTTCTTTCTTTCTTTCTTTCTTTCTTTCTTTCTTTCTTTCCTCCTTCTGTCCCTCCCTTCTTTCCTTCCTTCCTTCCACCATTCTTCATACGTATGGCACATTTCAAAAACAGTCTGCACATTTCTCTGTGCTAACATTTGCATCATTTAAATTAATAAATTAACCCTTAACTACCTGGACTTCAATGTTTTTCTATGAAAATGTTGACAATTTCATCGTAATGCCAGTCAAGGGGTTAATGATGTCTTTAATTCCAGAATATGCTGAAAAAAGATCATATTCATACCTTCATTTTAATGGTGCACACACTGCACATTAATATGCTGAGATTTTTTAACAAAGATGTGGCAAGATTCTTATGCAATGCTACGTTATGCTCAGGGGTCAAGTCCTAAAAATCGATGCAACATTGCCAGAAATTAGCATATCAAGGTGAAATATGCAGAATTCATTTAATTGGCTTTGCATAACCACCCAAATTTCACGGGACAAATGGCTGACTTTCATAAAATCAACACACACACAAAACCAAGAGAGGATATTTTCTTCTAATAGTGTTTTTGAAAATGTTTAAAGGTGTGCATGTTTTAAACTCCAAGAACCAATACTAATGTTTTCCCTGGAACATGCAGTACCGAAATTGGACATATCAGCTTTAGTTTTCTGATATTCTTCATCAGGTTATATAGTGAAGTGGTGAAGTGTCCAACCTGACATTAAAGACTGTGGTTTGAGCCCCGAGGTTGGTGTTAATTCATAAATTCAAAGAAGACACTCAATATTTCTCATTTTTGCTGGGGGGGATTGAGTCCACCCTCTGAAAAAAAGTGGGTGGACTCCGTCCACCTGCGTGTACCCTCGACTTGAACCCTGCTTATGCTATGCTATTTTATGCTATGCTATGGTATGCTACATTAGGTTCTCTCTCATACATTTAGGCCTCAGATCTTCCATTTTGCCTTTCCCTCTGTTTCCCTCTGCCTCCCTTTGCACTCCGCTCCTCTGACATGCCCAAAACCCTCCTGGAGCAGATTAGACCAAGACCCCGTAAGAAGGCAAAGGGACACGTCAGACCTTCACTTCCGCTTACTTTCTACGAGTATAGCATTAGCACCATATATGGCAGATAACAGTAGGGTTTCTCTGAATGTCGCTTATTCATAGTACAACACAATGTACCCAGCTGATATCCCCGCAAGGCTTCACCACAAGGTCACAAGTGAGGTGTTGACAGCTATTGCCAAATGCCTGCAATTTCATACCAAGTACCTCCCACCTTTGTCCGAATGCTATGATATATAAGTGATTGCATAGAATATGCTGTAAAACCTGTGCTGTAAGGGCTGTCCCTAGAGAGCTCTGAGTGCTGACTGCCCGCCACTTTTCCTGCTGTATTTTCCTGCTTATCTCCTGATCATTCTGTATTCTGTGTATTTTCTATCTAATACAAGAAGCTTGGTTTACCAGTCAGTCTGTGTGTAATCTCCTTATTTACTGCATGCCGAAGCGTGACCCTTGGGAAGGGACTGTTTTATCGAACACAACAGTATGCTTTTGACTTTGGAAAAGCAAATATTTTTCAACCCACAAGGTTGTACGGTATGGTCATGGAAAAAAAACGGTGGCATCATTGCATGTTTTGCCGGCACAAATAAATAAAATTAAATAAATAAATAGATATAACAATGTGCCATGGTTCCCCCAGAGTTACAGACATTCTTGGTTTTATTGAATGGGCATCATTGAAGGTCCCATAGATCCAAGCTTCCGAACCTCAAATATGCATTTCCAACGGGGTGACCCTTTTGCGAATTCTGGCAACTTATATGCACCATTTTCAGTTGTCTGGTGGCCCTGAGCAAAAAACAGAGGCCCAATTAAGTCTCTGAATTAGCAGCATTAAAGAGCTGTGTGTGATACTGGCCTTATCAGATGTTAGGGTGAATTCTCAGATATGTGCTAATTCCTTTCTACCTTACAGACCCCCAGCTCTTTTTGCTGGACTTTAAGACTTTTTAATTCTAACCTGGAGAAATTGAGACCTTTTTCCCACTCTCTGATGTATTTTTCTGCGATTTGGGTTTCTTTTGACTTTGGAGTCCGACAAACTCCATATGCATCATCTTTACATTGTGACACACAGCACCTTCAGTCCAGTGGCACAGGGAAGTCTCTTATATTTCCCAAAGGTTTAACTATCTTCTACTGTTTCCTTTGAGCAGTGAAGTGAAATTGACTTTACTTACATTGTGTAACTTTCTAGACCCAGCACACACTATCTTACGATAGGGTGCTGGGAGGGGGTGGGGGGTTGGGGGGGGGTTACTTACTATCCCCTTTGTCTAGTTTCTGATCTAACAATTTTACCCTTTCTACAATGAATGGCTGATTGCAGTGGTTTACCTTTTCCTACCATTATGTGTTTTTACCACAGGCTGCAATTGCAGCTGCAATAAGACACCCCTGGGTGCCCATTTTGTCAAAATGGGCCTGGTCTTCTTTTTTCCCGATTTCTTGTTGGAAAGGTCCTTCATGACATTTACTCTGTGTGCCAAACTAGGTTTGGTCCATTTGTTCATTTTTTTCTTTGGTGGGGTTCCCTGGTGAATCCCGCCTCTGGCTCCAGCATGTCTGGCAGGGCAGGAAGCAAGGGAGGTGCCCGGGACTCCCTGTGCTTAGTCTCCTTGGTTACAGGAATGTACCCAAAGATGATTGGCTGGAGGGCTGTCCTCGGAGGACAGCCACCCTACTGCGTGATTGACAGCTAGGCTGCATATGAATGGGGGAAACCTGCTTCAAAGGTGAGGCTTTTTGCTTGGAAGGCAGAGTCGACCACTGGATGAAGGAATCTGAAGAAGAACTTGGAAGAGACGCATGCTGCAACTCCTGGACCGTTGGTTTGCCAGGTGAAGCCCTGCTACATTGCTGAAGCTCCGAATTTGCCTCAACTAGAGAAGCCCTGCAACTGAAAACTTCTCCGCTTGGGTTGGTGGGACCAATCAACCCCAAAGCAAACTTGTCTGTACATTGTCTCAGAGCTGGCTATACTTCCACTGCTGCTGCAGGAACCGAGTGCCAGGAAGAGGAACACCAGAATCGAGTGTCTCATTTTTAAATCGGACCTGAGCTCCAGAACAATCCTCTTGATTCAGAGGATGCAGGACTGACCAAGCCTGAGCCACCTCAACAGAGTGCTGGACCCCAGATGCGAGGAAAGTCCATTGTGGTATCTGAGAACTGCAGTGGTGGTGTTTGCAAAAGCCGCGAGAACCTAAAACCGTGAAGTGCCGCTGATCTGAAGTTTGCCCATTGCTGCCGCCGACCTTCCATTCGTAGTGCAGGAGTCCCCAGACATTCTCCCTCTTGTCCCCATGACTGAGGCCCAGGAACAACAGGATCTGCAGACCTACACAGGAACAGAAGACAGCTGGAAGCAGTTTTCCTTCTAACCAAATGTACTGTAAAACTAAGCGGACTTACCTCTTGTCGTGTAGCCGTGCTAGTTCTCAGTTGAGACTTGTCTTGGTTACATTTGCAGAGTTGCTATAGCTTTGCTCCTCACAAGCCTCCCAGCTTGTGGCCATACAGTGATTTCATTTTAATACAAAACTTCTAAAACATTGTGCAATACTTTTTGCCTACCTGCAAGAAGTGCTTCAGCTCACCTAGACTTTTGCTCAACTAACATTGGCTGTCCTGGCTCCCTGAAAGACTCTTCTTACCTCTGACTTTGTGCTTTGCTTTTCCCCCAGGAAATGGTTAATTTACTTTGCATTGGAGGGTTCGAAAAGTACTTACCTGCTTAAGAATATTTGTTAAGCATTGTTTTATTCCCTCATTTTCTCCTTATTTAACACAACTTCAGCATTGTTCTAAATGTATCAGTGATATATTAATGTCCAAATATTTTTGTAATATATTAATGTCCACAGTGTCCTAGTTATTTAAGTCACCACAGGGTGTAGGAAGAATCGGTGTGCCATCCCAAATGGGTATTTACTTATTTAAAGAAACTGGGAGAGTGTAATTTTAAAGTGTATTTTTGTGTTACTGCTATATTGCTCCCTTCTAAAGAAGGCTTATTCAAATGACTGTTAAATAAATTAGTAATTGTTTCAACAAGAAACCTTGAGTTTAAGTGTTTATTTGGATACTTGTCACTGTGAATCCTTGTGTAACAACCTTACTGCTCACATTGACCCCTCTTGAGATAGGCCTGGCTGCTCAGTCACTCTACCAACTTGTGTAGTACTAGCTTATTCCAAAGGTTGGGTCAACTATTGCCAAGAGGACGATGCTGGGACAGTCTCACACAGGGTACTGCATACAACCTTGCCTAACACCAGGAGAGTAGGTATAAGTGAGCACGCCTGACATCGGGAGCAGAACCCTTGATGAGTTTGGGTATTATCAGACACAGAGCTCTATGTGAGACCCTTTTACCTGTTTGAGTGTAGGTATTATCGGGTACACCAATGTGGGAGTGTCTGAAATGATTGGGAGCAGAGTGCTAAATCGGCTGGTGTATTACCAGGATGGATCCATGTTTCACACTGGGCCCTCTGCCAACCTTTCAGGACCATCCACTCAAACACACTACATGCACACCAACTATTTTACACATACACACACACACAAACACACACACACCCCAACTATTTTACACACCAACACACACTGAATAAACCTTGCAACAGACATCAAACAGAATGCCACACCTCTGCAATCAACTTACCTATCATACTCCTGGCCAATTCACCCCAGCACCAAGGGCGATCAAATGCCCCCCTCTGAACACAAATGCATCTATGCTCTCGACACAAAAATCCTACAACAAACCTGCAGGCAGAGCTCATGGTACTTGCGGTCGCCGCCCCATTTTCTTTCAGATCTGCCAGAGGGCTCGATGACCATGAAAATGGCTGCAGTGCTTGGAATAGATCCCAGTAAAATAACATAATATAGCATAGAATTTTGATAACATAGCATTACATATCATAACACAACCTAAAATGATGCACATTTAAATTCCATTGTTTTTAAAAGTCCTGATCTACCGTATGAAATGACATGTCACAGTATCAGTGGAGCTACAGTCCAAGGAACAGTTTAAGAGTAGAGTAGCTCAAGGGCCATTATATGATTGCAGCAGCCCCAGGCCTATTATAATAAGAAACTAGAATTCAGGTGCGTTCAACTCCTGGTCTAGAGTACCGCAAACCTGACAGGTTTTCAAGATATCCCTCATTAATATTCATGAGACAAATGTGCATACATTTAAAATCATAGTATGCAAATCTATCCCATAGCAAAAGGCTCAGGAGGATAGCTCCGGGGCAACGTGCTTGCCTTGGAAGCAGAACGACACAGAGCAACACAAATAACCAATCATATCATACCATTCAATGAGGGTTATCCTGAAAATCTGAAATGTTTCCGGACCTCGAGACCTGAAGTTCGACAACCCTAACTTCATCCAAGTCTACTATAATAAGGTACTATGCCCAGTAGTTTTAGCGAGATAAGTGTTCCAAGCACAGTGTAGGACAAATAAGGCCTTGGTTGGTGCCTAACTAGAGCTGTCATTGAGGCAATTGTCTCAGAATCCTCCTTGAAAATGCAATTTACCTGGGTTACCGTTAAGCATATATCTTGTTGCTGAGCCATCATAGAACATATACAGCTCTGAAGCCTTCCCTAAGTATAGGTATGTCACTTGAGTCCTTGTGGAGCATGTCCTTTTGATAGGGTCCTCATGTTGTATTTATGTTTTTTAAGAAAGCCAGTGAGCAGGCATATGAAGAGCGCTGCAGTCTCATGCATGTAAGAGTGGCAATAAAGCTCAGGCGTGTATAATAGCTTCAATATAATGTGACCCTAGATCAACTGCGTGAGGTGCGACTGTAACGAGAGGCAAAGTAGCAGCTGAAGATGGAACTATGCCCTGAAACAGGATTCATGGGACAGTAAGTCAGGCATCTTCTCCTCAGGCAGCCTCTCAGCTGGCATCCCCTCAGCAGGCATTCTTTCCTGAGGCATAAAGCAGCCTTCCTAGTCTCTCTGCCTGAGGTCTGGGAGGAGACCTGTGTGGACAAATGGCAAAACTGTTGGCTTTTAGAAGAGTATTGTCTGGGATGGAGTTACCCAGACGCCTGGAAGGACATCAAGTGTATCTATCACATGAAGTTACTTTTGCTTCATGTCTATGCATTTCTGAGTATTAAGTTGCAAGCCTTTTTGTTGTACAAAATTTCTTCCGTTTTTGCAGTCTGTTGTTTTTTTTTTTTTTTAAACAAAGCCTTCATTCCTTTGTGCACAAGCATTTTCATGTTGTCCAATTCCTTTCAGTTCCATGGACCATCTTCAGGGACAAAGTTCTAAAAAAAACAAGCATATTGTATCAAAAGTAGCAGGTATTATTGTCTTCATATCTCTTCCCAAAATGCTCGCTGTGTGAATGCTAGTTACTTGCCTATGCCTTTATCTCCTTTTGTGAGCTTCATGTGTATTGTGTTGTCTCTGGCACCTATGGGCTATTCGCTGGTCGGTGTATTGCACCTGTGTGAGTCTTCTATGACCTGTAATGTAAGTTCACTTTCAGGCAGCTTGTCCTTGTATTTTCAAAATAAGGTTTCTTTACAAAAATACACAAAACATACCTTGTGTTCACAAGGTGCTCTCCTGATTGTGGTGCCTAATCTTGTCCTATAAGAGGGCATACATGTGAATGCATTCAGTAAATATTCAAGCTAGGTGTTTCTTTGTAGTTTAACTAAGTACTTGCCATCAGGGTGGTCCCCCTATTGTATCCTTGGATGATGCTTACCTTTATTTTTTGCTGTTCTGGCTGCTGGACAACAGGATCTGTATGTTCGGGATCTCTTACGTTCAGAGGAGTGACTTAAATGCTGAAATTACGCTGGCAATTACGGCCGTGATGATGTAATTGCGTGTGTGACGTCATCACACGCCGGCCGCCATTCTTTCTCTTTTTGTTTTACGTGTGCGTGCGCCCGAGGAGGCCCATGTGCATGCCCGTGTTAATGGCTGTACCCACTGTGGATGTTTTACATATGAAACCATATTGACATGAGATATAGCTGTTGGATGTGTTATTCCATGTAGTAAAATAATCAACCTGTTAATGGTAATTACAATACGTGTTGGTTACACATTATTTTACACTTTATCATGTATGTGCATGTGCAGACTCCTACATATAGGTTCCTGATTGAATACATATCTGTCAAATACATATTGGTGGTACAATTCGACAATCCTGACACAGTAACATTTCTCATCGGGTTACAGTCCAGACTCAATCTAGACTCCCAGCAATAGCCATTGTGTCATGTTCAAGAAGTCTATATCTAACATAAGTGTCAACCTGCATAAAGAAGAAAACCCTGTATATCTTACAACAAACTAGAGTCTCACAATATATGCTATGCCTGTTATGAACACAAGTTGTGCTGTACCTGCAATGTTCCCTCTAAGCTGTGCGCACGTGTGCTTGCCCAGCTTCCTTCTGGGTGCCGCTCAGAAGATTTTTAGCAGCACACACAGACAATTCTCACCTATTCAAAAAGATTTAATAAGGCACAAGCCACAGTAATTACCTGAAATATTTTTTTCTCTTAAAATAAGCAACTAGTCTTGATAGTCTGCTCATGTGCATTACACTACTATGCAAGGGTGACCGTGAGCACCTAAAATCTCTAACAGCAAAATACACACACAAGAGGTTAAAAACGAATAAGAAGGCTCCATGAACAGAAGAATCTAACCAAGATATGCCTGCACCCATTAACCAAATAACGTTCCCTCGCCACCCATGACTCCTAAACTTGACTCTACCACACTTTTACCTTATGACTCTAACTTCTGCCCCAGAACACATTATGATACTACCAAACAACCCTGACTCTTCCTCTCTTGGCTTTGTGAAAGGTTAGCAGACATGTACCTAAATCCACATGTTTTATGTTTGCTGTAATTTGAATAACGTTCACGTGCCAGCCTTTCTGTTGTTACTCATTGTGCTTTACCAAAAGCGTCACCCACACTATACAAACGAACTACTAGATCACATTTCGGATAATGACTGTAGGTAAGCTGGCTACTTGGATGTGTAATGTCATCCCATACTTCCTCTTCTTTGTACATAAGTCACGCAAGTGCTTTGAAGCCGCCCCCTTGCAAGTTAACGCATTATTAAAATCAAATATTAATTTGCCCTCTTAGGATTTTGAGAAGACAAATGTGATGCTCAGCGTGTCCTACATTAGCATCACTAACACTACCCTATAAGTGGAGAGCAACATTGCAATATCATTTTCTTTGCCTGCAATGGATAATGGGTATGGACTATGCCTTCGATTACTTGTCCATAGTATCACGGTACCGGATATTCAGACAGGAGAATGCTTTTCACACAATCTGCATCATGTTCAGAGTTCCTTTGGTTATAGACCAAATGGTTTCACTGACCACTGCATCATCCTACACAATGATATAAGGGTGGGGTTTGCTGCAAACAATTGTGTATGCACTGCATAAGAATTGTGCACATGCAGAGTCCTGACATTTTTTAAATGCACATAATATGCTGAGCCATTAAATATGCCTTGCTTTCAAAGTATTGTGGGTCTGCAAATATCCCAGTGAGTGTTCACTGCTACAATCCCTCACTTTTTACAGTGCTCTATCAACTAGTATTGGAGGATAGCACAGGGGCCGGGGAAGGGTGTGGGTGGAAGAGCACAGGTGTTCACTCCTTGGAGATGATGAACATAGCAGCACTTTTATAAACCTAGTTCTACGTTTCGGCAGCACACTGGAGGAAATGTGTTGCTTGTTTGCTAAAGGATAAGAAAGTCTAGTACCCATCTAGACAACAGCACCTTCGTTTTCTTTCTATGCTCAGCTGCTGAGGGATTTACAATATAACCATGTGTTGTGTGTATCATCTCTAGCATCCCCCTCCATCTATCTTATTTAACTGATAACACAGAATTACAGAAGAGGGATCCATAGTTACTGAAGAAGGCACTCAATCAGTTGTATCTCTGATGAATTGATGCTATTAACTTAAAAGGCATATACATTCTTCAGCAGGGCTCCATAATAAACCTCAGTAAGGCTCTTGTTTAATTTTGTCAAGGCTGTGGTGCAGAAGGGTGGGCAAAACTATGGACTTTATTATGTTCCCTGTCATTTCACTTCCTATGTCAGGGGTCTAATCAGATTTTGCTCCCTACTTGGATTCAAATGATTTTTCAGAGAGTAAAAAAGTAATTAGCTTTGCCAATAGGGATACTTTCTGTTTATTAAAAGTTGTTCTTCCCCTTAAAATTCCTCTTGAGCTTGGGCATTAATATTAGTGTTCCTTCCTATGCCAGTGCTTTACTGGTCACTAATTCGAAAAAATATCAGTGGAGCTTTGTGGGTTGAAACAACGATATGTTCATTGTTTCTTGTTTTTGTTAGGCACATTTTCATTTATTAGGGAGAACAATTTGATGGTGCATATATGTCTTAGCTGTAGGCTGGTGTTCTAACTACCCACAGAAGAACGTAATGTGGATAGTAAGCAGAGGCACAGGAATGTATGATCATCATATTCTGAGGTGCAGTTATTCTGATGTAATTATCATCCTTCCACAAATGATTAGAAGCATGTTCTCCTGGCCCTTGAATTACTTCATTAAAGTGACACTTGAACTCCTATCAGCTTGTTTTTGACACATTTCTTTTAATTGCCATTAATCCATCGGCACATTTTGTATTCTGTCTGAATTTCTTGACAGCCACATCAGTTATGACAAGAGATATTTGTGTTTTGTAGTACTCTGTGTGATTTACCAGTGGCATAAAAGGTTTGCAAGCTACTGTGGCAGATGTTGATCTTGGACTGGTTGATGATTTTTCTGTATAATCACATATGTCATATTTTATTTTAGTCTATGTGTTTGGAAAAAGTGTTCTAAGATTTGTCAAGAATTGCAGTGGCTGGGAAGAGGAAATTCCTTTTCAAACTCTTCTGCGATGGTAGTTCACTAAATACACATGCTCACAAAGTGGCTTACCTCATTAGTCAGTTGCGCACATGGAAAATTAAGTGCGCAAAACAGCCAACCAGTTCCGCACATTGCCTGCAACTTGTACTTGCCACTTTACGTAGCATATGCTATGCCTGATATGTATACAAGATGTGCTCTAACTACAAAAGATGTATCATACGCCTGTAACCAAATTCTTAGGTTCAAGCACTTAGATTCCTCTGGGTTATGTGCGCTATATAAATGTAGAAAGAAAGAAAGAAAGAAAGAAAGAAAGAAAGAAAGAAAGAAAGAAAGAAAGAAAGAAAGAAAGAAAGAAAGAAAGAAAGAAAGAAAGAAAGAAAAATACTGTAATGTTCTATGCGAGCCTAGGTTACATGTCTTTATAACGAAATAATTTATAAAGAATACCCATATATCAAATCTTTATATTGAAAAATGTTATAGTGAATGCACCCAAACTCACCAAATCTCTGTTTCTGACCCCTAAAAACCCATCCCGACTGTTTTCCAAAAATATTTAACCCTTTACCCCACCCTAGATACATTCACCATAAAAGTTTTCAATATAAGATATTCTATATATGGGCATTCTATATAAAAGATTTGATAAAAACACTCTATATCCGAGAATGTGAATCGTCCTTAAAGTTGCTTTGTTTTGACTAAAGTTGGTGCCAGTAGTTGTAAATAATGTTGTTACAGTAGTTAATCATCAGATGTTTTTCATTGTCTGTGATTACAATTAGTTCTGAACAACATAAATCCCAATTCCATTTTCCTTATAGTTGCTCTGTCTTGACCTTCGCTCAGGGGGTCCCTGTTGCTATACATAACTATATGCTGCATGTGCTGAGTTCATACCTAGATAGAATTGTACTTGGGAGGGCCATTCTGCTGCACGGATATACCTAGTTGGAATGCAGTTACTTTGAGTTCTGGTTTAGAGGTAAGACGCAAAATTGCACTCTTCATTCATCCCTCCTGGGTGTAGAGAGTTTAACCTCTCTATCCAGAAGGTTTCTCTTTGATCTAGACGTTTGAGTTTATTGCACCCCGTCTCTTTTCTCAATTGTCTCTAGTTTCTAGAACTTCATTTGTGATATTTGGTGCCTAGCCTCTTTAAAGTGGCGAGTTATAGGGGATCCTGTGTTGCTTGTGTGTATGTTGGACTGGTGTTCGTTGTAGCTGACTTTTGCTTTCCTTGTTGTTTGTCAAACATAATATTTCACACAGGGACTTTTGATGCTGTCGATTGCATTGGTGCTATTTCATGTAGCATAACATTTCAAAAATATGTTCTTCCCTGTGTTTGGGTGAAATATGACATGTCCTTTCTGTACTAGGCTACAATGTGTACATTGCAGACAGGGAAAGGTACATTTCTTAGGTTTCCTAGGTGGTCTACTGCTCTCGCTCCTGACCAGGATGTCCTTGAAATTCCGGCTTCTATTCAGGCAAACACTGGTTGTGATGTATACAGTTTTCCTAACGTTCTGTCTTGTGAGAGGAAATGTCATTGTTTATTGACATTTTTATTTTTATTTTATTGCTCGGAAGTGAGTATTTTGTGACGTATATGAGTGGTGGTTGGGTCTTGGTGTTACTCTTCTTCAATAGTGTCTCTCTTGTGACATTCTCCAATTTGACTAGAGAATCTGTCATTTCACTGTCAGAGTAACCTCTTGCTTTGAATCTGTTGGACATGTGTTTTAGATGTCTCTTATTGTCCGTCTCATCTTGTACAATTTTTTTGACTCTTAGAAATTGGCTGTAAGGTAAACTTTGTATAGTGTTGGGTGGGTGAAATGCTTGCATGCACTCGTTGCTCTTTAAGGTTTCCATGGCAACAGGGATACACACACACATACAGAGCCTGAGCGAGCTCTGATATCTAGTTGAGTCTTTCAATTGGGATGCATTCCCACGGCGCGCGTCCTTGCTATTCACATGCCAGTGTTTCATATTCCCGACGCGCTGTACCTTGGCGCCACTGCACCCAAATGAGCAGCCACAACAGATGCCCATTCTGCTGCCTGCCAGTGCCAGTCCTGCCGCTGGGAGCTCATCCAGGGAATATGGGGAAGGAGGCATAGAGGTCGGTGTATGCAGATGGGTGTGAGGTAGTGGAACCTCAGGCGGAAAGCCGGGCGGAAAGCTCACTCACAGACCTATCACGTGGGGTCATCTTTCTTCTCAAAATTTCGAATCCCATAGCTGGCTCGACCTGCCCTTCACCCTTCTTAGGTGGATATATTGAGTACCATGAAATTGGTGACATCGCCGGTTATTGCAGTGCCTAGAAGTGCGAAGATTGTCGAATGAATCACTACAAAAAGAACACAAATGAACAGTGCAGTTTCCTGCAAATGAGACCCTACTGAGTGAACAGTTGGGCCTATAAAGTGGGGGCTCCTGGGGCAGCCTGCATCTTCTCCAGTTCCTGTGGCAGAGTTAAGTCTTGAGCTCTTGCAAACCTTCTGAGGTAGCCACAGTCTCTTCAAGGAGTTTTCTTTTACCCGTTTCTCTTTGTGAATAGCTAGATTGTATGCTCTGAGATCTCAGATTTCTATGTGAAATGGAAAACCATGCCAAGGAGGCGATGTTTATTTTCCTGACTCCTAAAAATCCTTCCCCACATATTTCAGGACTGGTGGAGTGTACAGTTCTAAACTCCGGCGCTGGAATATTTTTGGGACAGTGCTTGATGGTAATAAGTGCGTGAATGTAAGTAAATATCTCCCCCGTGAGATTTTCCATGTCACGTTTTTCACTCCCAGTGAATTCCTCACACACTGTCAGAAATGGACCACCACCGCCATCTAGTGTTCAAGTTTGACTTCCTTTTTGTGGCACCTAGTGACCCTGCTAGTCTTTCCCTGTTCCGGCCCAACACTTACCAGTGCACTGTGGGACGCAGCGTCTCTGTGGCACTCTGATATCCACGATGAGCACCAACGGCCCTCTTCATGTGGCCTCTTCAGGGCCACCCTTAAGGAGTCCGACTTTGATGAATTTGAGGGAGGCAGACACAGTCCATCCTCGGGAGTTTGGGAGAGCGGCATGCATGTAGCCGAAAGCTTCCAGACACATCTCTCAGGAGCAGAAGCACCTGCGGCATATGTGGCAGCTGGAAGGTACACATTGGCCACTGCGATGCAGAGAGTGGAGTTCAGAAAAGTGGTGCTGAGCGGCGTTGCAAGACCGAGGGTAAGGGCTGGCGGCCGAGGTATTTGGCTGCCTGCCTAGTGTGAAGTGTTTCCACCTCCCAGTTTCCTTAGACAATTACGGTGCAAATCCCACCTGGCTTAAGAAATGGGGGATGGTGATGGAGGGGCACAACGACATTTGGTGAGAGGGGTGAGAGAAAGAGACAACAAGAGACAGAGCAGCGCGCCTGTGAGGCATTGCATTACGGAAGTATGCAAGTCGGGGCTTCTACCGAGTCGTCCCCCACCCCACGTGCACTACTTTGCCACCTTTCTATCCGTGCTTTTAAAGCGGTCGCTGTTGTTTGTGCAACATATTCCAACTTCATTGGTTATTTTGGATTTTACTAAAGAATTAGTGAGAGCAGGGCTATGAGAGCAGTAGAGCAGCGGAAGAGAGCGAAGCAATGGGTGCAGACAAGTAGTGGAGTCATAGCAGGCACGTGGCTAGTAAAAAAGTTTAAAAAAACAGAACGAAAATAAAATAATTCTGTAGAAATGGACGTGGGCGTGAACTGTTATAAAGGATCAAGCTAAACTGGTTATATTAAATTACCTTGAGATGTATAATTCTCTCAAATGATGAAAATAAAATGTCATGTGATGGTTTATTCAATAGTGTACTTTGTACAAAGTTAATTCAGGTTGGTGGGAATCTTATGAGTAACATTTGACCAGACCTTTGAGATCCTCAGCAGGCCTTTTATAGCTGGGGCTGATGACACATTCTTAAAGTTGTAGTATTTAGACATGAATAAGCTTCCAGAGTGAAACACGCATTGGCGCAAATTTTCAAAGTGCAATGTTGAATAAAGCACCTTATTAAAAGGCTTTTTTTTATTGTTAGAGAGAATTATACATATCAAAGGAATGGAACATGAACTGGCACTTGGTTAGGGGCCAAAAGAGGACAATCCCTTGCAGCAGATTCAACTTAGTGTTTTACTGCATAGACCAAGAATCTATCTAAGGAGTAGATTGGGTAGGGCTCACCCCATCATACGCTACATGAAATGAACACTCAGTTTTATTAACGGCTTGATATGTGCACCAATCACATAATACACCAAGCTGCCAATATATACAATAAGTTGTTGAGCAAAAACAGTGTGTTTGTAGATTCATATTCCTCACCCTGAATGGAAGATTACAATTATCAGAGTGCTGAGTAATGGGAGCCATGAAAAGTCTAATCTGAGTTTCAAACAGAACTATCAAGGCTGAAAGAAAAAAACTCGGAGAGAAAGCACATGACATGGAGTCATTTCTTCTTATTGTACATGGTTTATTTCAAACCTTATACACACATTACACAATTAACCACATATCATCATCACAAGAAAATACTACAAAATAATACGAAAGAAAACCTTCCCTATACACAGATACAGTTCTAACAATCATGCATAAAAACGTACACGGTATGTCCAAACAAACATGGTCCACAATTGTCAAGTAATCTCAAGATTTTTTTTAAATGTAACTACTCTAATAAATAATGATGTCGAACGACCCTGCGAAACATAATACTAACAACGTGTCACAGTTTAGAAACAGCAAGTCAAAAACAAATATGTCAAAACATTCTTCTGTGCTTTTTCGCACAGAGGGGTACACGCTCATTAGATGCTTAAGTGTTTCCACTGCTTGATGACAGAAACGGCACATAGCACTATCCCATTGTCCTTTAGTGACATTAGTTTCCCTCTTATGAATAAGGTTAAAGCAAACTCTCATAAAAAAAGTCCCTGAATCTACAACCATGACATTGCAGCAGGTAAGTCAACAAAAGTCTCTCTTTTCTTGTTTCCCAGGACTATTTCAATCCATGACTTGTATCTACTCCTCTCATCACAGGTGCAAATTCAGTCCAAATCTAGAATCTTCCTTCTTACGTGGATCGGATTCTCCAGTTAGGTCTCTACTGCTATACACAATATGTCCATAGTACTGCTGGATTTGCTTTAAACATGTATAAAAGGCTCCCCTTCTGCACTCTCCATGTGTTCCCCTATTAAGGAGTAAAGTGTGTCAGTTTCAACCAGTGCTAACTTTTGATACAGTGTCAACGTCTTGGGTTGGACTAAACACACCATCGAATTCAGGCCCAGCCATTATTTGCATAGCATGCATCTTGTCGCACCCCTCCCACCTCTCACCATCCAGCATTCAGACCTCTTAAGTCATGATAGCTGCTCCAATCTCCCACTCGCTGTCGTGTTTGCATATATCTCGAGTTAGTCACGCTTTGATATGGTTTTATGCAAAACAGAAACAAACCATAGCACGGCCCCACTGAAAGCAGACGTTCCTCTCGCGGTGCTGGGAACAGCTGATCACTGTGAGAGCAGGCTGTGCTCGCTTGCGCGTGCGCTTTTCTTTTCCCAGATGATTCAGAATCCTGGGAGCCAATCATCTGGCCCAATACCAGCACTCCTTATTCCAATAGACACAGATACAGAGACAATCCATGGAAAGCGTGTCTGTGGACTTTCCCTGCATCTGTCCATTCTGATTGTTCCCCTACCACCCCTCCCTGGCGATCCCCCACAGGGGCCTGCACCAGTGGGAGCACTCTATATTCATGAGTAGGCTGTCATTCCAATGCTGTGCATTTGCACAGGTGTTGTGCAATCTCTGTAAATCAGTCAAGCAATGGCAGCTTGCAATTTTGCAATGGAGTGCGCGTTGCAGATTTCTACTTTGCCCATGCACACAGAAAGGAACTCACCCATGGGTGTTCCAGGGGCGTAGCCAGAATTGTCTCATAAGTGGGGCCTGCAGCTAACGTAGATGGGCCCACCATAGAGACATTAACATCTGTAAAGGTGCAAACAGCACTGCTGAGTGGCCATTTACAGATTTTGGTGGGCCTTGCCCGCTCAGGCCCTACCTTGTCTACGCCTCTGGCGATGTTCACGTATCTATAGAAACTCATCCGGATCACAGGTTTCGGCACAGTCACCTGTACGTATGTTGCCATTCACTGATTCGTCTCTGCCGTGCGCCGGGAGGCGTCACAGGAAATAGCCCGACCATGCGGGTGGACTAGCCGGCTAGCTCTTTTCCTTGGGTTTCCCACCCTGGGAGCATGCATTCTGTGGGCGTGGCGGCAGAGCTGTTGCTAGGTTTGTAAAATATCTGGGTTAAGCTAATGTTGGGACCGTCAGGACTCGGGGCTAGCTAGTCTTTTGGTTGTAGCTCCTGGGCTTTTAGCCGGGGCTACAACCAAATGACCCGGGCTATAGCCCCCTCAACCCCCCCTAGCTACGCCTCTGAGTGGCGGGAAGCCTAAAGGAGGTTTCCATTAGTTCATTGTTTAGTGCATGCATTACTTCTATAAGGGTCAGGCTGATCTTGTGATGCAAGAGATGACTTTATCCATGGGTGCCAGCTTTTTGTTTTCGCTACGGGGCAGAAATGCCCACATCAAGCAAAGGGAGGGAGCCGCACCTATCGCAGGGTTGAAACAACACTTTTTCCAGCAGGTATTGGAAAAGAGCCATATGGCCAGATTCTCAAAAACGAATGCAAATGAGAAAAGTGCAGAGGATGTGCTTTGTGCACTTGCGTTAGTTTTATTAATGCACCAGTCATCTTATTCTGAAATTTAACCTGAGCGTTTCTTGGGGACTGGGTAGGAGTGCAAAAGATGCGCTAACCAGGCCCCTTGCATACTTTAGTCTTGGGGGCCAAGACTTTTGTCTCAGAGTCAGCTCCAAGTTGCCCATGGGTGTATGTGCACTTTAAAAGTGGGAATAGCATAACAAGAACAATGCATGACAGGGTTACAAATGTCTCTGTCATGATTTGCAGGGGAATGCGCCTCATTGCAAACGTTTAAGAAAAGAGCTTCCCATTTGTGAATTTGGGATGCGCTTTTAAATGTGCAGAAATGCTCTCTGATTGGTGCAAATGTGCAAAATGGTGAAAAAGGGTATCTTAATATTTGCATCTAATATGCACATATTCAGATGCCTTTTGTCAACTCGGCTACTTCTTTTTTTTTGGCTCAAGTGATGAGCGGCCCCACCACATTTCAACACGTGCACCAAAAAAGATTTTGAAAATCTGGCACGTAGGTTTACTGGAAAGTGGAAACGTATAACATCACAGAAACAGTCACCTTGCAGACTGAGCTGTCTGTGAAGCATTCTGCTTTAGGATCCCCTACTTCCATGTGGTACTCCCCCACCTTGCCCTCCCCGCCAGCAAGGCACAGGTGGTCAATTGATGAGGTGGCCCCCACCTTTGAAGTGAGCAGCACTAGCTAGTTTTGCAAGATGCATGCTAACACATCAGCAAGCCTGGGCCCAACAGGAGATAACCCCGAAGACGGCAGTGCCCAGAGATTTAAAAGAGCACAGCACTCCGATTTTATTTTTGTTCTTTTGGTTGACCCATGCAAATACTTGTAGAATCTCCATGTAACAAAAGAACACTCCTGCCACTGTGGTTCAAAGAGAGTGTGGACAACCGCCCACTCTGCCCCCATGTACTGGGTGCCTATGCGTTTGTTAACCTATGCTGAGTAAAAAGACCTGTTCACACAATTGCTCTCACTGAGAACAATAAATGTGTCCAAACTCTCTCTCTGGAAATGATCAAACGGATAGAAATAGAGTGAACAAGTCTGTTTGCTCACGATAGCTTAACAAAAGCATAGGCACCCAGTACATGGGGGCAGAGGACGCGATATAAAAAAAAACCCAATACAGATAGATAGATAGATAGATAGATAGATAGATAGATAGATAGATAGATAGATAGATAGAGAGATAGATCTCATATTCTGATTTTACAGAGTACCTCTCCTAGAGCTGTCCTTGCAGTTCTTATACTAAAACATAATTGACTGGCAGCCCTGACGCAGTGCTCAAACATGTCATCATGCCCCATTGCAGCTGGGAGCTGCTTGGCTAGTCCTTTTCAGTTTTGTTATTATGTGGTGTTTCGTCATCTATAAAGCCAAAACTATTGCCATAGGAGTACAAATAGGAGGGAGTTGCGATGTGAAGTTTCATTAATGAAGGGTGCACAGCCTGTGGGTGATGTTTGGATTTTTACCAGCGATATACTAATTCCTTTTGCCATGCATACCCACTGCCCCCCTCCTCATCTAGCGTTATCATGTAATAACCTCAAAATATGGGTGTTTATGGGGCTACCATTATCTCTAAGCAGTCTTCTGAAAGGAAATGGTTTAATTGCAGTTAGATCTCAGATACCAGTGTAACACATTTTTTTAAGAAAGTTGATTTTTAAATAACCATGTGTGCCCTCACAACTGTTCCTTGTATTGAATTCCTGCTCAAAAGAAGCATTGACAAAGCCAACAGATTTAGCTATTTTATGTGCATTAAGTACATATGTGCCAGGCACTTACATTATGTGCCCAGGTACTTAAACCATTTGCCAACTGTTAATACCTTATGGACAAGTACTACCATTATGCCCGTGCCTATGACTATGCAAAAGGGAAAGCTGGTAACTTTGCCAATGCTTCTTTTGCTTTGCATTCTGGTAAACATAGTCCAGGATCATTAATGGGGGGTGGGGGGTGTAGAATTGAATCCACAGATTTCATTTAGGCAGGTTGCTTGAGGGGGCTCTGCAGAAATGGAGCCTGGTTAATGAAACAAAAATGTGGCACCCACTCTCCCACATTTTTGTTTAACTCCTCGCTCCCGTGGTGGAGCAGAGAGTTAGTCGCTGCAAAAGGGTGCAGATGCTGATGCATCAGCGCCGTATTGTTATGAAAACCGCTCCGCTCCCACGCCGGAGCAGGGAGGCAATCACTTCAATAGAGCGCAGATGTGAAAGCATCAGCGCCCTATTATAATGAAAAGCGCCCTGCTCCCACGCCGGAGCAGTGAGGCAATCACTTCAATAGAGCGCAGATGTGAAAGCATCAGCGCCCTATTATAATGAAAAGCGCCCCGCTCCCACGCCGGAGCAGGGAGACAATCACTTCAATAGAGCGCAGATGTGAAAGCATCAGCGCCCTATTATAATGAAATGCGCCCTGCTCCCGCTCTGGATCACTGTTAGGCGGAAACCTGTGGAGTTCCCTCTGGGACCACTGCAAAAGATTTAGGACTACAGGTGTTTGGCAGTACACCCACTTGGTAGCAGTCTGTACCACACAGATTCACTTGGTAGCTGTGGCAGAGCAGTCAGACTTCCCTCAAGAAGAATTACGCAGTATGTTGAGTATACAAAATAGGGAAATTTACACAGTAGAACAAGCAAACACGGACAGAGCTTCGGTGTAAAGATATATAGTTATTTATTTAGAAAAACACATCTATGGAAAACACACTGACACTAATACGGCAAACAACTTCACTCACAATTACTATAAGTATATCAATCCCCCTAACAATAGTTCGACAAGTCTAGGTTCAACGGCACCACTTATTTGCAGACAGAGGTGAATGCTTTAACTTAGATGGCACTCTAGTATTCGTTAGGACGGGAGAGAAAAGGCAGGGTATGAAATCAACTCGGTACCAACACTTTTACGAACAAATGCAAGGCAAGTAAGGCAGGGTCTACTGTAGATCGCAAAGTTCAGAGGCCAGGCCCACTCGGAGAGAGGCAAGGCGATATGTCCCCAAAAGTATCACAGTGGAAATGCACATCGGGGCTTTGTCGCAAATTGTTATAGAAAGATTGGACCAGTTCAGAACAGAAAGTTAAGAAGGCTTGGAGGCGACCCAATGAAGAGGCGAGGATTAAGACACCTCACGCTAACCGACACAAGGGAAGCCAGGCGGACACGGTACCTTGTATGTGGAGAGACAGCTCCGGCGGGGGCAGTTGTTCCTGGTGGTGGATGCAAGTCGGGGCTTTGCCAAGAGAAGAGATGCTCTCGTCGTCGAAGGAAAGTTGAAGATCGTTGCACCACCAGGTAAGAGACCAGCCGCGGAGTGCTCCGTCACAAGGCACCACCTTTTGGTCGCGGTACAGGGGTTAGTGGCTATGCGGTTGCCGGGGTGCTCTGCACGGGCAATTCGACCACTACGTCCTGGAACGAAGAAAAAGCAAAGGGGACTGGTTGTTCCCACCAGTCAGGGGAAGAAGACTCTCCGGCCGGGAGATCTCCACTGTCGTCGGGAAGGTGTGAGACGGTTCAGCAGGGCTCCACCGGAGGTGTCGTCGTTGCAGGTCGGCTCAGCTGTACCCTCGTCGGATTCTTAGGTCCTGTGGCGACTTCTGAAGATCCAGTCCCAAAAGCCTTGCTTTTATGCAGAAAACCCCCATTCATTCAGCCTAGTTGTCAATCAAAACACGCTAAGTGGTGAGCGGGGTGGCTCACCACTTGGGCCAATCACACCAGAGCGCGACTTGAGTTGGCAAGGCAACTCAGTCCAGGGTGCCTAAACCCCCTCCCACACCCTCCTATGGTACCCAGACAGAATGGCACCACTTTGGAGGGCCTCTGTGCAGAAGCCCGCCAAAAGTGGAACAAAGGGCTCAACCTTTGGTTTAGGAGTCACAGAGACGAACACAGATGCAATTTTAAAAAAACGAGTTCTGGCAGAAAATACCAACCGATAGATTTATTTAAGATAAATAAACCGGTGGTATGTTAGAGATTAACGAGAAAGAGTATTAACCTCCAACAATGGGAAGAATCCCATAGAGTTATATTTGGGGTCGAATATAACAAGTAGTTTCTACTGCCACCAGCCAAAACTCGAGGAGGGGGGACGGGACAGTGCCCCCTCGGATAACAGACCCAGGAGTAATCGAATGACCCCTACTAGTACGTCCACAATAGGATGGTTTGTCCTAGTTCTGTTAGTAAATTTAGGTCTAGTAAAGCCAATGGTGACTTTACATGCCCTGGGAGACACTAGTCAGTCCCAGGGTATGGTGGGGATCCTCTAGGACGCCCCAGTGTTATGGCACGGAGGGTGCGGTGTAACACACATAGAAAAACATATGAGACCCTATGGAGTAAAGGACCCCATAGCCCATAGAACACATTGACATTCAAAGGAATTACACACATTCATGTCCAAGTGTGGGAGAAAAAGAGTCTCACTCTTGGCAGGATGGAAAAAACAAACTCCAGAAATCCAGCAAAGCTGCTGGGGGACTCACTAGGTTAGGAAATTCGGCCTAAACAGAGAATTCTCCCTAACAATCACCCTGCGCTAGCACGAGAACTGTGCGCAATTTATAACAACAGGGTGCCTGCCGCGCATTCACCCACCACGCCAGCTTGGGGAGCCCTTGATAGACTGTCCCCTAGCTGGCTTCGCAGGGTGTGGGGTGCTAATGTGGCACCCCGGGCAGTCACCCAGGCCGCCTGCGTCTAACGCCGGCCTTGGGGGTTCGGATTACACAGCATTGACCTATGCTTTTACGTGGGATTCGCGTTAGCAGAGGTGACTGAACTATATGGCCCACTAACGATAAAGGACTTTAGGTACCTCTCAACGCTCTGCTCCTGCCTCTTCAAAGGTGTTGTGTCTGTATAACATGCCGTGTAAAGCAACAACCATACAATGCCCCGAGCAGGATATCCATTTAACATGTTTGTTTAGATCTGAGAAGTAGTTTGTAATGTCAGGCTGCGCTGACGTCCCACATCCTGCATCCAAAGTCAGTTCTCTTTTTAGGAACAGCGGATTCCTTTGCAATTTGCCGATGTTTCCTTTCAGCAAAGACTGCAGCAACAAACCGCAGTGAGCTGCGGGCGAAGGAGCTGTCAATCACTCGACGATTGTTTTTACAGGGAGTGCGCGTCACAAAGCACGCTAGTAGAATGCTCTGCTTTAGGAAAGAGTGCTCTTCGCAAGGGTGGCCTGGGACACAATCAAGGCAAGGAAGGGAAAATAATCTTCAAAGTGGCCCCATATTACATATTTTCACCAAGCCCAACCCTTTACCCAGGAGAACATGTGGAAATAAAATAGGTTACCACACAAACGAGGCCTAATTCCCTATAGGCCTGTCCAGCCCTGGCTGGTCGCAGTGCGCTAAGGGCCTGATGTACAAACACGTGTGAACATGGAATGCTTTATCAGCGCTGCCTGTGTGTACTAGGGGGCAAGGGCACAGCGCCCTGACACAGAAGTCTAGCCGCACTGCTGCTTCTTAGAAATAATTGCTAACATGACATTGAAATAGCTTGTGTCGGCTGCCTCCAGTTTGTTATGAGCTATCCTCATTGAGGGACAAAGATATTCGCAGTGGGTTTGTTGTTTGCCTCTTTGTTTTGATATTCCGTTTCTTTGAGAAATATGCGTGGATATTAAATACAGTCTAATAATGGGTTTTTAGGAGGATACTGGATACACACGGGCCGCATTGTTAAGCGGTGTTAACTGTTCTTCCGCAGGGCACCTTGTGAAGGGCAGTGGGTGCAGAGGCCAGCAGATCATTAGGAGCTAAAGAATTGAAGAGGAACATGAGATGGTGGGGTGTGGCGGGGTCGGGCGGGGCCGGAATTCAAGATTTAGAAATTGATAACTTGCCAACCTCTGGTTCTTTTGCATAGCGTTTGAGCGGTCTATTTGTTATTCCAACCCAGCCCCATTTATCGACCTTTGTGGAACCCGACTCAACTCCTTTTCCTTTCTGTGACAATTCCTTCCTGGCGAACTCCTGTCCTTTAAATTCATGCCTTTTTTGACCGCTCTTTATTTCGGTGAAGGACCTTTCCTTGTGTTATTTAGGCCCCTTTGGAGGTCACCCGATAAATGGGGGTGCAGGGATCTTAGGTGGAATTTCTGGTGATTTACAAGGAACACCAGTCCCTCCTCTGGGCGGCAAAGGTTCTCTTTATGTGGTGCTGCCCCCTCCTTTGCTTTCAGTTACAATGAGCCAATCACGCAGCTAGCGAGGAGTCGGGGTCCCCTCCTTGTGAGATAGCTCTTTACAGTTTCCAGCCGTTTCATGAACATCCTTGGAACTGTCTTTAGGCCGAAGAGTAGTCCAGGGAATGCCTCCCGAACATGGCAAATCAGGGTCACGTCTGGTGTACAGAAGCTAAGGTCACATGGTGTTAAGCGTCCTGGAGATCCAAGGAGGCGAGGAGCAGGCATGGTCTCAACAGGGGCAAGATCTTCGGAACCGTTGCCGTGGTGAAATGTGTCCAGGGTAACCACTGGTTTAGGTGTTTGACCTACAACCTCTGACCTGCTCCGCTTGACTGACACTGCCCTTTTCTGTTGTGGCTTTCTATGTTGTTTGTCTGCGCCCTAACGCCTAAGGGTTCATGGTTGTGCTACATAAATTAAATAAAGAAAAGTAAAAGTTAAGTAGAGGACCAGCCTAAACCCTCACCCAAGTTCTTCTTGATGAACAACATTTGGTAGAAAACCCAATGACTTCCTTTGTCGGGTGGTACAAGACCCACATCTTTCTTCAGCAGGAGAGTCTGAATGTGTTCTAGGAAACAACAGCGCTCAACTGGATGCCTTAGGGCTGGAGTCCTGGAGTCATCAATACCATGTGCTGTCATAGACTCCATGACAGATCTATGAAGTAGCTGTTTGCAATGATGTCCTTTGTCTGTGGATCTTGAATTAGAGAGATTCATTCTGGAACAAAGGCTTGGAGTAGATTCCCACATGGGAAGATCCCTAGTCAAGACTGGGGTTGGATGGGAAGGACTGCTGGGTAGCATGAGGCGGCCCTTCATATAAAACACTTGCCCTGCTCTGGAAAAGAACCTGGTTCTCTAAAATGATGTTTACTGCTGATGTCTGTGGGGAGCCTTATTCTCCTGGGACTCCCCTGCAGGGCTGGGAGTAAGTCCTACCTTCATCTGTGACTATAGCATCAAGAACTGGTCAGAAGAACCTAAAATACAAGAAGAGTATATGCAGCACGATGCTTTTATTCTGGTGTCCACCTTCCAATAGCTCACATGGATGTGGCACTTTCCATGGACATGACCACATCTAAGATCAACTAATCCACTAGTTCAATCTTTAACATAATGCAGCTTCCGTCTTCCTCATTCTCCATTGCGTTATACATATTTCGCAAGCCATTCAGCAGTGCTCGAGTGGTAAGTACCTGGTAAATAGCTTTCAAGTAGCATAGCTCTTCTTTAAGGCTGTCTCAACCTTCCTGTTGGACGAATCATGGGGAGCCACATTCTCTACCACCATAGCTGGCTTCCCAGCCAGATAAGGGATCATTAAGGCAACTTTGAGACATCAGGGCCTCCAAGTCGCCGCCTACTTGTTTTGCTGTGGCTTGGGTGCTCTAATCAGAAGCCCAGGAGTGCGAGTGGGGTGGGGGGGGGGTGGAAACGCCATTGGGCTTCTGCAAGCTGATGCTAACTCAAAGAAGTTGAGTTGGCTAAGTGGTACACACATGGGTGCAAACTCGGCCAGTAAAGATGAAGCTCTGGAAAGAGAGTGGCAGATTTGGTATTTTGTCCTCAATAGCCCTTCACAGTGATCCGTGCCTCCCCGACTCATTTATAGCTAACATCCATGCATCACGTCATCCCCTTGCCTGGAACTGGAACCACAACTTTTGCACATTCGAGAGGAGGGGCAGGATTGCTTGGATATAGCTGGGAAATACCACTGGCATTTGCGGCATCTCCCTCTGGCATGAGCAGATCCAGAGGATACGCTCTCCTGACATATAGACTGACTCTGCATGTGAGTAGCCAATAGCATAGGTAGTCCAACTGGTTCAGAAAATGTGACCAATAGGTGAGTGGGTTGCCTAAAGATATGATCAACAATGATCAGATTGGTTGCCCAAATCCTCAGATTTTGGCAGCTTGCCAGACCAGTGACTAGAACATACAGTCAAGTAGGAGTGCTTATGTTCAACAACAGAGAACCCATGAGCAAGGCCACTAGAAAGCCTTGGGAAATCACCAGACCTTTAAAGTTATATTCAAGTAGCCCTTTGATCTGGACATCCCAGTATATGGGCTTTTGCACTCCTGATATGTGAGCAGTGGTGATTTACAATCATCCCAGGCTCCTGGAATGCCATGGGACCGGATCCATTGTTGCAAACGCGCAAGCAGCCATTGCACATGGTAGTCTTGACTCATAAGCAGAACCGGTATGTGACAATCTAGGTAGATGCAAAGTACTGCCACTAGCACAGCCTAGAAACATGGGGATCCCTTACACAGGAGATTCCATGGCGTGCAGACCAGACACATGAACACCAATGACATTTGAGCAGTCATGGCACGTAATCACTTGGCCATCCATGACAAATGAGCAGCCCCTGTGGCAAAGGCAGCTTTGGTGCTCTTCTTAAGCAGGCACCAGCACTGAAAATGATCCAAGGTCGGTGGTGGCAGGTGAATATTTTTAGTGGGGGGGCATTAGCATCTCCTACAAGTTAGAGTGAGTCACGGAGTGTAGCAAGGCAAGGCAACCCCAGGCAATGGATGGGGTTATTTTGAGAACAATGGGGAAAAAAGTCATTCAATTAAGGTTATTTCAACCGTAAATTACTTTAATGTTGTGTCCAGCGTCTCTTGTTCTGGGAATTTTTTGGGGGGTGTTGAGGCAGGTGCTGTCTGTGTCTGGAGCTAATGAATGGACAGTGTCTTCCAATGATAGGTCATGTGTGAGAAGACCACGTTTTGAAATAGTTTACTCAGCTTTTACTTTTATTTTAGCTCAAATTAATGCAGGTGTTTTTATCCTCTTTTGGCCACTGGAGACTTGGTCGATCTGTTCTTCGTGCAAGATTAGTCGGCACCTGGAATTCAAAGGCTGTCTGTTCTTTACTTAATCTAAGAGAAATATGTCTTATGCTTGGGAATTATATTCTGCTCTCTTCTCAGCTATGCTGACCTCCCTTATTTCACAGTAAGCGTGGGAGGGGAGCGTGCAGCCACTGTCTGGTCTGCAAGGATCTGTATTTCAACTAATTCAGCAAGTCAAATCTTCCTGCAGCCACAAAACTTCTCATTCACTCTAATGCAACACTGCCATCCATTTTAGGCAAGATGACACTCATTATTGTTATGTTTGTAGGTTTAGCTAGTTATATGTGTATATCATTAGTCTTGCATTTCAGCTTATATATTGACCATGTTATGTTATTCATGTCTATATGCTGCATGCAATATTCTTTGTGTCTAAGTGCACATTTGACCTAGTGTTCGTGTTTCTTCATGGTGAGTGCATATCTGCTTCATGTCTTTTGTACTCCCCTTTGTCAGTAAACAGTGAGGTCCCTTGTTCTCATTATCTTCAGTTCCTTCAGGCCCATCTCCTCTTCTATTGGTCCGGGATAAGGCCGGTGTGGTTGCCTTAATGCTTACCATCTCTCGCATTTTATGGTATCGAGGCAGGGAGGGGCAGTCGACATGAACAATGTAATCATCTGCCTCTTGACATTCCTCCCTCTGGTCGAGTCCTCGACCACATCTCTTTTCGGGCCCTTCCCCAATAAGGTACCTTGGGAGACCATATCCTTGTCACCCCCCTCAGAGGACCTGAACTCTTTATATGTTGATCCACGCTCCAGTTCATATAGCAACACTCCCCACCTGGTTTGCAGAATACCTAGCATCCCACGTAATTGCGAGGGTCTCGGTGATAACAAAATGTTGATCCTGGAGGGATGAGAAGACTTTCTCTTGCATGCGTATGAGGTAAGTCATTGGTTTGTGTGCATTTGTGTACTTTAGTGTCTAAGTTATCATTTATTTTCATTCCTACCACCTTTTTTGCAGTCTTCTTACATTGATTTATGGCTATTCTCAGTGTGCAGAATCCCATTAATACTAATACTATTATGGCTATTAGTATTTTGAATGCATTAGCCAGCCAGCAGGGGATCCAGGAGAATAGATAAGAGAGACAATCATCATCTAGGATGTCTTCCACCTCCGCTGTCATTTTCGTTTGTAAACCTGTTGACAGAGTTATGGCCTCTGTGAAGGTCCCATTTTCCTCACTGTGGGTAAGTGCAGCAAGATGGGTCCATTGCGCACATGCCACCATTAATGGTCATTATCAGGTCGAGGGTGAACCTGTTCTGAATAGGCATTGATTATATGGCCCTTAGTTCCTCATTTATTGAACTAAATGCCTTCACTGTTGTGTTGATTGTTTGCAACAGCTCCCATCTCGTTATTTGGAGCCATTTTACATTGGCAGCTACCTGCACTTCAGGGAGGGAAATAGCAGAGAAAATCAATGCTGTTTTGCTAACCAATTTGTGCTCATCCGGTATGTCGTCGGAGGCATCCTCTGACTTGGCTGAGAAATTATTTTCCCTTTTCTTATGCATTAAGAGTGACGGATCTTCTTTTCCTCAAGTGTGCATCAATTTTAGGGAAACCTCTAATTGGTATTTTTCTTTGGGTTACTACGACAGTAGGTATGTTTATTAGCACTATGGAACATAGCCCTCCCCACTTTGGGGACAACTTCATGTATGCTCTGTAACCACAAATCCTAATAGTGGTCCATCAATACTTATGTTCCTGTCTTCATGCCTGGTACATCAAAGATGCGTTTACGCACAGTATTTCTCCCATTTATTGTACCTTTTTTTTGGAAGCATTGGGTATTTTCTGTACTGGTGCCCCCCTCATCGTCGATCCATGGGAGCAATTTAGTGATGTTTAGGCCTTTATTTGCGTTTACCACAACTGCTTCCCACTGTTCCAGCAGTGCTAGTGCTTTTCATACCACTAGTCCATCGGTCCACCCCTAAGGTGTAAGTATAGTTCCCTTTATTTGTAATTGGCCTCATTCCCAACATCCAGGTATTTCCTTGCCTTTCTTGTCATTGAATGGCACCATTTTATTTTCTTTGAGTGTATTCCCTGCTCCGTTTGTTCCAGGTTGCTCATATCTGGTTTAATGTTTCAGTTATTATCATAGATGTTATCCCTTGTATATAAGTATCTTCTCACTGAGATATTGCTTTATTTACTCACACTAATGGAGCCGTCTGGCTCTGGAATTGCCCTCTGGTTAAGCAGAGTGCAAGGTGAGTAAATCAATGTGCCTTTTCTGTGGGTACTTTTGTAGCTATAAAAACTCTGACAGTTTCCATAGCGTAGAGAATGAGAGAGCACACATAACAGCTCTCATCAGGATGTCCCACACCCTACCTGGCTCCTGGGTTCAGGGGGTCAAGAGGCTTCTGAGGAAACACCTGCATTGTATCTGATTCGGGGTGCTTGGGCCATTGGAGAGAAGGCATGTGATGCAAACAAAATACATGAAGCAGACCACAAACATATGTGCATGTATTTATACCCGTTTGTGCACCCTCCAGACAGACAACCACACACACATAGCACAATCACTCACTCTCATGCAGCCATTCATTTAGACACACCATCTAAGTCTGGGGCCCCTGCATTACCGTCTGAGCCCAGCAGAGACCACTTTGCTGAGTGCTTCAGATGGTGAGTATGAGCCGTGCTTCCTTGTTTTCCCAGCCCTCCAAATGTGGACCTATTCAGCATCCATGCGGTAGAGGCCATTGCATGGAAGTGCCTAGTGGGGAAGGGTGTCCACTGTGATTTCTATGCTCTTTATTTGTGCCATGTGTTTGATGCTTATTGCTTTAAAGATGCATTTTAAGTCACTTATGCAGCATTCGCACATGCGCTGCACTTGGCCAGAAAGTGTTCACCATATTTTACGCTTTTATTTTCAGTAAGACACAATCGGGTGGATGGCATGCAAATGTAATGTTTACACTGGAGAAGACAGAGTGCTTAATATCTTAAAACGTTTTGAAACATGTCTCGTTTTACCTTGCTGAACAAACGTTTGAATTAAAACAAGTGGAACTGCTGTCTTAGAATTGTTAGGAAAATAGGAAAGCACCTGTATTTTACTTATTCAAATGTATTCTTACACAAGGCGAAATATTGTGAAAAAATACCTGCGATTATTTTGTTGCTTGTTTTTGTTATACGTTTTTCGGTACCTACAAAAAGACGCGGTGATGTGAAGGTGATGCGGTGATGTGAGGGTGACACCGTGATGTGATGCAGTGATGGGAAGGTGACGCGGTGATGTGAAGGTGATGCGGTGATGTGAGGGTGACACCGTGATGTGATGCAGTGATGGGAAGGTGACGCGGTGATGTGAAGGTGATGTGGTCATGTGAAGGTGACAGGTTGATGTGAAGGTGACGCGGTGATGTGAAGGTGATGTGGTCATGTGAAGGTGACACGTTGATGTGAAGGTGACGCGGTGATGTGAAGGTGACAGTGTGATGTGAGGGTGACACAGTGATGTGAAGGTGACACGGTGATGTGAAGGTGGCATGGTGATGTGAAGGTGACGCAGTGATGTGAGGGTGACACCGTGATGTGAAGGTGACACTGTGATGTGAGGGTGACACTGTGATGTGAGGGTGACACAGTGATGTGAAGGTGACACGGTGATGTGAAGGTGTCATGGTGATGTGAAGGTGACGCAGTGATGTGAGGGTGACACCGTGATGTGATGCAGTGATGGGAAGGTGACGCGGTGATGTGAAGGTGATGTGGTCATGTGAAGGTGACAGGTTGATGTGAAGGTGACGCGGTGATGTGAAGGTGATGTGGTCATGTGAAGGTGGCACGTTGATGTGAAGGTGATGCGGTGATGTGAAGGTGACACTGTGATGTGAGGGTGACACAGTGATGTGAAGGTGACACGGTGATGTGAAGGTGGCATGGTGATGTGAAGGTGACGCAGTGATGTGAGGGTGACACCGTGATGTGAAGGTGACACTGTGATGTGAGGGTGACACTGTGATGTGAGGTTGACACAGTGATGTGAAGGTGACACGGTGATGTGAAGGTGGCATGCTGATGTGACGGTGACGCAGTGATGTGAGGGTGACACCGTGATGTGAAGGTGACGCAGTGATGTGAAGGTGACGCGGTGATGTGAGGGTCACACCGTGATGTGAGGGTGACAGTGTGATGTGAGGGTGACACCGTGATGTGAAGGTGACGCAGTGATGGGAAGCTGATGTGGTGATGTGAAGGTGACACAGAGAAGTCCATTTGGCTGAGGTACGCATGGAGGACTGTACATCACAAGGGATGTTATGTCGTTTATTATGTACTCTGAACATATATTCTTATGACAGGAATTATTACAAACTATTGCGCAGTCCTTCTTAAGCAAATTCAATACTCTGCATCATCTAAAATATTCACTCTGAATCCCTGGCTGTGTTTAAATATATTATGAGCCCTCCCGCCAGAGGAATGAAAAGGCCATTTCTTCTTGCCTATTCAGGGGACTGTTTTATGTCACAGAATGTTGCTAATACATCCTCTGCAAAATAAATCAATCGATGCTCCTTTTTGTGAAAAGGAAACAGAATGTTAATATTTCTCATTTTTCCGACTCAGTCTGTGCCGCATAAAGAATTGGGGGGAGAGGGGCATATTGCCTAAACGTGCACTGGTGCAAAGGTTTGCCCTAGTGTATAAAACATTTGGGCCATATTAGAAAACGTTTGCTCTATCACTAGCGCTAATCCTGAATGGTATTAGCACTAGTGCAAACTTTGCCCTCGTACAGAAATGCATTGAAAGTATATGTTTTCGCAATAGAGCACATGTTTGCCCTACGGCTAATTCAATGCAGAATTGCCATGACACAGAGGTTTTCTAATGTTGCCCCAATGTTTGTGGCACTAGGGCAAACTTTGACCTAGGGCTAATACAGTGCAAAATGTCACCTGCACCGGTGCAACATTTCTGTAATCTGGCCCCTGGTGACTTGTGCCACAGGGTTTAAAAACATGGTTTTCCCTTCCTGCTGCAATACGTACAGTGTGACTTGAAGTTTCTGTTTGCATGCAACCAAGTAGCTTAGTCCTGCGAAATTAAACTGTACATACATATTCAGAAAATACAATACATGCTGGAAGTCCGTTTGCCACCAAGATTGGAAAGCAGTTACCCACCTGCAAACATGCACACTGACACTCACGCATTCAAAGGATCTTGCAAGCACACACACACAGTAGCTGTATAAAGGATCGAATACAAAACAAACAAGGAAGAAATTACCACATTTTTGTATCTATTTTTTTTTTATTGTGGGTCATTTTTATTAAACTACAGGTGATTGGGTGGGGCAAGGGTATTAGTAAAAGAAGGAGGTGAAGCCCCCCCCCTGAAATATTAGAAAAAGCAATTCGGTCATTTCTACTTTCGTTTTTTAAAACTCGGTCATTTCATGGTAAACCACACACAAACACACGCGCATCTTACATGTAGGGCCCGCCTTAAGGGCAGCAGCGCCCTGGTGGAATTGGCGCCCCGTGCCCACCGCATGCCCCTGGTTGACAGAGGGCGGAAGGGGGCGGAGCCAGGATGGGCCACTTTTTTTAACCTCCTCACTCTGGCGAGGAGGTTAAATATGGCGCGTTAGCACCCCATTGTCATTGAATGAGCCCACCGCCGCAGGTTCATTCACTGACAATAAGGCGCCTGCTGCACCTTCTGCCACTACGCCAGCTTGGGGGTGCCCTTGAAAGACTCCCCCAAGCTGGCGTGGTGTGGGGCTAACAACGCCTTTTCTTATGAAAAGTGCCCGCGGCAGAGGGGCGCATTTACATGCACCCGCCGCCGCGGGCACATTTTCTGCTAAAAGGCCACCTGCTGCGCCTTCTCCCACAACGCCAGCTCAGGGGAGACTTGAAAGACTCTCCCGAGCTGGCGTGGCGAGGGCTAATGGCGCCCTATGGGACATGGCACCCCAGGCGGTCGCCCGGCTCGCCCGCCCCCTAAGGCCGGCTCTGCCTACATGGCCTTTAAAGGGCATAAAGTGGGTAATTTTCAAATGGGTTGAGCATTAAAGGAAAGCATAACATTGTTTTACGGTTTCCTTTTCACGCTCCAACGCAATGTCACGCTGACACACGGCGAAGGAGGTGCACAGAGCGGAGATACGATCCCTGCCGTGCCTTCCTCCTCCATCTTGAGTGAGCACTTGTTTTACACTTTCAAGAGATTTTCATGCTGCTGCAAAACGAATGGCTTCCAATGGAATATGGCTCCCGCTAGGACCTGCTAATGGCAGGCGGATTCCATTGGAATCCATTATATCATGGCAAGCTGTTTTTTATAGCTCTTAAGGTGGAGAGTATAACTGAAGAGTAAAGGGGATGTTGCCTCGTTTTACTCTTCAGATTTCCTCTCCGCTGTGAAAGGGGTGTACATGATGTACTAGTGACACTGCAGTACGTGAGCGCACACATAGCCGTTCTCCTGCAGAACCGCAATATTGTTCTTTTTCTGAACTCATCTTTGGCACGCAGCTATAGCGTCCTCTCCCCTCTGGGTCTCCTCTTGCAGGCAGGCGCTGAAGGCGACGGAATGAAGGCAAATCTGTTGCGTCACCAGAACTTCTTCAAGGCAACAACGCCAGCAAGCTGAGCTGCAAACAGTGTCTGTGTACCACTGGCCCAGTTCACCCGTCCATCTTCCGGCTGGCAGCCCGAAATGGATCACATACACCTCGGTAGGAGGCAGGGTCTAACACAATAGGGCACAGATATTGGTTTGCATGTTGGAGGTGGCGGGACCTACACCCGCTTCCGGGTAGCTTTTTTCCATACATGTTTGCAAACTGCAATGCAAGTCAAATGCCCCGGGCCGTACAAAGTACGGCCCGATGGAGGGCCTGGGGGGTTAGGCGCAGGGTGGGGGCGAGATGGCGCAAAAAGGCAAGGTGAGGGGCAGGTGGCGCCATCGCCCCGGCGTTGCCAGGGCAGCAGCCCCCAACACCAGGAAAGATGTGAGGGAAACCAGCAGGGGGGTCGGGGAGGCCAGGCACCCACGAGAATAACAAAGGGCAGAAGGAGTATAAGTATGGCCCAAATCAGTGAGGAAAGCACAAACCAGGCAAGAAGCTCACATCATTCGGGTAAGCTTCTTGGGACCTGGAAAAGGGAGAAAGAAACGTTTTCGTTTTGTTTTCCAGACACGGTCAAACTTGCGTTAGCCATGGATGGGGGAAATCAGCAGGAGACATACCAGTGGTGAGGATCGCCGACGTCGGAGCAGGTGCCTGAAGGAGAGGAGTGCCGCATCGAGAGAAGCAGCCAGGAGCAGGACCCGTGGAGCCCCGCTGGTGAAACCCATCCAGAGGATCGCTGCGAGGAAGGCGGGAGCCGGAAATCGAGACGCACTGCATCAGGAGAAACAGCTGGGAGCAGGACCACGTGGAGCCCAGCTGGAGGAGCGTCACGGCGGAGAAAGCAGAGGGCGCACAGGATAAGAACCGGTGCGCAGAGCGGTGCACAGTCAGGGTCAGGTCCGGAAGCATTCAAGGTAAAGCAGGAAGCAGAAGGAGGGGCCAGCCCGGGTCATCGTCTGGCGTCCTTGTCGGCACAAAGCAACAGTCAGCCTCTTAAAGGGGCAGCACAAGCAGCGCATCGGGCCCGGCTAAATAGCCAAAAGAAAAGGAAAAGCAATTTCAGAAGCCGCAGCAGAGCCACCAGCGGCTTAAGCACAAAGCAAAGTTGCAGGCTCTTAAAGGGGCAGCACAATCAGTACATTGGGCCCAGATAAAAAGCCAAAAGAGGGTGCTCTTAGAAAAGGCAGCACTCGACCGAAATTTGCCAATAGGAGGCTGCAAAGCTTGGGAAATACCAGCAGGGAAAGACGGAAACTCGAGGCAAAGCAGCAGAATGGCAGAAGAAAGAGACAAGAGGGCAAGAGAATTCAGCGAATGGGCCAGGAAGTCGGAAAAGGAATTTGGGGCTTAATGGGTCCTTGACATCATGCAAAAGGAGGAGAGGGCAAAGGTAATGTTGCCTTTGCTAATTGAGGAATCCAAAGACAGCGAAGCAGAGGAGGCACTACCACAAGGACACAAGAGGGGAGAGAAGAGCCAAGGAGAACCCAAGACCAGACGGAGGCACCTAGGAAGAAGAAAAGAAAGGAGAAGAACAAAGGTACTGTAAAAAGTGGTGACAGAATTGGGAGGCAAATTGTGAATATGTTAAAAACCTGCATCACTGGTATGGGTAAGTCGCCCAGAACCAGTGGCAGGAGGGGTAGAAGGCACACACGGTGCAGGGAGGAGCAGGGGGATTCCACAACAGAAATAGAATGCAGTGATGATGAGGAGAGGGACCACCTGAAGGCATGGGTGAAATGGAAGGGGGTGGTGAGTAAAGAAAAGCAGAAGGGCGCTGGGCTAGAGGGAGCAGGAAAAGGTGCAGGGGGGACAGGGCCAGTACCACTAGATACCCCGGTCCCTACCCCTCAAGGACCAACAATGGTACCCAGTCCACAAGGGGTCCCGCCGGGACCCAGTCCACAGGGGGGTCCACCCAGAACACCTGGGGCACCCACGGGACCCACACAAATACCACAGGTGGGGAACACCCCGCAGGGGGTGGACTCAACCAGGGTAGGTCCCACAGCCACAGGAGACAAGGAAGGAGGGCCAGCCATGACAAAATATGACAGGCCAACAATGGGAAAAGATGCACAGGGTCGGTCTATGAAAGCGATGGCATGGTACATAAATGACAAGGTTAAAGAGAAAATCTAGAGAAAGGAGTTCATAGACATTTTTTCCCTACTAGAGTGCCAAAAGAGGGGGCTGAACGTGTCAGTAGAAGACATGAAGGAGGATGAAAAAAGTATACTAAGGAGAGTGACAGTGGTAGAGAGCTTCGAGAACTGGGTAGCAGCTTTCCAAATAATGTCCATTATTATATTACAGAAATACCCGGAAGACGGGGTGGCACTGGTTACATATCAACAAAGGGTTTTGAAGGTGTACAAGGCATTTGGGGTAGAAGCGTGGAAGGAATACGATCATGAGTTTAGGAAGAAACTGGAGTGCTTTCCTGACATAGGGTGGGACGAGGAAAACCATAACCTGTACTTATTTAATGTATTGAAAGAGAAATGGGGTAATAAGGAAAACAGCTCACGGGGGCAGCAGAGGAAACCATACTGGCAAAATTACTATAGAAGTGAATACAGGTATAATAACAGGAGATACGACAACAGCTATGGGAGGTCAAGAGAACAGAATTTTGGGAATAGGCAATATAGGTCACAGCAAAGTTGGCAGAGTAGCATGCCACCAACGGCCCTGAGGGGTGGCGGGGGAAACAATGGGACACCATGAGCACAGTCGGCACAATGCCAGAATTTTGTTAGTGGGGTTCATTGCAGCTGGGGGAGAAATTGCAAATTTAGTCACAAGTGTGAAAATTGTAAAGAGGACCATAGCAGCGCAAAGTGCACCAGGGCATCAACACCAGCAATAGAACCACTCAGAAACGTAACTAGAAACTGGGGTGAGAAGGGGGCCTCTCCTGTTAGGATTGAAGCAATGGAAAAATGGCTACAGGCATTCCCAGACCAAGAGGCCGCCACTATGATTAGAACTGGTTTTCAGGAAGGTTTCAGCATTCTGTTTACAGGGCAAGGATCACAGAACACTCCAAAAAATTAGAAATCAGCATTGGAAAACAGAAGAGTAGTAAGTGAAAAAATCAGAAAGGAGGTAGAACTAGGAAGGATTGGGGGTCCTTACACACTCCTGCCATTCAGAGACTACATATGCTCACCTCTGGGGCTAGTCCCAAAGAGGAAGAAAGGGGAATTCAGGCTAATTCACCCTCTTTCATACCCCGCCGGGGCATCTGTGAATGACGGCATCCCGCAAATGGAAGCAACAGTAACTTACTCAGATTTCCAAGAGGCGGTGGAGGTAGTCAGAAAGGTAGGAAGAGGGGCATGGATGGCAAAAGCGGACATAAAATCAGCTTTTCGACTGTTGCCAGTAAACAAGGAGTCACAGAAATGGCTGTGCATGCAATGGGAGGGAAAATATTTAATTGACAAATGCCTCCCCATGGGATGTGCCATTGCATGTGCATACTTCGAAAAAGTGAGTTCATTCCTATAGTGGGCACTCACCAAAGAAATGGAGGAGGCCAGGGTGGTCCATTACCTGGACGATTTTCTATTTGTTCGGCCGCAAGGGGCAGGTCTGTGCCAGGTGACTCTAAACAAATGTATAGAGCTAACAGGCGAATGGTGCTTACCGCTGGCAGAAGAGAAAACAATGGGGCCAACACAGACAATACAGTTTGTGGGAATAGAAATCGACTCAAGGGAGGGTGTATCTCGAATCCCGGAAGATAAAGTGGCAGACCTCTTGAAAGCGATAAACGATCTAAAGGGAAGGGACAAGGCCACAGTAAAGGAATTACAGTCACTAGCGGGAAAACTAAACTTTGCAGGAAGCGTCATACCGCAAGGAAGAATCTTTCAAAGGAGCATTGAGCTGAGAACAGGAGGGGCCAAGATGGGTCATCACAAAGTCAGGATAGGAGGGGGAATCAAGAAGGACATGGAAGTTTGGGGAGAATTTCTGAGGTGGTTTAATGGTTTGGTTATCTGGCGCATGCCTATCAACCAGGAGGGAAGGAGAGTGTTGTTCACGGACGTGGCCCGAGGTTTCGGTTTTGGGGCAATACTAGGAAGGGAGTGGTGCGCAGAGAAATGGCCAAGGGCATGGCAGGAGGCAGCGTGGACAAGGAATATCACGCTGCTGGAGCTTTTTCCAATTTGGGTGGCACTATATGCGTGGGAAACAGAGCTGAATAGCAAAGAAATGGCAGTTTGGTCGGATATCATGGCAGTGGTGCAAGTATTGAATAAAGGGAGCGCATCATGCCCGCTGGTCCTCGAGCTAATGAGAGCCATCACACTCGAATGTCTAAAAAACAATGTATGCATAAGAGCAAGGCACGTATCTGGTGAAGAAAATGTGGTGGCTGAGGCCTTGTCTCGTTTTCAGTGGGACAGGTTCAGGGAGCTGAGGCCGGACGCCAAAAAGGAAAAAACACCCACACCAAAAAAGGCATGGGTTCCACTGAAAGCGCTGGAGGAGAAGGAAAAGCTAGCCAGAAGGTTAACGGGGAAAAAACAGGAAAAATCACAGGAACCCGTACGGATCATAGAAAACCTGGCCAGGAACGCCCTAACCTACAAAACGGGTAAGCAATATGGAAAACATGTGCCGATGTATTGGTGGAAGCAGGAGTACAGGATGTGGGGGAGATTACAACATCAAAAATGTGCGAATTCTTGGAAGGGGCTTTTTCTAAAGGGAAGAGAAAAAGTTGGGCGGCAGCACATTTAGCCGCAGTTGCATACACCACAAAAATAGCAGGGGTAGCAGACCCAACCAACAGCCCGCTGATAAAGAATGCAATGAAGGGTTGGGCAAGGTTAGAAGGAAAAAAACAGATAGTAGGAGACCCCTGAATTTTGGGAAACTAGTGGTACTGCTGAAAACGCTGCAGGACGCATGTAGCAGCGAGTACGAAACAGCGAGGGCAGCATTTGCACTAGATTATTACGGGGCCTTCAGAATAGGGGAGCTAGTAGCCCGGAACACTGCAGCAGGGGATGGCCTGGCAAGAGGGGATGTTAGTATGGGATCCAAAGGCATGTCCATATTCCTGAGGAGATCTAAAACTGACCAGGCAGGTAAGGGGAGAGCGATAGACCTCAACTGCATCAGAGAGAAGGAACACTGTCCCAGGTGCATCACTCAAGCATTTCTCGACATCCAACTGGACGTCGGAGGGCAACTACTCATACACAGGGACTGCAGTGTACTTAGCAGGTACCAGTTCCAGGCATTCTTTAAGAAAACGGTGGCCAAGGCAGGGTGGGATCCGGCAGAATTTGGGACCCACTCTTTTAGAATAGGTGCAGCAACGTCAGCATGGGCGGGGGGCCTAGGAGCAAAGGGTGTAAAAAAGATTGCAGGTTGGAGGTCACAGTGCTTTAAAAGATATATAAGGGAGGAAATTATATGAACCTCTCTCACCCCACCCCTACAGATACGGGCCCCTACAAATCGGCGTGGATTGTGGGGCTTTCGTTCGTGACCCTTGCAGGCAGGCAGATCGAGGAGATCGAACAGGGACTCCATTTCAAGAAAACAATCACGTCTTGGTGGGGCCTCCCGGGCATGCACTGGGAGGACATTCATGACAGGTTGTCAGACCTGATCGGTTTTAGAGACCCCCCCAAAATACCTGGTCATACACCTGTGGGGCAACGATCTAGTCAGCACGAACAGGGGAAAATTGCAAAGAGACATATGCAAGTCACTGCATGACTTAGCACACTGCTGGTGGAAAACTGAAATTTTCATGTCAGAAATAATACCACGTAGAATCTGATATGGGGCGCACAGGAGGCAGGCTGTGGAAACGGCAAGAAGGAAACTCAATAAGGCAGTGGAAAAATACTGCAGAAGCACAGGCCTCCATTTCATAAGGCACAGGTTTTCACAAAATAACCCAGATTTTTTCCACCAGGACGGGGTACACCTGTCCAACAAAGGGATGAGGTTTTTTTCAGACAATATTTTTAGGGCATTGGAGCAACAGGGATGTAGATAGGGGTACTTTTGGGGGTACCTGAGCAGCAGGGACAACGCCCAGTCAGGTGTGGCGGCACGTGTCCAGGAGTAGATGCCCGAGGGTAACCGAGACTGGCCAAGGAGAAGGCTGGCATCTCTAACCCTGGACACAGTGTGCCCAAAAGCACACACACATGTTATCATGATTCTTGTTTGTGTATTTTCTGTAGAAAATAAATGCCTATGGTCAATCATTTGTCCACAACAAAACTGTCTGTAAGTCATTCCATAGTATAGGAGGCAGGAAGCAAGAGCAAGGAGAAGCCCACACTGCACAGCCTTTGCCCCAGACCCCGGGGTTAGGCGCAGGGTGGGGGCGAGATGTCACGAAAAGGCAAGGGGAGGGGCAGCCAGGTGGAACCACTGCCCCAACGTTGCCAGGGCAGAAGACCCCAATACCAGGAAAGGTGTGAGGGAAACCAGCAGGGGGTATGGGGAGGCCCAGCCCCCACGAGAGTAACAAAGGGCAGAAGGAGCATAAGTATGGCCCAAATCAGTGAGGAAAGCACAAACCAGGCAAGAAGCTCACCTCGTTCAGGTAAGCTTCTTGGGACCTGGAAAAGGGAGAAAGAAACGTTTTTTCACCCAACCCACCCTGCAAAATGTCAGAAAGAAGGAGACGAACAAATGAGGAGCTGGAACGATGAGTACTTTCTTCAGTACACGGTAGAAGAAAGTCGTAGGCGGCACGTATCCAGGAACAGATGCCTGAGGGTAACCAAGACTGGCAAAGGAGAAGGCTGGCATCTCTAACCATGGACACGGTGTACCCAAAAGCACACACACATGTTGTTATCATGATTCTTGTTTGTGTATTTTCTGTAGAAAATAAATACCTACGCCCAATCATTTGTCCACAACAAAACTGTAAGTCATTCCATAGTATAGGAGGTAGGAAGCAAGAGCAAGGAGAAGCCCACCCTACACAGCCTAAGTCTGAGTCCTTCATTGCAGAGGTATTTCTACAAAATAGGCGCGCACCTGGCCAAAGTTGTGGAAGGGTGGACACACAAGGACACAGAGGGGGATGCAGAGGGTGAGGGGGGCTGAATTGCTGACGCCACCCATGCCCCTCCCTCTGCTACTGCATGCCTTCAAAATTGGGAATCCTACCAAGACCAACTGAGCCGTCACCTTATTGAGGTCTATAAATTGGGTACCATTACAAATTATGCGGGCTAAATTACACCTAACACCTTTAACTATAGCTCTTAGAAGCGGGAGGAGTCCGCCATGAAGCACTATACAAAAGCACTTCCTCATTGAGTCTTCCAGTCAATCTTTTACTGTCGTGTTAAGAAGATGTTTTACAGCCTGGTTACAAGATCGTCATTTGAACTAAAAATAAACGCGCTGGAAAAGCCCGTGGATTAGCTTTCCAGAATATACCCGAGAATAATGTGTTTCAGTCGTCTTATCTCCGGGAGCCGGCAGAGAGTAAACAACGCTACGCTCGCGCCTCCCTCGCTGTCCTTCGTAGCACGAGGGAGTCTTTGGGACTGAGATGCTGTGTAGGCTTTCGGCCATGGGCTATCATGTTGTTTTGCTGCGGCCCCTGAGAGCCTGCCTGAGCCTTCACGACCCCCTTTGCTCTCATGTGACTTGGCATTTATACAATGAGCAGGGGACATATTTATAAACGGAGAGACGGCGGCTTAGAGTCAACTACCAAGGCACAGTTTAAGTAGGGGCAATCGACAGGGGGAGTTGATGGGGTGCCCCCCACCACATACACCGATCGAGAGGGGGACCGGAGGATCGTTCCTGCCTGTCATGCTTTTTAGTGTGAGCCCGGCCCTCACCTACTTGGGTTGTTTAATGGTAGTTGTTATTTCATTAGATGCTTATGGTGGTGGCTGGTACAGGACAGAAATCACTGAATTGACATGGATTTTATCTACTCTTTTCTTCACCTAAATCTATGTTATACGTTTATTGAGGCTTTTTAAATAAGATTATGACTGCTGCACTAATGTCTGCAACAATCTTTTTTTAGGGTACGTCTACGAACCACCATTCAACCTTAGTTTGACACCTCCGTTATATATTATTGGAAATTCAAAACTGCACACAGACCAGCCCAGAAAACAAATCAGAAGCAAACCTATAATTGTCTTTGAGTTCTTGCCAGTGAAAGCAGTTCAGGCTGAGTCATCTCCCGCGTCTCTGCCATGAACTTACCCAGGTCATGCCTTAGCATTCATTTTAATGACTGTGTAACCATCTAATATTGCTTCATGATAGTTGACACTTGTGACACTTGTATCATAAATAAACAAATGTAGATAGATGGGATAGATGTTTTAGAATGACTCCCACCAGCAATGTGGAAAAATACGTATTCTCTTTCAATAAGGTATCCCGGGGTAATGCTCTGCTAGAATACATACTCAACCTGATTCAGTTATGTGCAGACATTCCCCACAAGAAGCCCACGTCTTCCTAGAACCTTCCTGCCTTTTTAAGTATGCTATACCCTCCTAGCCCCCTCCCCAGCCCCCTCGAGGCCTCAACCTTCATAAAACGCAGATTGTATGCCGGTAGGATAACTCAGCGGGTTGAGCACTTCGTGCTGCGATCTGAGTGTGATCTGAAGGTCGCAGGCTTGAATCCCGGCAAGGATTTCCTCAGCCTTTCATCCTTCCGAGGTCGATAAACGAGTACTAATTTCGGTTGGGTGATATTGTATGTAAATATGTGCTCTGTATATAAATAACACATCATTATCATTAAAGGCATTTCTTATAAGGTTGTAAGTCTGTCCATGTTGTGGCCTTTGGTGCTTCTAACAATCTTTTGCTGGAACACTAGAAAACCCCCTGAAATGATGCTCTCCCCCCGCATCGCCCCTGGGCATAGGTGTGTTGGAGGCAGATACAAACCTGTGACTGAACCCATTGCTGCCAGTGCAACCCATCAGTTTTTGAATCACATATGGTTCTCATTCAGATGTTAGCAGAAGATCCTGATTGCGTGGTGCAGCAGTAGGAAGAAAGCCTGACAGAAGCCTTGTTAAAAAATAAAAACAAATAAAAAAAGATTAAAGTTGGGAACAGCTGCTTAACTCATCAATACGCTGCTTTAAAAAAAACACTTCTGGTATTTCCACTTCTTTTGTTACAAGCTTTAATAATGTCATTAATAATGTTTAGTTTGCATAATTAAGGGTACCAAACCTAAGAGAGTTGGAAGCAATCAGAAACATTTCAGAGGACAAAACATGGTGACCTCCCAAAATAGGGACATCTAAGCAGCCAGACACGTTTCAAAATGTAGCCTGGAATCATCGAACCAAAGGCCCTCAACAAAGCGCCACGGTAACACTGTGATAACGCCCTTACTTTCTAACACTAAAGCGGAAGAATCGGCTCTGCCATTTGCCCTAGTTGAATGTTTTCAAGAACAGAAATAGCAAATAAACACCCCAAGACTATAATCTGTACTCCACTCTAGGGGAGGTGCCAGCAACAGTTAAAAATACAAATAAATGTTTATTTTTATGGCCAGGGGTTTCAGGAAAGACAGCAGGGGTCGTGACCCCCAACTGCTTCCCTGCTTTGAACTATATTTAGTAAAATAATGACATGTCTAATTCGATTAATTAGTCAGTCTTCATTTTCTTTGTGAATGAGCACCTGCACTGGAGACACACGAATCTTCTACACTTCTAAAGGGGCTTTAAAATTCGTTAACCCCCTCCCCCCATTGAAATCAATGGGACAAAGACCATAGGCAACCCACGGTTATGGGTTAAAGTTGGTAAGTACTTGCTGAACCCCACAGGGGTAGACAAAGACACAACTAAACTCAGGGGACACCCGTGCAGACTCCATTTAACAACTCCAGTCCCAGGTTCTAGAACCAGCCGACCAGAGAAGGAAGGAAGCGGAGCAGGATGCAGGCCAATGCAATGGAATGATGAACTCCAGTCCCAGGTTCTAGAACCAGCCGACCAGAGAAGGAAGGAAGCGAGCAGGATGCAGGCCAATGCAATGGAATGATGAACTCCAGTCCCAGGTTCTAGAACCAGCCGACCAGAGAAGGAAGGAAGCGGAGCAGGATGCAGGCCAATGCAATGGAATGATGACCTCCAGTCCCAGGTTCTAGAACCAGCCGACCAGAGAAGGAAGGAAGCGGAGCAGGATGCAGGCCAATGCAATGGAATGATGAACTCCAGTCCCAGGTTCTAGAACCAGCCGACCAGAGAAGGAAGGAAGCGGAGCAGGATGCAGGCCAATGCAATGGAATGATGAACTCCAGTCCCAGGTTCTAGAACCAGCCGACCAGAGAAGGAAGGAAGCGGAGCAGGATGCAGGCCAATGCAATGGAATGATGAACTACAGTCCCAGGTTCTAGAACCAGCCGACCAGAGAAGGAAGGAAGCGGAGCAGGATGCACGCCAATGCAATGGAATGATGAACTACAGTCCCAGGTTCTAGAACAAGCCGACCAGAGAAGGAAGGAAGCGGAGCAGGATGCAGGCCAATGCAATGGAATGATGAACTACAGTCCCAGGTTCTAGAACCAGCCGACCAGAGAAGGAAGGAAGCGGAGCAGGATGCACGCCAATGCAATGGAATGATGAACTCCAGTCCCAGGTTCTAGAACCAGCCGACCAGAGAAGGAAGGAAGCGGAGCAGGATGCAGGCCAATGCAATGGAATGATGAACTACAGTCCCAGGTTCTAGAACCAGCCGACCAGAGAAGGAAGGAAGCGGAGCAGGATGCAGACCAATGCAATGGAATGATGAACGCCAGTCCCAGGTTCTAGAACCAGCCGACCAGAGAAGGAAGGAAGCGGAGCAGGCCAATGCAATGGAATGATGAACTCCAGTCCCAGGTTCTAGAACCAGCCGACCAGAGAAGGAAGGAAGCGGAGCAGGATGCAGGCCAATGCAATGGAATGATGAACTCCAGTCCCAGGTTCTAGAACCAGCCGACCAGAGAAGGAAGGAAGCGGAGCAGGATGCAGGCCAATGCAATGGATTGATGAACTACAGTCAGAGGTGTGCCTGCAAAACCCCACTACTCCTGGGTCCAGCTGACCCCTGTAGAGGATTGCAAAGAGTAACTTAGTACCCCTGGACCTGTCTTCAGGTACTCACAGCACCATTTGCAAAGAATTTGGTTTGGAAGGGATGGGACCAATCAGTAAGTATAGGGCTTCTTCCGTATGGCTAAAGACAGGATTCGGTATTCATGGCCTTAAACCTTGAACCAGTGGCAAAACATTCATAGGAAAGGAATTCTAATCCATGTAGACAGAACAGTGAGTCACTGAGCAGAAGGTGCAGTAGCAACGAGAAAGGCACCAGAAGGAACGTGAGCCAGTTGATCGGTGAAGTTCAGGAGGCAAAATGAGGTAGTCAGCAAAGAAAGAACAGTCCGAGCATTGGAGCAATGGTTTGTGGTGACCCAGGATGATCCAAGATGGATCCAAGATGGAACTGGAAAAATGTATGTTGAACCACTATTCTTCTGCATGACAGAGGATCTCCACAGCCTTTGGCCCAAGAGGATGTTGTGGGGCAGAAACACCAGAAACCAGACGAGCCAGGAAGGAGAGCTGGGACAATGAATGATCAGAGCAAGCCAATAAGTATTTCCAGGAGCCAAAAGAAGAATGTGGGAAACATGGCAAGGTACAATGGTCCCAGGACCCAGCCAGTACAGCCAAACCTGGTCCTAAAAAAATCATATTCCCATATTTGCTGCAAATCCTCCAGCAAATTAAGGTAAGAATCAAGTAATCTCTGAAGAATACAGAGGGACTCCCCTAGAGGCGCACATTCACTGATGGGCAGGCCTAAGCCAGCACTCTAATCACATACCAGGCAGACACACTAAGGTTCTGGTGGCAGAACAATTAGGTTGGCCTGAAAAGGCACTGATTACCAAGGCCAAGCCACAATAGATGTGTACTGGGGTTGTCTGTGTGCCAGGGTAAACCAGCTCAAACTGGAAAAGATGGTGCATGCCTGGGCTCCAGGTGATTCCATGTTTGTAGAATAGCCATTTTAGGTCTACCTCATGGTTATCACAAAGGGCTTGCCAGAAATAAAATGGCTGGATGTATGGCTATTATATTGGTATGTAGGCCTACCAATGTGGTACAAATGTCTGCACCCGCAGTGCAGTGGTCGAAGTGTACGAAAAGAAGTAGTGTAGCTGTGTTCTCGGCTGGTCTGCCCCACTACCCACAAACCCTATCCCTGCGCCCCTCCCAGACACAATCCAAGCACCCAAACAAACACACCTGCTATTTATGGGAATGTGCAGTGCAGTGCGCTGAAGTGCAAGCTTCAACTTCTTCCTACACTTTTATTTTAAAACTGAACCATTCTCGAGTGGTTTCTTTTTAAAATAAAAGTATAGGAACTGTGAGACTTAAAAATAAAAAGTATGGGAGCACCGCTCCCGACCGCTCCCGCCCGCTTCGACCTCTGCCGCAGTGAAGCCACAACTAAATTACAACTGCCACAAGACAGCTTTTCAGCAGAAGGAAAGGTGGGTCACAATACAGTGCTTAAAAAGCACCTCTGTATTAGGAGCTATAAGGACTACCATACGACAGCACAACAAAAAGGGTTGTACTGCATGAGGACTTCGGTACAAGCCTCTCTGACCACAAAAATAAGGCCAAAGTGCTATGAAAATTAACAGAAAAATGCAAATGTTTGGTGGTATCGTAAAATTAGATGGCAGAACCCAAAAAACTGAATCCTGTGCAAACGGTCAGTAATAATCCAATAAGGTGTGCTGGTAAAATGTATGTGACAAAATCCATTTTAGGATGGAAGCACCAGATATTAATGAAGCAAGTCTTACAGGCAGGGGAATACAATTGTGTTCATGTGGTGGAAATAGGCTTGTGATAAAATAGGGTAGGATTGAAAGCTATGTATGTAAAGCATATTAAATCAACGAACAGTGTTTATCAAAATACAGAGTAAGGTGGTGCTAGTAGAATTCCATTTTAAAAGATAAGCTTTAAGCTAAAATAAATCGTTACCCCAATTGATACAATAAAGAAACAGGTCTGAGGATTACAATTATGTGTGGACATGTGACATGTGAACAAGACTGTTACTTATAATTAAGTACTACAACATATTTACAAAATGGTTTTGCAAATTAAATCAAGAATGTATATGTAGGTGGATGTGAAGTTGGCCTATAATTAGGTACTGCTACGATATCATCAGCCCATATTGCTTCAGATGAGAAATCACTCTGAGAGTATGACAGATCATAATCCCACATGGACTTGTGGCATAGTGCAACAGTAATACAGTCAAGACTCCAAACTAGAACCAGGATACTTGGTGGAGGGATTTCAAAGCTGAATGTTTGTATCAACGTTAAGCAAATTTAAAAGATCGGGTGCACTTTTACAGTTATTAGAAATGAATGGTCATTAAAAAATAAACTACACAATGCTTTCTCTTCCTTCTTATTTCTTGAAGAACCAGAGATAGATGGGGATATTTCTGTAATAAGAATTAAGCAAGCTCCCTTCTCTGTGTCATTCAAAATAAAATTCCCTCCTAGAATCAGAAAATGAAAGCATTAAGGCAATTTTACATTAATGTAAAGATAATCAAGTGTGTCCATGCGTTTGCAAATAGCATTGACTCTATGAATTGTTCAGTTATTGTTCCTATGGAGGACAGCACTTTGTATCCCAGGTCCCTGTCATGTGTGGTACAAAAGTTCTTATTGTGGCATTTTGGTATGTTGGTGACTAATTCACATGAATACCCCTGGTTTTCAGTGGTGGTGTTCTCATGATGCTGACTGCTCATAATAATAAAACAACTATTATGCTACTTAGTAGCTAACTTACTAAGTCTAAGGGGGAATATTCAAGCTTCTTGCAGGTTTTAGAGTTTACATCACATGACCACCTGTATAAATGTAAGAGACAAGGATAGTCTTTCCACTTAACAACTTAGCATACTTTTAATCTTGTATGTACTCATTTTTCTCAATATTGGCTGGAATAAATCAGCCCTGGAGCAACCCTTCAAAGGTCCACGTGTAGGGTGAATGCAAAAGTGTCACAGTATAAGGCATGGTCCTTACACTATTGATCAATAGAGCAAGCCCCCTGTTTGAAGGTTAAAGGACACCGATGTTGGTGTTGCCTTTTGGCTCACGCATTAGTAGGTTGCTTTCATGCATTTATCACAGGCAGTTATCCGCTGTTTGCTTTTCTTAAAACATCTGTTAGCATTTATTTTTCATAGTTGTGCATTTGAAACATGACATTGAAATTTGTGAAACAATAGTGGGTAACAAAACATATAATTAATTGTATTTATCAATAACAATAATTGAGCAAAACAGCAATTCAATACTTTCGACAAACCCATAGCTTACCTTAAAACAATATACCTTATATTTGCCAGTAATCCTATGCCTGCAGTCACTTCCATTGCATAAAATGGACTGAATCAAAACTAAGGTAAAAGCAAAGCTCATTAGTAGAATAGCGAGTCTCTCATGATATGTAGTCACCTGTAAACCCTCCCTTGGGAACTTCTCCTCTTGTCCGTCAGTCATGTGGTTGTTGGCTCCCTGGTGAGTCACTCTCCTCCGGTCCATTGCCCATTTGGTCTTTCGCTGTGTTGCTCCAACTCCCTTCTTGTCCTCGGTTGCCTGTTGAGTCACAAGTACTCACCTTTCTGTGTGCTCTTGATTGTAGGAGATATTTATGTGGCAACCATCAATACAGGGTGTTTGGTCTCCCCAATCAAAAGCACCACACCAACTTTCCTTTTAAGTTAAATCTAGTCCTGTCTATGATTCATATAGAACCACATAAGTCCCTCACCTTTGTGCCCAGATAAGACAAGAAGCAGGCTGGTGTATAGAAAGAATATATATTTATTACAGAATAGGAGCATTTATATTTGTACAAAATCACAGATCACGCCACCTAACTCTGTGGCCCAAATGCTTTTCTTTCCTAATAATTCTTTTTTTTTCCACAAATTGAAAACACAAGTTGGTTCAGAATAGCAGAGATCACAAACTCTTTAGCCCCCACAACATGTACAATCAGTACACGTTGTCTGGGATTTGTTTTTAATAGCATGCAGCACCTTGAAACGTTACAAGATCAGAAGCGTGTCACTCTATTTTATATGAAGTTTAATTTAAACTATATCCAACACTTTTTTCTAGTGGCAGAAACAATTTCACACATGCTATCAGTTTTGTTTTGTTTAACGTAATCACATGTAAAAAGAATTTTGACTGGCACTGTGCTCTTAGCAATGCTGGCAGTGTAATAGTACAACAAACTTTTCAGAACAAACACTTTTTTTTTTTTGTTTGTTATGGTTTATATAAACCTTACAAAATATTTAAAAGAACACACTTTCTCAAACGTATTTACACAACTTAGACATAAAATAAGTACCAATCACATAAGAAGAAATGCTAAATCAAGTACAAAGAGCAAGTACAAATAAACAAGGAAAAAAAAAACAGCAAAAGACAGAGGTCACCAAATAGGATTACCATTCTCTCCCATTAGATACAGTCGATACCCTTTAAAAGAGATCACAAGCATTTCTCAAGAACGTTGCAACCCTAATGTTTAAATTGCCTTTGCTACAATGGAGCATTCTATACCAGATGAAATCCCCATCCACATTAGCAGTATTCGATACATATTGACTGAAGTATAGAAGTCTTTCGGCCTTGAGTGCCGGACACACCAGCAAAATATGTTGTAGATTCTCAACCGTCCCCTCTACACAGCAGAATCTACACCAATTCCAAGACCCTTTCACAATCGATCTAATGGAGTTGATCTGGTTTGTAGCAATGACATTAAATCTAAAACGCATAAAATCATTTCTTATCCGTTTACTGGGATATTTGACTAAATACTGTTCCATGACTGGCAACCATTTATTCAATGCACATACTTGATGATAGAGTTTAGAGTCCAGGATTTTATTTTTTGTATGTAACCAGTCAAACCCCATCACACTTTCCTTCACCCGTGTGGGTTTATTCTTAAGAGAGGTTACTGACATACCTAGAGATTTCAGAGTCTTTAAAGTTTCAGCATTCAGCTCTTGTATAAAAGGGTTACCAATGTCCTGACCTACACAACAGTAGAGTGTATTCATTTCACTAGACATACATTTCCTCCACAGCTTTAGTCTTTTACAGGTTACGTAAGCCAATAAAGAGTTTAGACCAAATTCATACAGAATTAACTCAAAAGGAATTGATTTAGGTAGAAAATACAAAACCAATTTCCAAATGTAACTCTCCGTGGACAGCCAATCCCCCTCGTATTTTAGAGACTGTAATTCCGCTCCATAGATTAATCTAGGGATGACCTTTTTCGTGTAGAATTCTCTCAGAGGACTCATTGTGAATCTGCCAAATCTGGAATCGATGACTCTCATTTGACAGATTGCAATGTCCGCCTTGAATCTAAGTTGAGTTCTAAATACTGATCTTAAGTTGGACCCTGATATAACAAAACCTAAATATTTAAACACAGGCTGGGCTCTGAGACGGGAATTACCACATGACCAGGTAAGCGAGTCCAGCTTCTTATTTCTGTTGCCCAAAAAAACTATCACAGTTTTAGCTGAGTTAATCTTCAGCAGTAGAGCAGAAATAAATTCTTCAAAGGCTTTAAGCAATCTTTGGAGGCCGATCTTTGTGTTATCGATAAGGAGGAAGTCATCAGCATAAGCTAACCATGCTAAACGGATGTTCTGTATTTTGGGAGCTACGAGGCCTTTATTTGACAGGGCGGTATTCGCACCACTCACGTAAAGGTTGAATATTGTGGGTGCCAACCTACAGCCCTGACGGAGACCGTTGTGGACGGTCAGTGCATCAGAAAGAGTACCCTCAGCATCCAATCTTACCCTTATTTCTGTATCTGAGTATACAGCCCTGACTATATCAAACAGAATTGGAGGCATATTTAATGTTCTCAGTCTCTGCCAGAGAGTCGTCCTGTCCACCAAATCAAAAGGGGAGCTTGAGTCCGTGGACGCAACAAAGACAGGTAAAGCACCCTTCTTCATTGCTTCCGCTCGCAGGCAGCTAAGTATCATCCCTCCACATTCGGTTCCCATATTTTTTCTAAAGCCGATTTGTCTAATGTCGAGAAATTTTTCTTCAAGCATCCACTTGTGAATTTCCTTCAATACAACTGAAGCAAATAATTTGGATTCTGGATCCGAAATGGCAATTGGCCTATAGCTTAGGGGACATTGTCGGGAACCCTTCTTAAAAATTGGGATAATAATAGAAACCCTCCATGACAGAGGAAGAACTCTGGTCAGTAGTATATTATTGAACAAACTAAAAAGTATTTTTGCCCATATAAGAGGTTCACGTTTGAAAATTTTATTGGAAAGGTTGTTCGGCCCAAGCGCACCCGAATTTTTAGATTTAGATATTAAATCAACAATGTCCCACGTACTAAATTTCAAGAGCCATTGGGATCTACAATTCAGAACATCTTTTACATCATGATTTTTAGTGTGATAAATATCGGCAAAATGTCCCAGCCAAGTAGATTCATTAATAGGATTGAGAAGTAACTCTTTCTGAGGTTTCTCAAGGTTGTTAATTAAGTTCCAGAAATTGCTGGAGTTATGTCCTCGTAGGGAATTTAACATAATTTCACCATCCCTCTGATATTTAACCATGCGATGTTGGATGGACCAATTTTTATATTTTTGCTTTATTTTCTTTACCATAGCCACAGTATCAGTAATATTATACCCCACTTTCCAATCCTGTCTGATCTCTTTCCTCATTTGACACATCAAAATAATGGGTCGTAAATTTATTATCTATATTCTTCTTGCCAGAGGAATCCTCCATTTTTCTAAGAGATCTGGTAATATAGTCTGTAAATTTAACAGCCGAGTATGTATCGACCCGTTGATTATCAGAAAAGGTCTCATAATCTCTAATCATGGTGGCAGTAAATGAACAGTTTTTTTTCTCAGTCCATTTAATTCTATTCCCCGCATGATTAATTTCCAAGGGGTGATTATACATCATTTTTGATTTTGAGTGACCCACAGTGACCAATTCAAGAGAGAGCATGCAGTGGTCACTGAGATTAGTATCAATGATGTCCAGCCTTCCAGTACAGTTGAACACACCCACCGAGCAAATAATATAATCAATAGTGGATTTGTAACCTCGCGCTTTCCACGTAGGAAGAGAATTAGCCACAACTACCAATCCCCAGATCTCAATAAAATGCGACCAAATTCTGCCTCGACCCTTGGGATTGTCAACTACTGGTAATACGGTCTCATAGTTACCAGTATACAGGTCACCAAGAGGAGAATCAGCGGGAATATCAACATTTAGGTCGCCAACAATCACAATGTGTCCCCCGGGATTAACAACCAACCAGGTTTCAAGTAATGAGCCCAAATTCCATAGTTCCAACCTTAATTGGTTATCAGAGTAGTCTGCCTGGTTCCAATATATATTCACTAACAGAAATGCAGAATCCACCGCATTAAACTTTAATATATACACCACCACTAAAAAGTGGTCCGAAAAAGCCCATTCACCCGTGATTCTAGGGTCAATGACATTTTTCACTGCCGTTATAAGACCTCCTTTGGGTCTACCGCGTCTGCCCCCTTTTGCGGTTAGTGACAAGACCGTGAAACCCTCCCAGCAAAGGTGAGCCCTAGACCAGGTTTCTTGAATGCAGACAAACTCATATTGGGCTAGATCGTTCATAAGGCTGGAATTGTGTAGCAGATGCGAAGATCCTCGTGAATTCCAGCTTAGTATTTTCGAGATTGTTTTTCCGGTTACTAAAGGGGCTTCGCCAGTTTTTTAAGAGCATCAATAGATTCACGCAGGGTCAGGGCAAGCCACCTCCAGTCTTGTGTATCCGACTTCTCAGTTACAGGCACAGATCCCCCACCACGTTATTATGGTACAATCCCTTCGCTTGACCACTATTGGTTAAGAGCGACTGTTTTACCAATGGTTGAGTATATACATATTCAAAGATGTCATAGCCTCTTCGTTGAAGCTGTTCTGCCTCTTTCAGGAGAAGATTTCTAACCAAAGGTGATGGAATAACTAGACGAACGTAATAGAGACGTTGTCTATGTATGTAATCAACTAAGTCAATGTCGGCAGAAATGATCAGGCTAAGTTCAGGAATTTGACCTAATAATGATAGTATAAATTGCCTATTTAGTGAGGGCATAGAGGGATCATTAAAAAGTGTTGTCAGAACAAGCCCCGGTATCTCCGGCCTTACGGGTTCTTTTAAGTCAAGCATCGGGCAATCCAGTGGCTGTTCGATACCCTTTGCTTGGACACTAGGATTAATCATTCCAGACCTCCCCTCACCCCGATCAGCACAATAATCCTTGTAGCTTCCAACACCATTTTTACCCAATGATTGTCGTGCCAGCATATTAGACAGGTCTTTAGAGTGTTTTTCCTTGAGTTTTTTTATTAGGGATTCATAGAAGGCGTCATTATTCACAATCTGTTTGGTGTCCCTCTCATTACTCATATTGGAGACATGTCTGACAGACTTTACAGGATTAACAACGGTTTCCCTCTCTTTTGCTTCAGTATTTATGTCATTAGGTATTTTACCCAATACGATTTTCCAATCGTAACTACCCAATCCAGTATTAACTGAAATACCTACATGATTCCTCACTGGGATTGACTCATGACTGAGTACACCTTCCTTACTAGTCTTTGTTTCAAGCATGACAGACCCTTTTTCGTTGGCCAGTATAATATATTCACCCTCTAAAGGACTTTGTGATTCCACAGAGGATACATATGGCAGGGCAGCATTAAAGATCTCATATAGATCATCTCGGTGGTTTTTCTTTTTCAAAATATCACAAAGTGGATTGTCCCCTTCAGAATAGGAACTCTGTGTGAATTGATCAATACCTCTGCTTTTTTTTAAAGGTTGTTCTTTCATTCCTACATACTTATTACTTTGCAATTTTTTCTCTACACCGACTAGTTGTACTTCAACAACCTCATCGTAAGTGAGATCTCTGAGGAATTTTCTAGAAGACTTCATCTGCCCTCCTTGCTTATGACCGTTATTATTGTTTTTCTTCAATTTGGCCAACTTTTTCCTCTGTCTTTTAGAGAGTTTGGAATCATTTATACCCCGCTCCTCTATCTGTCCGGGAGCATTCCCCACCTGCTCAGATTGAGCTTTATCTGTGGAAATGGACTTGGTACTACCCATGCCGGTCCCCACAGCAGAATCCTGAGTAGCAGGTATAACAATAATCTCATCTACTGGCTGAACAGAGAGAGACTTTATAGGACCAGAGCTAACAGCATTCGGCCTGAGATTGTCATCCAGCTTTATCATCATAATTTTACTCAATGAATCAGATAATTTACCTGGGAGCAAAAAAATTTCAGAGACTAGATCCCCAATAGATTTCGTTTGATTCCGCAATTCAGTAAGTATGAGCCGGTTAAAGAGACTCTTCATCATAGAGAAATCAGATGCCGATGTATCAGGCATATTTGTAGCAGATTTCAGAGCATGGCTTGGTAATTGATTAGATAAATCCAGCAAATCATCATAGTTAAAATCACTAGGAAAACCGTTGTCATTATCAGGTATCTGCAGCTCAGAGTCAATGCCAGAACCCAAAGCCTTGGTTTTATCACCCATAGTATTAGATATCTCCTCACCCCCAAATAATGGCTGAGAGGAGTCTATGATCTCCCCATTCTGTTTACCCAACAGGGAGCACTCATGTGCACACTGCAACAATTCAACCTCCTCATTGTTAACTTCAGGCAAAGGTAGGGCAGCAGCACAGGCAAGACTAGCTCGTCTTGTGCTCACTGCTGAAAAGAAATTGGCACCCGCTTCTTTACGTATCTGCGGTATTTTAAGTTTCCTCATATTTACACTTGAAGCCACAAAGTAGCGGCTCCCCTATTGACCAGATGGAAGAAAGAATTAATAAAAAAGAATAAAGACAACACACCGCAGTACCGCCTCCGCCAGCCGAACAGCCAAACAGCCAGCCACTTGGTCCACTTAGGTGCGCGTGCGGGTGCGCAGGCACGGGACCTGATGTAGGCTGTCGGGAGATGGGGGCGGGGCTTGCGGGCAGACTCCGTTAACTAGAGAAGATAGAGAGAGAAGCGTAAGCAACGCAACCAAACGTAATGTAATGTCCAATGTCCACAGTGAGAGCGCAGGTAAGAGCTCCTGAACACCACTCACAGGCACAGGTTTCCACAAATACGAGAATCGGCGTCTTCCTCACGCCGACGGCACACACTGGTGCGGCTGTAAACAGCAGAGCACAGAGTCATCAGCCAAACAGCCAGCCACTTGGTCCACTTGGGTGCGCGCGCGGGTGCGCAGGCACGGGACCTGATGTAGGCTGTCCGGAGGTGGGGGCGGGGCTTGCGGGCGGACTCCGTTAAAGGCACAGGTTTCCACAAATACGAGAATCGGCGTCTTCCTCACGCCGACGGCACACGCTGGAGCGGCTTTTGCAGTCTGTGCTCCGGGCCTTTTGCTGAACACGAGGACACGCCAATAAAGTGCTCAGTTCTGCAGTAAATGACGCCATGACGGCACCATCTTGCGTTGTCTTTTTATTTATATTTGAAACCCTTTTTCTATGCAAGGCAAATTCTCCCTTCTCTCGTGTGCCACTTTCTCAGTAGATGGTGTGCTTTTAAATCATTTATTCCACTGGGAACTTTGGAAAAACACTGTTCTGTCCCAGCACACACAAACCCAGGTATTTACTTGGACCCCCTCTGCTATAAGGCAGGATTCAGGGGAATGAGAAGCAGTAGGCAAATTCATTTTTAATGCACCTCTCCCTTTAGGGAATTTTTTCGGTTGGCAAAAATAAATAGAGTACCCAATTACATTACAGACTATATATTTGTATCCACTTTAGAAGTGATGTTGTTAATTTTGAATTTCAACAAAATCACCCCTTGTAATTTGGCTATGTGGAAATTAATTAAATCATTGTTTAGCAAAAATACTAAGGAACTAATCTGTGTGCCCACCCAATCAATAATGGGAATCAAATGAATCAAATAGATCCCCACAAGACTTGGATTTGTTGGACAAGTTTACTTACATAAAATATGTCTGGGTTTGTGCTCAGGGAAAAGGACATCAAGGCTCAGGTCATCTTTAAGGTACAGGACAGGAATCACCAGAATCAGTCATGCATATTCTCCATGCTGAATCCTTCTATTTTGCTTCTCCTTGGTCATAGGGTTCAGCCTCTGTCCCCTCTCCTGTTTCCTCCAGCGATCTTATCAGCAGTTCCCACCTAGGTAAATCCAGGCTTTCTCTCTGATTTCCATTGTGCGTCCTGTTACGAATTTTACACCATTCCTACAAAAATGTATAAATAATGTCATGCCAAATTATTGGTCATTAGTTTTGATTGAACAAATATTTTCCATCCCCTTACCCAAGGTGAACCTCTTTCTTTGGTTGGCCTATTCAGTTGTCAAGCCCACATTTTGTCAGGCCTCAGACCACCCACTTGAATTTACATTTTACACATTTCAAATTTGCAATTAAAAACTCTAATATTTCTATAATAAAGTTAAGCATAACTATATATATATATATATATATATATATATATATATATATATATATATATATATATATATATATATATATATATGGAAAACAAGAACTGCAATTGTGCGGCTCACAGCGGCACTCCTCCATTTAGGTTCCAAAGAGTAGGTGGACACATGAAGAAAACACACAATTACGCATTTCACCCAAACCGGGCTTCGTCATATATATATATGCCTGAAACGGTCTGCCCATCCCGGCCCCAAATAAAATGAGTCTTGTGACTGCACAAGGTTTCAGGTTTGAACAAGGGGTTTTCTTGATTCATTAAACGATTATAACAGTTATCAACCCAAAATGTTCTCTACATATAAGCTATCACCACCCAAAAGCTATGCTTTTTGACATTTTCTGGGAAGTCATAACCACATTTCAGGTTGTATATCTTCTTCCAAAGGTCAGATTCTTATTCGAGATAAATCAACAAATGGGTATGTTTGTCAGCTTCTTGATGATACTTGAACCATTATTGTGTGACTTATGGTTACTGAGGAAAAGAACAAAATATGATCCTCCAGCTAAACTAATAACAATCTCTTAACATATATGCATATTTTGAATTAAATTACACATTAGATTTCATTTCCCCAATCAACATGAGATCTGGATATCTGCTGTCTTTGTTGGTTTTGCCTGCTAAAAACTATTAGCATTTTTTCTCCCCATGCTAATGGATAATTTGTTGCTTATCTTTGAGAGCAGGGCCCAACCCACCATAAATTCCTTTTTGGTCACTGCTGTTGCTTCAAAAGAGAATTTAGATAGATAGAAGATAGGGGGAAGGTCACTGTTTCAGTGTTCTGAGCAGAAACTGAAGCCATTTCTCCTGAACATAAAATTATGCCAATTCTCCTGAACAGAAAGTGGTGATTTTACATATTACAATTTGTTTTACACAGGAGGCCTTACATCATATGCAGATTTCTCCTGCGCCAGGTCATCAATGTTCATCTTTAAATTATATTTTATATTAGACTGGCACAGGCACTGGAGTTTCATTGGTAAACAGTTTCTTTCAATCCCAGATGCAAATGTCTTTATTTTTCCGTGCGGCCCTCTTTCTGTCAAAAGTGCCTTTCATTTTTTCATTGTGTAGGGAAAGGAAGGCCTCTGATTTGACTTATTTGTCATTCACACATATGGCACACTTACTTTGAGTCTTTCTTCTCACAGTTATTTTTCTGAACAGTTGTGACAAGCCACACATTTTCTTAATATATGCCTTGAAGTTTACTTCTGCAGTGCCATTTAATTTTCCATGTTCCTGGGTTGAAGTTGCAGAATGCACACATTTTCCGTGGTCTCCCTGTTTTATCAAAGTACAACGTGTTTTCCTGTTTTGCAGTTTGAAAATGAATTGCTGACCTTTCAGTCTGCCAGTCAAATTGTGCTTTCACCTTTCCAAGAAAGCATTTCTGCATTTGTAGGCCCATTTAATTGTATTTCTCTAGAAACAGCATTTTGATTTGGCAGTTGGTAATGAACTGCTGCCTATTCAGTTTGGCAGTAATCTCTGTGTGTTTTCAATGGTCTATATTTTAGGCCCAACATAGCCCAATGCAGTTTCCTTTTTGTGTGTGGCTGCCTTTGAACCTCACGTGATGCAGGAAGTGCATTTTGAAAGGCCAAATATCCCATACCTGCATAGTGAGGCCATGCAATCACATTTGGCACTGATTGGAGAAAGTAACAGTAATCATGTCAAAATCATTCTATCTCCCACCCGAACCCACAAACATATTGATACACGACTCCTCCACTGAAACAACAGGTTAGACAATGGAGTTTACATCAGCAGAATGTGCACTAAATATCCTTAAAGGTCACACTTACGCACTACAGATACACCAACATACTTCTCCACACTCCTTAATCACTGCTGTGACAGACACCACAGATACCCTCACACACAATTACTTTAGTAACTTGCAGTTCACTTTACCCAGTGCTCTAGACGGATCAGAAAATATATTAAAGTTGCATCCACAGATAGCCCTATGTTTTCAGATCTGCACAATTCAAAATGTTAACAAAAAAAACTTGTCTTCTTTCCTCTGCTGCTAAAGTAATCCACTAACCCACCTCTTGCAGATCCTGAAGCCCCTAGAAACCGTGAAAATTGAAGAAGTCATGTAATTCAATGACCTAGCATTAAAGGGCTTAGAACGAAGTTGCACTGATTTTATTTTAGGCAGAGTAATGCTAGTTCTGCCACAGTTAGTTTGCTACACTTAAATCTGTGGTGCACTGATGGGCTGGAAAGACAATATACCTGTATGTCAAGGGGAGTGATATGGGAAGGCTAGTGCAAAAATAATGCAAGGTGACACCCTTGGGAGCCACTGACTGAGTAGCTTGAGGGTACCCTATTTTAGCCCTAAAATCATTAAATCTTCCCCATTGTAAGGGCATCTTTTTTCAAACATTGTGAATAACCACTAATAAAGACTCAGATGTTTGCAGTTACATCAGAGTGAGATTAAATGATGTGCCAGCATAACACGCTTTGACAGAACACTGAAGCAGAGGTTGTAACCCGCTCTGGAATTCAAGCAATTGGCCAAACACATTTCAAGCTTTACTTGTTACACACATTAAAATTTTGGATTTGAAGGCCTAATACAGTACTGTCTTAAAAAGTTTACTTGTGAAATATGCACACTTCTTCAGCCTGACAACATTTAAAGTCATATTGAAACATGGAAAGCAAAAAGAATATCATTGTAGCTTGTTTCCACTTCCTGAAATAAAAAGATAAGTCAGAAAATTAAAATAATGCACGCCTCAAACATCTGCTATTTGACACCACTGTGCTGTCACTACTTTAAGACACACACTACAATACGTTGTGTAATTAGATCAGTTAGGTGTGGAGATTTTTTGTCAAAAACCTCCTGTTCATTGCATGATATAAACAACATGTGGCTAAGGACATACAGACTTCTGCCTTCTCTCTTTCTCTCCCCTGCTGATTTCCTATCTGATACTGCACTGGTCACCTGGCTACCCTCTGATTTCGGCCCAGGTCGCTGCCCGCCCAGTTGCACACCTGCACTGTCTCTCGGCTACCCTTGCACTTGGGTCTGTATCTGTAACCTTACAGTCCCCCTAGCAGCCCTTTTGGACACCTGCTGTCTGCACTTACCCTTGCACCTGCCACCTGCTGGCCGTACTTCTTATTATTGTTTGATCCCTTGTACAGCACTGCCCCTTCCCCTTTCCCCTGGCACTTTTCCCCTCCCGATCCCATGGGCTTGCGCAATCTCATTGTCACTTGGCCTAGTAAGATCGTTGTCTCTGTCCTCCCTCTGTTCCCCCTTCCTTGCAGGGACGTCATTTGGGGTTCGCAACTGTGGCCCCTGATGTTTCCCTTGCTACTCCGATGGACTCCGTTGCTACCCCTAAAAAGAATTTCAACAAATATTCTTTTTTCCTCCTTATTTCTGAAATTGAAGCTCCTGGGCTGTGGCCGGTGCCATGTGGCTCTTTGTTTTTGGAGTGGCTGGAATTTATGTTGAGGCCTCTTAAAAAAAACAGGGGGGTTCCACAAGTGTAACACTTTGAGTAGTGGCCCTAAACAAGAAAGAAGAATAATAACAAATAATTTGTCTTTCTGGAATTCTATACAATAATTGCTAGACTCATTAAAGCAGTGAAAGGTCATGTTGTATCATTTCCCATGTTGTCCCTTCAGAGTGGGGTCAAATGACAACACTGCCTATGATGTCAACAGAGGTCAAAGGTCATGTGATGTCACTCCTGCTACCCCTGGCATTTTGGTAAAATGACGTCCCTGCTTCCTTTCCTCGCCGCGCCTTGAAACACTTGGGTATAGGCGCGCTACAAATGCCATATCATATCATATCATACCATATTAAACCTTACTCTTTTTGCTTGTTACATGGCAGTAGAGCTCATGGATATGAACATAACACGGTGTCTTCATTCTGTTCCTCTCATTAACTGAGGTGTGGGTGGACACAGACTTGCAAGGTAACTGGTGCTGGGTGGGGTCTTTCACTTGTTATTATCCCATCAAGTCTGTGGTTACAACAAAAATACATGTTTGTGAGGTTGTTAAGGTGCTGGCTGTGCAGCCCTGGGCTTCGTTGTGGATATCTCAGCCTGGCCATGACTTGAGAAATGGGCAATATCTCCTTGTCCCAGCCGACATGATTCCAAATGTATCACCTAATCCTTTGAACTCCAACTACGCACTTGAAAATACAAATGGAAGAGGGGTGGCCTGGCCTGTAGGCAACTCTGGAGAATTCCCATCAGACCTCTGCACCCTTGGCCTCTTTTGTATGGTAACCTGTTTATTTTCTCATAGGAAAAGGGTTGGGCTTGCTAAACATGTGTAATATGGAGACACTTTAAGCATTATTTCGAGGGCCAATTTTGGTTCCCAGTCTGCCAATGAAAATGAATTAGTAATATGGCGGGCCGTTGATTTGTATAACACTCCCGCCTCTGCAGCCATGGGTCTGTCCCATTGGGCCGCTCGATCCTGCTCAGGCCCGAGCGCCTCCCTGTGGCTGCAGTGATGGACCGAACAGCCTGGAGCCATGGCCGGCGCGGCCTCCTGTATGGCGGCCTGCACGTGCTGGGTTCCTCCTGCATGTGAGAAGGCCTCGGGCTTCGCAGTCTGAGTCTGCGCTACACGGGCTCGGTGTTGAAATCTGCAAATAAGAAAGTACATGACGATTTGCTTCACTTGACAAAAGTGCAAGCGTAGTGTTAAAACGCATTTGTACAGAAAACAATTGGAGCAAAAAAACGGATGTACCCTAAAGCACAGGGCCTTCTAGCTGCAGGTCAGGGCATCAGGGAAGTTTGCACTAATGGCTGGAGCTATTGTGCGCCGGGGAAGACTGCACGCAAGACTGCCCCGCCGCTGCCTGTGCTGCGCCGCTTCTGAATGAGGAGGCTCTGCCCAGCCCTACTCACCGACCTTGCTTCTCTCTTGCAGGGCTACGATGGCGGCGCACCCTCTCCTCCTCCTCCTCCTGTGCTCTGCTCTGCTGGTGGAAGCCGCAGTCGGTAAGTGGCTCTGACGCTGTTACTGCACACACCCAGGCTATCTCTCACCTTAGACTTACTTTACAGGACCAGACCTCAGAAAGCACAGCCATCCCTCTGGATACACACGCCCCACAGAAACGTTAGACAGAGCAGCTATCTGGTGATAAAAATGCACGCATGAATAAAGACCTGTTCAGACACAACCCTTATCCAGAAGAGTCATCTCAAAGGTCCACTGCCCATGACAAACCCAGGCCTTAGACAGCAGAGCAATCTCTCTGGCCAGGGAGACATTTGAGCTATCCGTGTCTCTCTAGTTGCAGTGATCTTAAAGAGACCGCCAGTGGAGAACAAGCTCTCCTGCTCACTTTGGTCTTAGAGGTCAAGGTGTACAGTTACTTGGCCAGCTCTCTTGATCCAGGGGCCAAGAGACACGCGAACCATCTCTGCTGGGTACACGGCCTTACACACTGGGGTGTCAGATAACCCAGGAGCGGAGCAATTTCTCTGGAGATAAAATAAAGTTTTACATTACGTCTTGCAGAGCAGTTAACGCTAAATAGTAACAGTCTTCACACAGCAGAGCAATTCCCTCTGAAGAAAGAGTCTATTCAGACTTCAGCCTCATCATGAATTTGGTGGTATCTCGGCAGTAATACAACTGGGATACTACCAAGCGTGGTTGCCGTTACCACAACTTGGTCTGGCGGCATTACCATTGGCAGTATTACCACCGGTTACAAGTGGTAGTAGGCAGTGTTAGTCCCCATTAATTGGAGTCCATAGGACTGCATGGGGATTGTCGGCGGTATTACCACCAGTGGTAAAACTGCTGATTTGGCCATTTCTGGGTGTTAAGGCAGAAAAATGACCGCCAGCATTCTGCTAAAGGTGTTTCCTCTGCCTTACCTCCAAGCCTGTACTTCAGCGGTGTGGTAATGCAATGGTAATGCAGTGGTAGCTCCGTTACCACTGCATTACCACTGTTTTTAAACACACTGATGAACTCGTAATGAGACCCACGCACGCTTTCTGCGGTCAAATGGATCGGAGAACGCTCTCCCCTACTTGCTTACGACGCTCAGACCCAGCGCTTAGATAACCTAGGCAACAGCGATATCTTTCTGGGTTTAAAGACCGGGCTGACCCGGACACAACTGATAGGAGACCAAACTTGGCCTGCTTGCATGAAGGGCTAGCCCTCCTGCTGCAAGGCCCTTGTAGAGGGAGGCCTTGGACAGTAGAGCTATATCCCCAGTTACACAGACCTCAGGCAGCAGAGCTATCCGTCCGCTGCTTATACATAGCCCAGAGCTAAATGGTATTAGTCAAAATATATTTAGATCCGCAGTGTCTATTTCAATTTCATGTTAGCTGCCGATTACTTCTAATGCTGACACTTAATGCCAGGATGACAGTAACTCGTATATATGACGGCTGATGGGACTGTGGTTAATCTTGCGTCCACCTACCCTCGCCGCTTCTCCATTAACAGGCTGACCTCGCCCTGCCGCGCATAGCCTTGAAGCTGTCGGGTTTGCTGACCCTTGGCATCAGTCAATACTCCGATTATCCCGTCCTGCTGGGGGAAGGGCGGAGGAGAGGCCCATTGTGGGGGTGGGGAGAGGTAAGGGGGCAGCTAGAGGTCAAGGGCTTGAATACAGAGCAGGAACGTTCACAGGGTGGAGCTAGAAAAGGGAGGGACGTGCTGGGGATAGAGGTAGGAAAAGAGAGCTGGAGCTTTGTGAGTGAAGAGGAAAGAGAAATCCAGCCACGGGAGCGGGGTGGGAGTGGGGACACGGGAGAGAGTGGGAGAAAGAGGCAGAGAAAGAGAGGAAGGACGGGAGAAAAGGGCAGAGTGAGGGGAGTGGAGGCGGGCGGAGAGGGCAGCAGGATACTAAGGAGGCTGGCTAGGTGAAAGCGGCACAGTGGCAAGGAGGGCAGGATAGGACGCAGAGAGGAAAGTGTAAGGAGGGCAACATGGGGGTGCTTAAAGGCGAAATGTTGCAGAACGGTGGCAGGAGAGGCTATCAGGAGATTGGTGAAAGACAAGCGGCTTATAAAGAGTCAAAATAGAGCAACGCGTGATGGGAAGCATCAACAAGAGGGGGCAGTGGAGGGAGTGGCAGCAAGGGGAGCCAGAGAGACGAGGCCGGCGAGAGAGAGGAAGGACAAGAGGGAACTAATAGGAGGTAAAATCACTTCACATGAGGGTGGGTATTGTGTGAAAGTAATGCAGGGCACATAGGAGGAAAAAGTCGACAACAGGAAAGGGGCAGTAGAGAGAGCCAACATTTACCTTTATCAGGTGGGGGCGACATATGGCACACGCTTCCACCTAGGTGATGCCATGGGCAGTGTCATCTCAGGAAGTGACAACACAGGCACGTGCCTGTAGCTGCCGCACTTTGGAAGCACCTTTATTTAAAAGGCACTGCAGCCAGCTGAAATAAATACAGTACAGTGCCTCGTCGCCATATGAAATAAAGAGGCACAAAGTATGGGAGAAGAGAAGAGCTTTATTTGAGGCCCCCAGGTAGCTGCAGTGGAAGCATCAACTGGCGAGGCACTCTCAAATGGAATCTACATGCACAAGGTTCTAAGGAGACCTGTGCATGTATTACCATAACACCAGCCCAAAACTAAAGATCGATGGAAGCTTTTACCACGACTGCCGTTGCTCTTGGCAACATCAAGGTGCTGTTTATTTCAGCCCGCGCGCACCATTACAGGAGACCAACCTGCTTCTAGTGGCAACAGTCCTTGCATAGCCTGTAGCCCCCTCTGCACAGAAACGCATGCAACTACAGCCATGCTTTGGCCTTGTTGCTTCTAATTAATGAGGGCCAGCTTGAGTCCACAGGAGTAGCAAGCAAGGCACACGCATCTGAGAATACCCTACCTCACTTAAGGAGAACATGTAAAACAAAACAAAAAACAGATGTTGGTTGTTTTCAGTAAATCATAACCACTGGCATTGCGCCTTCATTCCATTATATCCACATCAGTCTTGGCCCGGGCATCAATTGAGCAGCCTTGCCCGAGCTGCTACACTACAAAGTCAAATCATGACCGTGCTATTTGTGTTTGAAGCATCCTAAGAAATAATTATGTTTCTATTGTGCAGGCACCATTGGTAAGAGATTCTTGTACCAAATGTGCCTGATGGGCGAGCCTGGCACAGCCATCCTGTAACCGCTGTCTCTCTTTTACAGAGCCAGAGCACTCAGAGGAGGAAGACCCCTTCACCTACGGTAAGCATTAGATCCAGGGTGGGCGGCGACAGGCCAGGAGTGCCAACCTCACGCTGCCTGCCGATTTCCACCAATAATGTAGAGACTCTTACTGACGTTCTCTTTTGCCACTGCTTTCCCACCCATTATCATTTGACTTCACTTACTGGTTCTGTTTCCAGTGCACCTCAAGGAACCCTCTCCAGGACATTTTCATGGACACCTGTGCTCTGTCATGGCTTCTGAGGTGCACCCAGGGGTGTACTGGGAACCAAAAGAGGCCCTGGAAATTATTTTCAAAGTGGCCACACATATGACACATTTTCGGCAAGCCCAAACATTCTTTTATGAGAAAACGTGGAAATAAAATAGACTACCAAACAAAAGAGGCTCAGGGTGCAGCGGCCCACCAGGAACTCTCCAGAGTTCCTTATAGGCCTGTCCACACCTGGGTGCACCACTACACTAAAAAATCAGACTGTGAGTTCTAGCTCCTCGAATGAAACAATGTCCCGCATCTCTTTCCTTTAAGTATCGAATTTCCCCATAACCCCTCTGCGGCCTTTCCTCTGTACATGCAGGTTTACATTGTGTTAGCGCTGCCTGTAGTGCTGGTGATTTAAACCACTCATCGTTTTCCTCGGCCATTGCTGTCTTGTCTCCAATCTCCGTGTGGAGATATTACATCCCAAACTATACACAACACGCATCATCGGCCTCCCGAAGTGGAAATTAGATAATACTTTGTGTGTGACCTTTGTGGCCTCTTCACAGGTGGCCTTCGAATCATCGATACCGTAAGCCAGGTATAGTCCCTGGAACTGGAGCCAATGGTCCATTAAAGGCTCCTGTGTTATGAACAGTGGTTGCACAGCCTTCCCTTTTACGCACCACCTATAAGCCAATACTAACGCATTGGACTACGGGTAGGAGGGAGATGGCAAGTGAGGAGGGGGGTATTAAATGAAATGATAGTTCTATTTTTTATCGAGAAAAAAAAGGTTGATTTAGAAAGATCTCACTGTGACCGCACAGAGCGGTCTTTCTAAATCTGTCAACCCCTGGAACACACGCGAGTGCTTGCAGAGGTTCACAGGCACGGCGTGACCCAGAAGAGGAGTCGCGGGAGTGTCAGGTGAGTGAGTGTCTGTCTGTGTGTGTGAGTGAGCAAAGGAAGGTTTGAGAAGGGTTGGGGCAGTGGCGAAATGAAACTGGTGGTGTGTTTGTGTGTTTATGTGGTTGGGGAGTCGGGGAGCAACAACGAAAGGGAGGCTCAGAGGGTGAAAGCCCCTGAATAAAATTTTAAAAACTCAGCCATGTGCTTTTGCGGCTTTTTGAGGGCTGCACAAAATCGATCGAAATAAATCAATCTTTTTTATGTGTGCCCTTCAAAAAGTGAAAAAAATCACAGAGGGGCGCAAAGCTTGTGGGCGTTGTTTGGTTATTTACCCACCCATTGACTTCCCATGGCCCCATTAATCCCTATGACCTTTCCCACCCACTACCTGCCCCTCTGTGCCCAAAACACATCATCCTGGGATCTCTTTCCTCGCTCTTTCAAGCAGTAACAACAAACAGCCTGCAAGGGTTACTCCTAAGCAGTCTGGTGAGAGTTAATGGCGTAATTGCAGCTGTAAATGGCTACTGGTGTAGTAAACATGCATTAACCAAGAGTGACTTTAGATTATTGATGTATATCTCTTCCAGGCACTGAAGTCCTTTTAAAAACAAGCAACGATAAAGTCAACAGTTTTGGCTTCAGGTATTAGATTGGCATTTGCCAGATACTGCCATCATATGCTCAGGTAATCACTCCCTGTTTGCCAATTTATACCATTATAGCATTGCCAAGAAATGCCTATCGCATACCTACACAAAAGCCCAGACTGTTGTCTTTGCCAATGCTCGTTTTACTGGGTGTATCTCTGCCTCTCAGCACCGCAGCATTTCTCTCCTTCTCGATCGTTCTTATCACGGAGCTTAGTTACATGTCATCAACCCCTGTTCTGTTTGGGGGTCCTGGGAGCCTCAGTTCACCATATTGTATGGCTGAGCCAGTGCTTCTGCATTCTAAGTGAATAGCTGTTCAGTCGGCCGCCATCCCTTCTCTGTGCCACCCTTCTGTGTTCTTAAAGATGGCATTGTAGAAAGAAGATGGAGAAATAATGAGAGTGAATGATGGAAGAAGAGACAAACATTGTGAGTCATTGATGACGCATTTAGAACGTGAGGAGTCGAGTGTAGCAGCTTAACAATACAAACCTGAGAAAAAGGCTGAATTTATTAACAATTCTCATTACTTTTAGGGTAGTGCGCATACTTCCTTTAGACTCTTTCAAGGCGCGTAATCAAAATGTGAGATTAACAGGATATTCAAGGACTCGGAGCGGGTTCCCCTATGGAATTATGATGTTATCATCTACAAAAAACAAAATGCGAGCCCCACAATGGATGAGAATGTGAGCCCCAAAGCAGGAAAGAATGAAAGCCGCAAGATGGATGAGAATGTGATGCCCAAGGCAGGGAAGAATCGGAACCCCAAGATGGACACGAATGAGGAGCCACCCAAGAAAGTTTCCAAGTCTGTGCTCCTGCACAAGAGCAAAGGGAAGAGCAAGCAGAATAAGGAGAATTACTCCAGCTATATCTACAAAGTCCTCAAGCAGGTAAGCTTCCTCTGCCTGGGACTACTAGGCTGGTCCAAGCAGGTCTGTCTGCAAGGGATACACGTGTACCCGTACCTCAACGGCTGGCTCATCCGGGCCAAGTCAATGGAGATCACTGTCGAACACACAGAACCACCCAGATGCTGAAGGATCTGGGGTTCTCAGTGAACTATCCAAAGTCCTGCTTGATTCCATCGCAGGATGCACTGTTCCTGGGGGCTAGGCTCAACAAGGTCTCTTGCTTGGCGGCCTCCTCGGAGGATAGAATAGTGGAATAGATGGAGTGGATGAAACAGATTGAGTGGATGAACAGAGGAACGGATGAACAGATGGAATGGATGGAACAAATGGAGTGAATGGAACAGATGGAGTGGATGGAACAGATGGAATGGATGGAACAGATGGAGTGGACGGAACGGATGGAGTGGATGGAACAGATGGAATGGATGGAACAGATGGAGTGGACGGAACGGATGGAGTGGATGGAATGGATAGTGTGGATGGAATGGATAGTGTGGATGGAACAGATGGAATGGATGGAACGGATGGAGTGGATGGAACGGATAGTGTGGATGGAACTGATAGTGTGGATGGAACTGATTGAGTGGATGGAACAGACAAAGCTGATCGAATGAATAGGAAGGATGAAACGGATTGAACACATTAAACGGATGGGAAGGATGAAATTGGTCTACGGAATGGATGGAGCAAGCTATGTGGACAGATGGAGTGCTCGATCTCAAGAGCCTAACTGATAACCACAATATTAAACTACCACACTTACTCTCTCCTATACACCAACACTCAACTAGAACATAGCGATACTATGACACATTCGGTATAGCTGTTCTCATACTAACAGCCGCCACATACTCCTCATCATCCTAATTAAACACAGCAAGCGATCACACCGCTAGCTTAAGCGTCTCCTCAGGCCGAACGCAGCCACAAATCAGTCTGGGGGTCATCCCTCCAGAATGAACACATATCCCTTACCCCCAACCACTACACCTACCGCTAAGAAGCAGCTATCATGCAACTGCCACACCGGCTGCACACATATCCGGTGCACACACACACCTAATGACTCTTTCTCTCTCTACTGACTTGAACTACGGTTCCCGAGGGCATTCAACCTACCAGTGCGTTGAGATCATACCAATGATACATAAGGCGCTGTATAAATGCCAGGTAACATAACATAACATTAAACACGCGGTGGACATCTTGGAATGTGCAATATTTCCAGAAAATTGGTTCTGTGAGTTCCAGAGCTTCGAGCCCTGCATATGGAGGGCTTTACCATCAAAGCTCAGATGCCAATGGATGAATGGATATCTTCTTTTGGGATGATGAGCAGAGTAGCTTGCCTGTCTGATATTATTATTATAATTGGTTATTTATAACACGCTTAATACCCAGAGGTTTGTAAGCGTGGACCCCGGGATCGAACCTGTGGTGCTCCATGTAGTCTTGCTTCCAATGCGAGCAGAAGGAACAGCACAGCATGGTATCATGGGAATATCCAGTGGACTTAGTTATGCATTGCGAAGAGAGCTTTGGCTTGTACAGATTGCATGATGTGTAGCTATTGCATTATCGTCATAGTGGGGGCAATATAATGTAGAAGTAATGTAAAAAGGTAACTGTCTCTTAGCTCAAGAGCCCTAGATTTTTCTTCTCTGCCAGCACCGGATCACATTGCAAACACATGATACAGTCATTTCGTGGTACAGAAAATATAACATAAGTCTTCCTCAGTCATACAATCAATTAGAAACTCCAATTAGTTCCTCCATCGCTCACACGCACTCAACCAATCATAACAATTCATATTTGTCAACACTAAAACATGGTTCCATAATACATATGACCATCTAACACAGAATATTTGCAAATAATATAGCACCCCTTCTGGTATAATTATGTCTATCTGTTCAACAAAAGAAGATGTTTCGTCGAAACCCCAGAAGGTGTGCAAATGTTCTGTATTAGATGGTCATATGTATGGTCATATGTATTATGGAACCATGTTTTAGTGTTGACAAATATGAACTGTGTATGATTGTTTGAGTGCGTGTGAGCTATGGAGGAAGTCATTGGAGTTTCTAACTGATTGTATGACTGAGGAGGACCTATGTGATGTTTTATGTTTCACAAAATGACTGTCAAATAAAATTATCGTGAGAAAATAGGTGGTGAGTAGTGTTTTGCCATCCTCAATTCGACGGTCCAGGATACTCTTTGCTGGCATCTTTCCTGCGCCTTTCTGTCGGTTTACTAGTGTCCGGGGTCCTAAACTTCACAACATTATTGTTGGCCTGGGTGTGTTATCTTGTCAAAACTTTCAAGAAAGCTAAAATGCGTGTCCGCTTGATCCCCTCTATTGATCTGTGTTACAAGTCCACCCCTTTCAGCCAATTTCTGCCTGTGGGCGGGGTCTGTGCAGAGAGCTCTGGGACTTTGCTCAAATAGTCAATGCTCTGCAAGTGGAATGCACACCTTCACCCGCAATCGCTAGGCATGCACGCACTGGCAGAACTACCGCCTTTCCAAGAAGTCTCCCATAAGGCAGAGTGCAGTCAGAAAACTCACCCCAACATATTCTGTTTCTCCCCAGATTACCAGACGCTGCGGATCGGAGGGCTGGTGTGTGCGGGGGTGCTCTTCATCCTGGGGATCCTGATCATTCTGAGTAAGTACCGGATCAGATCCCCCCTCATCTGAGCCTCTCTCCTCTGAGTGCCTTTACACTACCATGCCTCTAAAATGGGAGGTGGGATATATTCGCACTGGGTTCATGTCCTTGTATTGCAAAGGCAATGTTCCGTATCTTTGTGAAACGCTGGGTGCCCGCGTTGTAGTACCGTACCCCAACTATGTCTGGGTTTCCAGCCTGTACCTTTAAAGCATACTTTGGTGAATGTGTATTCATTCCACTGTTCAGGTGAGGACGGGTGGAAAGCCTATTTTCAAGGACAAAATGATGTACAATAGTTCAGGATTATGAGAGGGTTCCATCTTCAAAGAGCGACATGCAAATGTGGAAACACCTGATTTGAGGCCGCTCAAAGTCTACCATCCCAGGGTCGCTTTTCTGAGCTTGTGTATTGTTTTAGAAGATTCACCACTTTCACTTAATTTGTGAATATATATATATATATATATTTCTGTCCATTGCATATTGTTTGTTATGCCTACTTGTACACCGGATGTAGGCCCCTGCACCACGATGCAAGGCTTTACTGGAATGTGCTTTCAGCATCTACCCTTATGTTGTAACTTTTAGGCTTGGTCCTGCACAGTGTGGCCTGTGCTACCGCTCTTGTGCTGAAACTTGCGACTAGATGCCTCTGAGCTTTGTGTGCTGCAATAAATGTAAAATAAATTAAATACATAATTAATTACACAAAATACATAAATCTATCATTCATGGGTAGAACAACAAAATTATATATTACGTCTACACAAATTCTTTGCCAGGTTTTAGCTGGTATATTAGAGGGCACTAGGGCACCCAATTTGTACATCTTGTTTGCCCATGCACAGGGCGGAAGTGCTCTGATAGGCCTTTCCTATTCGCCGTCTGTGACAGACCACCTAGAACATATCTCTTCCACACCTGGAGGATTCATTACACCGTGTGTCCCTCAAGGACAACCTTCCCTTACATGGCATCACTCATTCCTGCCTCAGCTGCTGCTGTGGATCAATATCCATGTCATTGTCCTCCTGTTCCCCTGCAAGTTGCTGAAGATGCGTATTTGCTGCCAGCGCCCAGTGTGTGCGTCCATACAGTCAATGTGCAGGTTACCAAGATTTCCTTCCTGCTAATCTTTCCAATCATCTTGCTTCAGAGTCCTGATGCGAAACCAGTAGTAAGCTACATTATCTGTATTATTTCAAAAACAGGGGGTGTATTATAATGGCGCCTATTGTGAGCACAACTCATTATTGTTCTGGTGATTTCCAGGGCATCAGAAAGTACTTGCATGAAAAGCTTCCGCATTACTTTGTAAATCGCTATGCTGTGCAAAGGGTTCACTGCTTGAGAAGTGTGCAAGGTCCCACTGTCTCTCCTAGCATCACAATTGCCTTAGCAACTATACACAGCGCTGACCATTCTGCGTATTTATTTGCATTCCTTATTTATAATTTAATTTACAGTCAACATTTAACAACAGTAACATGAGAATAGTGTAATGAACATCTAACTACACATAGTGATTATAGAATCATAAAGCCCATGTGTCATCAGATATAGCTTACATATAACAACCATGAAACCGGCACCATTATTAGTATTCTAAGACAGTTTAGATCTGAAACTCTTCCAACAAGACACGGAAACTAAATGCTAAGGACATTTGTCCCCCCAGTCATGATTCTCATCCAAACAGTGATGGACAAAACCACAACAAACTTCCTTCCACACGGATTGCATTTCCTACACATTCCAGAAGAACATTCATTGCAGTTTAGACACAATCGGGATTGACACAAATTATGCAAGTGTTCAGCCTTTGGAATTCCTTTACCAACGCCCAAGACATCCAGCATGTCCACCTGTACTTTCTTTTATCTGGAAACATTTTGATACATTTCAGTATATCATTATATTTAGAAACAACCTGAATATGCTCAGTAATAGAGCTGTGATTTAATTCTGTTCCCTCTGACTTCTTTCTCTTTTACTTCTCATAATACTGTGGGAATATTGTCAGTAGGTGGTCAATGTCTCACGAAAAAACCCTCACATTCTCTTTTATAAGTTCCCAAAAATGTATCCGACCCGTAAATTTAAACGTCCTGCAAGAGGTATAGTAATGATGTCTGCACGGTCAGAATCATCTTTGAGTACATTGCCTATTTTATCGAATAAATCAAGGTCAAAAGGGAAATTAAATGTCGTTCTATAACTATCACTTGAATATAGATTGAAGGGGGAACAGCAAGGGCCCGATTCATGGAATCATCTGCACGGAAAATCAGGAATTTGGGCCTGATCACGACTTTGGCGGTAACGCCGGTGGTATTACTGCTGGCGGTATTAGCCCTACCGCCGAACTCCCCGGCGCTAATAGCACCGGATCACGAGTTTGGTGGTAATGTCATTCCCCATTGAGCCCATTCAGGAATGCCCCATTCCCCATTGGGCTCGATGGGGAAAATTTGCGCTCTTACTGCTGGCGGATTTCCCGCCGACAGTAATAGCGCGAATCTTCGGCCGATTTCCCCCCAGCCAAGAGCTGGGGCGAAATCTGCAGAAGTCCTGTTTTGGCGGACCCTTAAATCCGGCGGTAATAGCGCGCCGCCGGATTTAAGGGTTTCCGCCAAAGTCGTGATGAGGCCCTTTGTGTGCCAAATGGAGTGCAAAATCCTGTTTGTCGATTCATGGAATCAAATGCACAGCACTTTTTCGTACTTTGTGAGGGGCTTCACGCAGGTTTGGCATGACACTGCGAGAGGCCGAGTGCCTTGTGCCAGACACCACACAGAAAGTTGGCGTGGCTTGCACAGAGGGCCGGGTAGGAGGCGAACATGCAGAATGAAGAAGAACAAGGCAAAAAGTGGGCGTTATGAGAGACGGCCCAAATGCAGTCCATTGCACGCCCACTATTGCGTGGAACGACACGTATTCATCGATACAAGCGTGTAACCTCTCAGCGGGGAAATGGCCACGCGAAGCCTTCATACTATACGCCAACCAAAGGCAGGTGTACAGACACTTGCAAATAGAAATCACTGCACACAAATAGGATTGGATGTCGGATGTAGGGGAGCTTGTACGCAGCGGTGGTTCCAATATGACTTAGGGGCGCGCATACGCATTGTAGCGGGGTCAGTAACGGTTTATGGGTGTTCAGATGCAGATTTTTTATCAGTTTTACCCGAGTTCCGATAAATCCTACGCATGTTGTCGTAGAGCCGGTAACAGTTACGGGGGACACCAGGCAAGGTGCCCGAGATTCAGGCCCACTTGCAGGGGATCCCATGCACTGTTTGAGGGGTGCGTATATTCGTGCTCGGGAGCCTGCAAAGGTAGCTGTTCTGGCTGTTTTTGCTTTGCGTGGCAGCGTGTCAGGGACATTCCGGCTACGACTTGCCTATACGGTTACTATGTGCAGACAATTCCATGAATACACAGAGCACACATTTTGATTCTGTGCTCAGGTTTGCGCAGTGTCGTTCTCGGCCCGCAGCCTTCCCGGGACAAAGGCACACTTTTCCATGTATTGGGCCTTTAGTATATTCTTCCATATACTTCCTTCAAATCTCTTAATGCAGCGACTACTAATTAGTTTACCAACTTCCATACCATATACTAACGTCAAGGAGAGATGCTACAAGAATGTGTAACAAAGAGAAACCCCCATACTGTTTATCGAAGCAACCCAGCATTGTTACTAGACAAATCATGTTTACTTTATTCTCATTTAAGTGTGAATTTGTTTTGGAGTTGGTAAACAAAAAACCTAGACATGAATATTCCTGAATCATCTCAATCGGCTCTCGAGCAATAGTACTAGAACGTTTTCCTGCATTATCTTGTTAAAGAATCTCATTATTTTAGTTTTTAAAATATATTAATCTTAAGATCATTCTCGATGAGGTAGTTCCATAAAGCACACATGCTTCGTTGTAAGCAAATTTGGTTATGATCGAAGATATAGCAAGTCTACATGACACTGCTTATAGAATTCTGTGTGCACGCCTAAATTGTCTTCTGTCTTACTGTCTTGGAATTTGGCCTTTCCTTTGGACGGTATAGAATGTTATTTAAGCAATATGCCCCGAGCGGCGGGGGCATTACCGAGTCAGTTAATGCCCCGGGGCCCATAATTATTAACGAAGACCCCTGCGGCATTCTTGAGGCCAAGGATAAGTAGGCAAGTGGGGAGGGAGCAAGGGGAGTAAATAATAGTGGCAAAACAGTAGATAACAATCATAGTCCTACTAGGCCCTGTGACATTCGGACAGGCAAATGCAGTAGAATAGAAATAGAAGTGCAGGAGGTAAGGATGGGAGGGGGAAGTGGGAGGTGGCAGGTAAGAGCAAGAGCTAGTGAAAACTCAGGAGGGAAGTTACAATGGGTGCCAGAGGATGAGGCAACAGTATAAGTTCTGGGGCAGAGAAGTCCCAGGGGTGAGATGTAGACTGCCCAGTGGGAGACCTGTAAGAGCAGTGCTAGGGGTCTGGGGGGTGCTGTTTTCAACTGGACAGGGGCCTGGTAACTTGTAAGATTCATGAAGGTCCAGGCTGTCAGTCTCCGTAGCAGTGGGGTGATTAGCAGGGAAGGGAAAGAGGGAAAGATGTACAGAAGAGCAGACTTTTGAGGTGCTTCCAGAACTTAAGGAGGTATGGCTCAAGTCTGAGAGGGGCAGAAGGCTGTTCCAAAGAGAGGCACCAACCGAACAGAGAGACCTGCCCCCCCATGCTCTGCTTGGAGAAGCGTTTGGCAGGCAGAGTGTTGGAGTTAAAGGAGGGGAGGGCTCTAGCAGGGAAGTATTTTGGGAGGGATATAACATGGTACCAATCCCCAGGAAGCCTTGTGGATGATGCAGAGGGTCTTGATTTTGATCCTCATGGGCACAGAGTGCCAGTGGAGAGATTTTAGGGCTGGAGAGATACGGTCCCCGGGCTTGAGGCCAAGGATAACTCTTGCACCCTATTCTGGTTAAGCTGAAGAGGGAATAGGGGGAGAGAGAGCTATTGAGGAAGAGGCTGTTGGAATAGTCCAGTCCGGAGAGGACCAGGGCTCTGGAAACATTGAGCTTCTGGGGAAAGGTACGGAATGGGAGAATGCTTCTGAGGAGGTGCAGCTGGGAATGGGCCCTCTTGGCAAGGTCCAAGATGTGAGGGGTGAAGGACGACATAGGTAGGAGAGGGGGAGATTGAATGACTTGGATGACACAATTGGGAGCAATTCTCAAATGTTATTTACCAAAATTAAGAAAAAACGGAAGACCATACGTTTTACAGCAGATAGCTGTATGCCAGTGAATCAATAGAGGACTCTGTGGCATCACTGTCCACTATATCTTCCACGTGAAACCTTGGCCAATTTCAAGATTATTCAGTACAAAAAAGAAGGTGGGTGAGGCGCGCACTCCCGGTCCTGGTCAATTGAACCTGTTGCAAAAAATAAGTAGCTGGGTCACATCCCAAAATGGACAAATATTCACAGGGTTAGATCCCTTCTGCTGCAAATCAGGTACTCAGTATTAACAGGGTTAGATCCCTTGCTGCAAATCAGGTACTCAGTAATAACAGGGTTAGATCCCTCAGCTGCAGTTCTGTGGTCTGTAGTTGTTCTCCTCCTAGCGCTTTCTTATCTCAAATAATCATCAGGGAAACTGTTGAGCAGGTGTGTCTAATTAGACTCAAAGGATTCTGGTAGCTATAGTGAAAACGTTTTTTTCTGTTCAGGTGACCAGGAACCGACACCCCTCCAAAGCAGAAGTCCTTCCCAAATTTGGGGGAGGGGAGAGAACCATCTTTATGATTCTCCAAAGTGGGGCACAGTCACCCCGTGGCGCTGCCTCTGGAGCCCGGGACTCCCATAGCATTCAGTACAAAAAGAAGGTGGGTGAGGCGCGCACTCCCGGTCCTGGTCAATTGAACCTGTTGCAAAAAATAAGTAGCTGGGTCACATCCCAAAATGGACAAATATTCACAGGGTTAGATCCCTTCTGCTGCAAATCAGGTACTCGGTATTAACAGGGTTAGATCCCTTGCTGCAAATCAGGTACTCAGTAATAACAGGGTTAGATCCCTCAGCTGCAGTTCTGTGGTCTGTAGTTGTTCTCCTCCTAGCGCTTTCTTATCTCAAATAATCATCAGGGAGGCTGTTGAGCAGGTGTGTCTAATTAGACTCAAAGGATTCTGGTAGCTGTAGTGAAAACTTTTTTTCTGTTCAGGTGACCAGCAACCGACACCCCTCCAAAGCACAAGTCCTTCCCAAATTTGGGGGAGGGGAGAGAACCATCTTTATGATTAATACTGAGTACCTGATTTGCAGCAGAAGGGATCTAACCCTGTGAATATTTGTCCATATTGGGATGTGACCCAGCTACTTATTTTTTGCAACAGGTTCAATTGACCAGGACCGGGAGTGCGCGCCTCACCCACCTTCTTTTTTGTACTGAATGCTATGGGAGTCCCGGGCTCCAGAGGCAGCGCCACGGGGTGACTGTGCCCCACTTTGGAGAATCATAAAGATGGTTCTCTCCCCTCCTCCAAATTTGGGAAGGAATTGTGCTTTGGAGGGGTGTCGGTTGCTGGTCACCTGAACAGAAAAAAACGTTTTCACTACAGCTACCAGAATCCTTTGAGTCTAATTAGACACACCTGCTCAACAGCCTCCCTGATGATTATTTGAGATAAGAAAGCGCTAGGAGGAGAACAACTACAGACCACAGAGCTGCAGCTGAGGGATCTAACCCTGTTATTACTGAGTACCTGATTTGCAGCAAGGGATCTAACCCTGTTAATACTGAGTACCTGATTTGCAGCAGAAGGGATCTAACCCTGTGAATATTTGTCCATATTGGGATGTGACCCAGCTACTTATTTTTTGCAACAGGTTCAATTGACCAGGACCGGGAGTGCGCGCCTCACCCACCTTCTTTTTTGTACTGAATGCTATGGGAGTCCCGGGCTCCAGAGGCAGCGCCACGGGGTGACTGTGCCCCACTTTGGAGAATCATAAAGATGGTTCTCTCCCCTCCCCCAAATTTGGGAAGGACTTGTGCTTTGGAGGGGTGTCGGTTGCTGGTCACCTGAACAGAAAAAAACGTTTTCACTACAGCTACCAGAATCCTTTGAGTCTAATTAGACACACCTGCTCAACAGCCTCCCTGATGATTATTTGAGATAAGAAAGCGCTAGGAGGAGAACAACTACAGACCACAGAACTGCAGCTGAGGGATCTAACCCTGTTATTACTGAGTACCTGATTTGCAGCAGAAGGGATCTAACCCTGTGAATATTTGTCCATATTGGGATGTGACCCAGCTACTTATTTTTTGCAACAGGTTTAATTGACCAGGACCGGGAGTGCGCGCCTCACCCACCTTCTTTTTCAATTTCAAAATTAGGTGATTTGTGAACTGTTGAACAAATAATGAACAAGTGTGTATGAGGTTTGTATTTGGCTGTCGACCCAACTTTGGATAAAGGTAAAATTTGGTCCGAAGGAACATAACAGTCAATAGCTTGCAGTTCCGTGATAACTAAAGGAACAAAAGAAAGGGCTAGTTCTGCTCCATCCTGCACAATTGATCATTAACACAGTAAAAGGATCAATGATAAAACTCAACATGCACAAAAAGAAAGCGGTAGTCAGGTCTGAAGAGTATTCCAACAAAGGTTTTTAGTGTAATGAAGTGGGAGTCGATTACATTTTACATCCTCTATAAACTATCTACATTCGGTCAGAGAAGGCTCATGCTGTGTCAGGATAAATCCCTTTGAGCAAGTATGCCCGGCAATGAAGAACAGTGCTAAATCAAACAATGTGTCTCGGAAAGAAAGTAAGCAAGAGAGGTGCTATACAAAACACATAGATGGTCCTTTTGTTAGGTGATCATGAGAATGCTGATGGCCCAGCAGAACCCACAATGTCAGTATTTCTAGCTGGAACATTAGTTCGAAGTTATGGTTAAACTCTGGAGAAGAATTATGTAGAGAGAGTCATTATAGAAGCGGCAACTTAAGGTCTGCCCATGGTTGTACTGAAGGAGTACTCGGGCCGGTCAATAGACATGTTGGGCTATGTGCAAACCATGATGGGATGCAAGCAGAGATTCCCAGCTGAGGTTGTCTACATGACAACCAAAGGAATTCCCATATTGTGGTCAAAGAACCAAGCAGATTTCAGCCTATAATTGTCCTCTGACACAGAGCAACTATGCCTAATGAGCTCCAAATCAGGACATGTACATGAGGGTGATAAACGCAGTATCACCCTCTTGTGGAAGAATGCCTGCTCCCTTTACAAAGAAACTGGAGACATTCACGAAAAGTAATTATTGGATCACATAGAAATCCTCTGCCATACTAGTAAAGCATACAATGCATAAAGTGCCTATCTTGCTACGGGAAAGGTTGGGAACCATACTTAAAGTTAAGTCCAAAGTAAGAATACTTGATAGAGTGGAATCCATAGGTTGGTTAGCACAGATCATGCTAGACTGTGACATCAGATTCTGTGTAGGAGTTTGAGGTGAGTGTGCACTACCTTTAGTGGTTAGATTTTCTTCTCTTTCTTTTTGATCGATTCTTAGCATTTAGCGTGCAAACCCGCTGAAAAGTGCCTCCGTGAAATAGCAATGTAAAGGACTATTGTTCAAAGACCATGGCTGTGAAGCCAGCGGTGCGGGCTGCACACCTTCGTCCACTACTATGTGGCTTCTTTAAGTTTGCAGTAAGTGTATATCCAAGGTATGAAAAATCACATACTCAGTTGGTTCTATATGAATTTGCCAAATATTTATTCATAATAATCTGAGATTTAGAATATCTATTCATGCAGGTGCCATAAGGACGGCCAATGCATTTCGGAAAAAAACTTCCTTCATCAGGGCCTTATTATACTCTAATTACTGTTTGGCAAATTCAGCACGTGTAAAAAGAAGCTGGGAATTCTCCATGTATGGCAAAGTGCAATCGTAAGTTAAGGACACGTTCTCTCAAGTGGATCTGTAAAGTTATAACAGACGCGGGAAGGTCATAAACTGTTGTAATTCTGGACAGCTTACAGAGTCTTAAAATAGCGTGGAGAGCAGATTCCGTGTAGACCTGTGAAGTCGCAACCGAAACCTTCTGTGGGCTGTCATCGCCAGCCAAACAACAGTGCAATGGTCATCCATTTTAACGGAGCCAGAGTTTACATTTGAGATTAGTATAGAAAGAGTATATACACAAACTATTCAGTAATTATGTTGGAGAAATTAATTTGTGTAGTAGGGTACACCATTTAAAACAATATTCATGGGGCAAATGAGAAGCCCCCATGGCAAGTTCTCATTATATCAGGTACAAAAGGGTATCACCAAAATTAACTAAATGTGTCTACATCAGAAATATGCTCATGGATTCGAAAAACATATATACTCCTTTAATGTGTGAAATATCTGTTAATCTTCTTCTTGCCGTGAGTAAAATGGCGCCTAACCTAGTGGCACGGGGCATTAAAAGGGTCTATGTTTTTATTTTCTTGGGTATACCATACAACACACATAATGAATTTTCAGCAGCACAGACACAATGCTTACTCTGTCCTTCAGTGGACAATGGTCCAGACTACTTGTTCGCCCTTGGTTTCTACTCGGGTTCAGCTTGAATTTAAGTCTGGAGTGTATTTGGATAGGTCAGTAAATTAGCAGAGTAAGATTCGGAGGTAAGGTGTTTGCGAATCTCGATATGCCACCAAAAAACTGGGGGGTGAACTCAGCACCTCATCACTGTGGCAATGATGCCGGGTACCATGGGATTTATGTGCTCCACACCTTCGCTAGTGTGATGGTGAGTTGGACAACACAATTACGGCCTCATTACACGGACGGCGGTAAGGGTTAATGGTCACCGTTAATGGTACCGGTGACCGTTAACCCTTACCGCCTTACTACGAGGTCCCTTTGCGGGTTGGAGACTTTAACGCCTGCTTTTTGCAGGCGTTAAAAACCAACCCGCAAAGGGACCAGGGAGCTAATTACTGTACGGCAATTTGCGGTGCCGTCATTAGCACCTTCCCCATTCCCATTATGCCCTATGTGGCAAAAATGGGAATGGGGAAGGGCAATGGGGGAAGGGGGAATTACCGCCCCACCAACCTTGGAATACGGCGGTAATTCCCCTTTCCTCCAAGGCGGTGCCGGTATTTTACCGGCATGGACCAAGGTGCTAATAGCGCCATGCTTCACTGCCGTCCGTGTAATGAGGCCCTTAGGCTTGCTGATATCTGAAACCTCAAAAACACCAGCTTACAAAGTGCCGTTGGTAGGCCTCTTTTCCGTCACAACGTGAACACTAACAAATGAAGCCAATAGTCTGAATTAGTCTTTCACGCCACATGCAGACCTGGACTGGCCTCTCGGGAAATTGGACAATGCCCAAAGAGCTGTCTGTCCCATCTGGCAAGTGTGGGCTACCTTTTAGGGACAATCTGGGCACTGTTATGCTACAAATGTGGGTCACTTTGTTGAGTTCATGCATTGTGCAGCTTGCAGTTTTGACCAATGTTAATGTCCTTATAAGCATTGAAAGGCACCATTTGATATAAACGTTACCGGAAATGTCCCTTTAGATACTATTCAAACACTTTTTGAGAAAGAGCAAGGAAAGATGATTTGCAATTGTGGGCCACTTTTTCATTGCTGCCGCATTTATTTTCTATCTCAGTCTGGCCCTGAGCATACGCAATACCGCCCAGCAATGCAAAGGGTTGAAGAGCACAGAGATTTAAGTCCCCGGCTCAATGCAGAGGTTACACGGACACACACCTGCATGTCTGCTATTGTGCCAGTTTGATAACAAGGTATAATGGCTGGAGAGGGGGGTTAGAGATTAGTGTCAGATAAAAGTAAAAGGCTATTATTGCTTTAGAGAGATTTATTTCAAAGCTTTGGGGCCATTTTCCACATGTTCTTAACAGCATTTCCTTCATTTATTTAGGTCGGAAATGCCGCTGCAAATTCAATCAAAATCAGAGGTAAGCAGTTTCTTTTCTCATCTTTCTGACACGATCATTAATTGAATGTTCTGTTTGTGTTCCTTTATGCACAGTTCCCAGCAGTGAATACTGACATTGGGAGTTCACAATGTATCTCTAAGTCGTAGGTCAGGTCGCTGGCATGCGGATATTAGAGGCTTACTGCCTCATCATGAGTTTGGCAGTAACCCTTAAATGCGGCGGTAACGCTATTACCGCCGCATTTAAGGGGCCGCCAAATAATAGCATAGCCAGGATTTACCCCCAGCTCTGAGCTGGCTGCAAATCCGCCACGATTTTGCCAATTTTCGGTGCTATTACCGCCACAGTAATACCACCGGTGGTAGTAGCACTGAAAATTCCTCATTGGGCCCAATGGGGAATGGGGAATGGAGAATTCCTGAATGGGCTGAATGGGGAATGGGAATTTACCGTTCCGCTAAACCCGTGATCCGGCGTTAATAGCGCCGGGGGGTTGGCGGTAACGGTAATAGCCCCGGAGGCAATACCGCCAGGGATACTGCCCAACTCGTGATGAGGCTTAGAGTTTAAGGCACTTAAAAAGGTGGATTTTAATTATTTAGGACAGCCAAAGATGAAAGGCAATGTGGTGTGAGGCAGAGGGCGGGTGCAGTGATGGAGGTGATAGATGGATTGATTATGGCGAGGTTGGGTGGAGTAATGGAGATGATAAATTGATTGATGATGGAAAGGCTGGGTGGAGTGATGAAGGTGATGGATTGATTGATGGCGGGGAGGCTGGGTTGGTTGTTGCAAGTGATCGATTGATTGACAGTGGAGAGGCCAGGGTGGAGTGATTGAGGTGATGGATGGATTGATGGTGGCGATGCGAGGAGGAGTAATAGAAGTGAGGGATTGATTGATGGTGAAGATGTGGCGTAGAGCGATGGAGGTGATAGTTTGATTGATGGGGGTGATGTAGGAGATAGTTTGATTGATAATAGAGGTAGACCCTGTGGTACGTGAGGGGCCGTGATATATGCTGATTTTGAGGTGGTTCAAGGTGTAGTGAAACATCGGTCAGTGTCAGGTTGTTAGATTATTATAAGAGGATACAGAACGTCACTGTAGTATACAGCTTGCTATCCTTTAGCTCTTAGACTGTCCATTGATAAGACCAGTTTTGGAATATAATGAAAACCTTATGGCAGGACTGTTAACGTTGACATGAAGATGTCATGCTTTGCCCGGCACGTATGGAGGTCGCCCTACATCGGCATTGGTTTTCACTGGCTACCCCTGCATCTGCTAGCGCTTCTGCTTCTATGTGTGCGTGCTGTCCTTTTGTTAATGCTTTTCTGTCTATCGCTTCACGGGGATAGACCGCTGTTATCTTCTCCTTTTTTTGAAAGGCCACAGTAAGGTGGCTATGAAAAGATAGTGTTGGTAGGAGGATCAGGCACCACCAAGGACATCTCTAGTACACAATTCCGCACCCTTGCACATCTTCTGCAGGCTTCATCCCCAGTTCCAAAACCTCAGCAGCTGGCCATTCATAGCAGCAAGGCTGTGGTTGAGTTGGGGTTGCTGGGATAGAGTTGAAAATAGAAACAAACACATAGGGCGGGCCCCACCAGAGTTGCCACAGGGAAATGACCTTTTGTTACTTTTGCATCTGGTCTTTTAGAAAGCCCTCCTCTGGGAACAAAATATCAGCCATTGAAATGTGGGTTGATTGATGCAGCTTGACTCAGAACAGGCACCTTCAGACAGCTCCATATGGACAGCCTGGTGAAACTTGCCATCTTCTCGAACTTGCATTCATTAATGTGTGCCTAAAGAATGAGTGTACACCTTTCAGTGGTTGAACATGCATCCCTCAGGGATTGAACCTGTTTCTGCAAGGTTACTAAAACGGACTTTACCCAAATGGAGTTGACACGTGGCCTCGTGTTTTGGTCTGTTGGCTTGCACACAAATAGTACCCAGGAAACGTCAGGGTGATTGGGGAGGAAAGGGCTTAGAGCTAACATTGACTCAGAACAAAAGTGCAAAACAGGGTTCATGATGCAATACAATCTTGTTTTCATGACAAACTGGGAGGGGCGATGAGGAATCTGTGGTAGGAACATCCAGTAGAAAGAACATTACCAGGGGTAAGTCATTTGTTCTTCTAATGGATTGTGTCCTTGCTCATCTTAGATAGACTCCCATATCAGTAAGACCTTATGGATGGTCAGCCCAGTGCGCTGCCTTAGACTCCTTTCGGCAGTTCCAAAAGCTGGGAGTCTTGTCTGAATGATCGTTGGTCCTTATTGCAGCTGTGTGTTATCTTGGCATGATGTTCCTTTTTGAAACTCCCATTACACTTCAATCTCTGAACAAGGCGAGTTCTGAAAAGGAACTTTCTCGCTCCATGTGCCCCAAACCACCACCCTTTGACCGACCTCAATCTCCAGGACACGCCACTGGAACCCCCATCACTAAGCTCCCCTTCAACCTCCAGCACTCCCTTGCTCATTTGCTCCCCCTTGACCACTCAGGTGCCCTATCCCTGTTTTCCAATCCTGATGGGCTGCCATTCGCTTCTGGTGTTCAGCTATTGACGGAATCCACTCAATACATGGGTAACGTCCATTGAGCATTCTCTATAGGGGAAGAGCCAATATGTAGCATAGGCATGCCTGCATAAGCTGTGTCTGCACGCACTCGAGCTGAGCTGTCTTTCAGTCTCCGATGGTGTGACATGGGTCCGGTGAGCCATCAGAACTGTTTTGTTCCCACCATAGAAATAAACCTGCTTTCGCCTGGGGGCTACAGTCTGCCTGGGCTGAAGTACTGAAAACCCCACCCATGAGCATTTGAGTTCCAAGGATGCCCTGGTTTGTTTTCCAAGAACCTGGATATCACTGAGGCCTCCACTGATTGAAAAACCTGGATTTAGCCACTGAATGCAAATTATGTGTATATGCGCGCCCGCAAAGTCATTTTTCATCCAAATACCTTTTATGTATCCAATTCTAGATATATATAGACACTCTTTAGTAAGATATATCCTACTCCATTTCATCACTTCCTGAAGAGCTGGGCCTTGTTGTTCTACTGCCACTATGCAATTTGGAATAAGGAAGGTAAGAGACCTTTTTGCCGGTCAGAGATAGCAAATTGATGCCTTTGTTGATAGGAAGCTGTTGTCATGCTTCCTTAGAGACTGCTAGGTGCTTCCTGCTCACTGAGGAAGGGGACATTCCTGGAAACTCTGCCTTCATCTACAACATATAGTTTCTTAATGCTCCTCTTCCTTGACTCTCCATTTGGAATGCCAATTCAGCAAAACGCCAGGGATAGCAGAAGTGACATCACTGGCTATGACATCAAATGCCCTTGCAGTGACATCATGCAGTGACATCACACATTTGCTAGAAATGATATCACAGGAGGTGACGTCACAGTTGGGGAAAAAAGCTTGAGCCTGATACAGTAACAAACATATGTGAAAGGAGATAAAAGACTATTTATTTCCAGACCCTATTTTAAGTAGGGTACTACCTCGGTATATCATGGAAAGTGTCACAGTGTGAAAAGGTTCAGCGCACAGTAGAAGCATCTTAGAACCGGGCAACTAAGATACCTGGATAGTGTATATCATCCTATATGACCATCCTTTGTCACATCATTATTAGCTAACAGAGCCCTCCATCCTTAGGAGCTGTCTCAACATGCCTCTAATGTGCAGCTACTGTCATCTCATGCCAGTTATAGCCTGACATAGCAAGTTCTTTGATAATGTGCAGGCGACACCCTCACATGTCCAGGTGCTGCTATCCTAGGTCAAGTGCAACCTCAGAGGTCGAATCAGGGCTATTCAATGCTAGATACAGCCTCCTCCATATGTTCAGGTGCTGCTGTCATAATCTAAATGCCTCCTAAATGCCCCGGTACTATCATATAATGTCAGAAAATAGTTCATACACCTGTTACTGTCATCATACCTAAGGTATAGCCTTACATGTCCCGCAGCTGCTATCACATGCCATGGTAATATGATGCAATGCAAGTGAAGGTCTCACATACCAGGTATGGTCAACATATATAACATACACTCTTATACGTGGTGATAACAGCATTCGTTGAGTGCAGCCTCAAATGTCCTAGTAATGGGATCTGATGTCAGTCACTGCTTCATCTGGCAACTGTGGTCGTTAATGTCAGGTACGACCTCAGATTTTCACCATCATGATCACTTTGCCCCTGCCATCCTCTGACCTCAAAGTGCCTCTTAGGTCCGATGTATGTGGCACCAGTCAGAGTAACCAGCAACAACGGACTCTTTTCACCTCTTGATGAAAACAATCGTGACATGTGAAAATACTCGTCAAACTTAGAGCACAGCGACCAAACCTACAGAGACCCCCCTGCACATCATAAGACTATAATCAAGTACTTTCCAGGTTTCTCTTTGCACGCACATTGTCTGGTGGTGCACACAGTGCAGTAAAGACATTGTGAGATGTCAAAGTGGAGTACAGATTGACTCCAAGAAGAGGACATGTGAGCACTAGCATGAACGCCAAAATGTCCCTTGTCATTAAGGGCTGGTTTGTTATGCATTCGAGGTAAGTGGTTTTGCGTTTTCTATTATAAATTCAGGACTACAAATTCCACAATGAAATGAGAAAATCGAGATTGGATAAGAATTTCCCGAATGTCATGGGGCATGTTGGCATGAAAACAATGGCAAATATGTACTACTGAAAAAAAAACATACACACACTCAATCAGATCAAAGTGCTTCGTTCAGTCAAGAAAATATTTCCCCCAATAAAAGTTACTCATGGTGAAAAAAGCCAGTGAAGGTTTTAGAGGTGACATTTGAAGATCATTGCAAATGCTTTTCTAAATATTGAAAGCATATAGAGTCATTGTGCAGCTGAGAGAGAACACTACGATTAATGACCCAGTCTATATGTAAGCCTCCAAAAGTGATTACATGTGATTGTGTGATCACTGAGCAGAGCTTGTGTTACTGTCATTATTTAGCCAAACACATGAATGAAAACCAAAACATTGTACAAGAAGAAGCGTCACCAATATGTGTCAGTACTTTGTTTACAGCTACACAATTATAGGGGGGCCTGAGCTGCATTTAAAACTCGGGGCACGGACATGTAGAGCATAACACACACGCAACCCTCGGCTGCTCTCCTGTGGCCCTGAGGTTTCCACTCAATTCCAGAAAGTAAACAGGACTCGGTTTCCCTTTCTGTTCCAGGCACTGCTCTGCCCTTGTGACCCCTGCCTGACCAAGAGGTCACAAGAACAAAGTCCGGGGTACAAAAAGACGCAGCTGGGGGGGGGGGGGTGAGCATGCTAGCTCTGGCGACCCTTAAACGACAACCACAACGCTCTCCTTCTGAACCTCTCTGTGATCCTCTCAACTTCTACCGTCTTCCTTCTCTCTCTCTCGTTCTCATTCACCCTCCATCCCTCTCTCACGCTGTCCTCATGTCTCTTTTCCTTTCTCGTTTTCTTTTGATAGCCCCAGATCTTCTCCTTGTTATCTTTTTCTTGCTCTTCTCTTTCTCCATGCACTTCTCTGATTGTCTGTCTCCTTCAACGCACCAGTTCATCTGTACTAGCCTCCTCCTCTTATATACACATCCATTCTCCTCTGCTCCCTTCCTGTCGGCCTCTCTCCCTTCCTGTCATACTCATCATCCCGCGGTTTGTCTAGCATCTACAGCGGTTTACCTTTTCTTGCATATCAGTTCCACTGGCCCCTATTTCCAGACCCCCTTTCATCCTTTCTCTCGCCTTCTCCTGCCAATATCTTCCCTTTGCCGGCTCTTATTATACCTGCCATCCCTTCTCCTACTCAGCACCCACTCCTCATCTTAATATGTGCCTCATTGACCTTCTCTTCTTATTGACCCCTCTTTATTGATCGCCCACCTCCTCTCTTGTGCAGAATTAGCTACATCTTCACCCTATATTCCTGTTCACCAGTTTCTTTTCTTTCCCTCTCCTTTTCTTTCTAGCTTGCCTTTTCCATCTCTCCTCTTTTTCTGCCAGTTCCCTTTTTTCACTGCCCTCCACCAGTCGCTTATTCTCGACTAGCATTCTTCCCTTGCCCTCTTTTCCCGTCTTGTTTCCTCTCGTTCTCTCTGCCACCTCAATCCTTCACTCCATCTCCCATCTGACCTCCTTCCACAGTCTCTCCCTCTGACACCAAAATAGATACAAAATAATGACAAAAACTAAATATACATCAAAGGGCACAGAGGTGTGAGAGAAAGTGCAGTGTGAAGTTAATTAGTCAAGAATTGGAGCAGGTTTCCTTGGGAAATCACTAGATCGGAGAAGGAGGGTGGTGGCAGGAGGGATGGGAGAGGGATGGGTAGGGTGGTGACGCTTGGGAGGAGAGAGGTGGAGGGGGCAAGAGAGTATTGGGAAAGGTTTGCACTGAGGAGGAGGCGACCTGGAGACAAGGAAGATGAACACAGACCCCCATGGGCAGAAGAGAGAGATAGTAAGTGGGAACACCGGGGTAGAGAGAGATGGAGAAAGTGAGACAAGGGGGTGTGAGCGAGAAAGAGAGTTAGAAAGGAAGCGAGAGAGTGAGGGAGAGGGAGAGAAAGGGATAGAGGAAGGATTGCTTAGGGGCAGCGTGCTCGCCTTGGCAGCAAGGCGACACAGAGCAACACAGGTTCGATCCCCGGGTCCGCGCTTAGAAACCTCTGGGTATTAAGTGCATTATAAATAACCTATCACATCATCAAAGAGAGACAAAGAGAGAGGTACAGGTGATTAGATGGGTTGTTAGAAGGGATGGCTATTAGGGAGACAGGGGTAGGAGATAATGACCGGTTAAAGAGATGTTGAAGACGAGGGAGATGGACAGAGGGGATCAATGAGAGGGAGGGTGATGTGAAGGTGAGTGATATCTGGAAAGGTGGAGGCAGGGGAGGAAGAGATTGGAAAGCGAGAGGGTAGGGTGATGGTGAACAAAGTAATTTGGACGAAAAATTAAGAAGGGAGGAATGTGAAGGAAAGGACATGAGCAAAGAGAAAGGGGGGGAGGGGAGTGAGAAGGGAAATGGGTGAGACAGCTTGTGAAAAGAAAAAAGGAGTGATAGGGTAATGAGTTGATCTTTTATAACACACTTAATGGCGGAGAACAGACTAGTGCAGGACCGACATTTGAATCTGTCTCGCTATGCGTTGTCTTGCTTCCAAGACAAACCCGTTGCTTCTGAGCTATGCCCCAGTGTAGAGAGATAATGAGGGAGTTTAGGGCAGTTCTTAGCCCTTTACTATTCAATACATGCTTTGTTGATGGGCTAGCCAGCCTACTAAGATGGGCCGTGCCCATAACATACCTCAGTGTCTTGCTTTTCCCGGTGCAATGGGTGCCCAGAAGATACATCTATCCGGAATTATAAATTATAACACGTTTACATGCAAAGTTATACAAATGACACCGTCGGGTAAACCAAACATGTGCTGCCCCTCACTAAAATAGTACTATCCTGCTTCATACAGTGCTTTATGCCAGATTCCCACTGTTTCTAAGTGGTGTAATACTTGAGGCTATTACCCGATATAATGGTGCAGAATTGATCAACCACAGAATGCTGGCATTTGAGCCTGTGATTGCAGGTCACACACAGATAACTGAGACGAGCACTTAACTCACTGAACTGCCATGTCAGTTCTCTTTAGCTTAGGGCCTAGTGAATCTTGTGATTTGAATATATGTGCAAACGCGTGCAAGTGCTTGAAGATGGCCCCTCCTCCCAACTCCAGCCGGGTTAGGCATCAGCCTAACCAGCCGGGTTAGGCATCACTCGGGTCACTTATACCCTGGACTGTGTGATCCGGCTTTGCCATTTCCTCCTACCTGCAAGAGCGGCAATGTTTGGTATAGAGATCTCCTCCAGAACCCTTGATATCCCACCAAGCTTTCAGGTGCTAATGGGAACCTCTTCCCAGGAGGCCTTTTAAGCATGAACGCATATCCACAATTGGTTCTGAGGGTCTAGTGCAAGTTGTCTGGGTGTATATATTGATGTGTGATGGCAGTGAGAAGTCAGGGGATGCTGGGCAAGCAGAGCAACATGTGAGTAGGCAGGTGGAATTATGCATGCTACCAAGGCGCTTCTTTGCAATTTGTGGATTTTACCATGCTTTGTGTGTAACTGTAAAATAGTTGCAGATAATGGCAGGGTGATATGGTTTACATGAGCCTGGTCTATTATTTATGGTCCACGTGAGATGCAGGTCTGCGGGCTGGGGGGCAGACCTGGATCTCATGGCACATTTGGATGATGGGGCTGAGTCAGAGAGGAAGGTTTGCTCTTTGCCAGAAGGTTCTGACCGGTGCATGCTGCTTCACACTGGTCAGTTATTTAGCAGTGGTACCACCTCTAGCAGCTCTGGCATTGCCACAGTGTCCTGGGTTTTGCCCTTTTCATCTTTGCATATACTTGAAAGTCGGGTGTGGTTCTAACTATGTGGTACATGTAACTGTTTCCTTTCTCCACAGGACAGGGGAGCTTGACGAAGAAGCGGGGACCCTTAGAGCCTCCATCAGGCGTAAGTAGAATCTACATTTTATATTTAATACTACTCCGACACCCTCAGACGCTGATTTCCTGGGAAGCACTGCCCTATCTTCTTTGTCTCCAAACTCATCCAGTTCATAGTGTTCCCTAGTGTGCACCCAACGTTTTCTAGAGCAGGGGTCTGCAACCTGTAGCTCTTCAGATAGTAGGAACTACAATTCCCATCAGCCCTAGCCAGCATAGGCAATGGTGAGGGAACATGGAAACCTTTCCTACCCTATCATTTTCATTGGTTTGTGGCACAGATGTTAGCTTACCACTGCCAGCCTCTCTGATGCCCTCTGTTCATTATGAACACACTTTGGTGAAGCCTAGTTCATTCTCTATACCACTGGTACCACACACCTGAGCCTCAGCCAATGCCCACATGCCTGGCATCTTGCTCTTCAAGTGATTCTCACTGTGTGTCACACCATACACCTAAAGGGACATTTCTGAGGTGCCGCCATGCCCTATGTTCTGGTCCGACGGACGCAAGTCACATTTTCTCCTTGTACCACCATGGTAGCACAAGCAGAACTCAAAGCTGAATTTGTCAGAGGTGCAGTGGGGATCAAGTAAAAGGCACCTGCTGGAATGACGAGGTGTGCAAACTAGAACCCTCATTGCTTCTTCGCTTCAGGTGAAAGTCTCTGTGAAATAGGTGACTAGGGCTGGCACAGTCACGTGGGGCTTCCGGAAGAACTTGGCTGAGACCTAACATAAACATTCTCCTCACCTACTTGCGGAGCAGACTGGCTTCTTCCATTGCTGCTGCAGATGGCACAGTGCATGGGCACTGCAGGCAGCATTGCCATCCAGGAAAACCTGGGTAGCAACAAACAGACCACTCCCTGTCCTTTACAGAGAAAACAAAATATTAACTTTGCCAAGCAAATCCCATTCAACATGATGCATAGATAGGAATTACTGATCATAAATACACTATATGGGGTTGCAAGTGTCCAATCTTTTGTAGAGCTCCACCTCCCCTCCGTGAGCGATTACAAATCCTGCATTAATACTGGACCCAAAGGCGGCAACATCAACCATTTATCATAGAGGCAGTGCCACACCCTCGAGGGCGAATTCCTCTCCAATCGAGCCCCACGGGCACTCCACTGGGACTGCCACTCCACCCCCGCCCCCACCCAGATTCTAGGCAGGGGTGGACTGGGAACCAAAAGAGTCCCTGGAAGAGTCCCTTCAAGGTGGCCCCATATTGCACATGTTCAGCAAACCCAACCCTTTTCCTATGAGAACATTTGGAAATAAAATAGATCACCACACACAAGAGGCCCAGGGTGCAGAGGCCTCCCGGGAAATCTCCAGAGTTCCCTATAGGCCAGTCCACCCTTGATTCCGGGAACCACAGACGCCTGCCAGCAACAGGGGCTGATGGCGACCATGTTGCTAACGGTCCACTGGAGCATTGCAGCTGAAGCCCAAGGCTGGCGTGAGGCCTGAGAGTGCCATGGCGCAGACCGGAAACTTGGTGATCCCTGCTGTGGTGTCTGCCCCAGAGCCCCTTGGTCTCAAGCTGGGATCCCTGGGTGTCGGCACATGGTGAATCAAGCCGGGGATAAGGGAGCAATGGCTGAAGTCCGGGAAAAGTGTGCCCCCTTCGTGTCTTTGTTGCAGCTTTCTTGCATCTTGGCAGGAATGGCTGCCTGAGTTGTGGAGGGTGCAGAGATGTCTGGGTGATCACTGCCTGCTGCTGAACTCTGACAATGTTCCTAAGACTGGGTCTGTGCTGTGGGCCCACGTGAGTTGTCCTCTGGCTGCGGTTTTAGCATCTGGAGTTTGTGATTCTAAGGTTGCAGCTGACTAAGCGCCTGCAAGAAGCCATCGCTGCTTTGAGAGTGCCTACAGAATTCCACCCACATTACTGCAATGGCATACAAAGGTTGCTCACACTCATAGCTGCCGCCTATGGGCGACGTAACAGTGTTGTCTAGTTGCTCCCTCTCACTGATACCGATCTGATACCACGCCGCCTATGGACGACGTAACAGTGTTGTCTAGTTGCTCCCTCTCACTGATACCGATCTGATACCACGCCGCCTATGGACGACGTAACAGTGTTGTCTAGTTGCTCCCTCTCACTGATACCGATCTGATAGCACGCCGCCTATGGACGACGTAACAGTGTTGTCTAGTTGCTCCCTCTCACTGATACCGATCTGATAGCACGCCGCCTATGGACGACGTAACAGTGTTGTCTAGTTGCTCCCTCTCACTGATACCGATCTGATAGCACGCCGCCTATGGACGACGTAACAGTGTTGTCTAGTTGCTCCCTCTCACTGATACCGATCCGATACAATGGGGTGGTGTTATGTCGCGATATTTCCCAGCGGAGGTGTCTTTTAATTTGGGGGTTCTCACTACTGTTTGGAAATATGGACGTCTGACGGACTCTAAGATAAACTGAACTTCCAGTGTGGTGAGTGCCAAGACCCCATTCCCACTCCCACATCTGGCGCTAAAACTAGGCATGGAATTTATAGTGAAAAAGCCAGATCCACTGGATTTCCACACTGGACACACCTGGTCCCCCCTAGATAAGCAAAATGAAAGATGCGACAAAAGGGAACAGACCAAATCAGATGTGGAAGACGCATCTACCACCGCCAGTACAGAGTTACACATGGTGACAACTCTCCCTGTGGTCGGCGGGTCGTGCATCTGGTTACCTTTCGATTTGGGGCCCAGGAATTTGCCCACTCTGCCACGCACCCGCACTGCCTCCTGGCAACCCCTGCACTTTGGTCTGTATCTGTAACCCTACAGCCCGACACCATTTTTCTACTTTTATCGGACACCCCATCTCTATGTCTGTGCCTTAAACCTAGCACCTGCCACTTGTTGGCTGCACTACCATCTGTTGTGGTTTTCATTCCTATGCTCAGCACTATCCACTTCTCCCCTCGCCCCCCTGCACTTTCCCCCTTCCCTCTGCCCTGCACGTGCACGTTCTCAATGTCACTGGGCCTAGTAGGATCGTTGTTTTTGGTCTCCCTTGTACGCCTCCCTTGCCTCGCTGCGCTCTGAAACACGTGTGTATGAGTGCGATACAAATAACATATCAATATCAATGTCCCCAGTACCGACATATTGCACAGGCAAAGACTCAAGGGTCACAAACCAACAATAGCTCGGCTCCTAAACCCAGGTACTCACAGTCTACTGTCTGATCATTTGCTTTGGTTCCTCATGTCGTGTATGTTTTTAGTCATTGCAGCGAGGCTTGCATTGCTATTACATAGTCGCTCTTTGTTTAGAAAGTCTTTATCTGGGAATGGATATGCATGACTATTGCATACTTCAGTGGAAGGGAAGGTGCTCCAGTGGTACTGCGGCCACTTATCAGTGTAATCCACTGTTTTGTTCTGGGCTGTGTTGTGCTTTTGTGGTGGAAGCGCTTGTCACTGGAGAGAAGGCTTCATCTCTGGAAGTGCGTGTGTTCTCTTCGTTGGGTTTCGTACTTGCTCCTCTACAGTTGTGACTCAAAACAGTTGACATCCAAGTAGTCATGTAAATGGGCAAACATAAGATATCAGTTCAGGCTCTGCCTTGGAATGTTAGCGGCTTAAATCACACCAATAAGGCACGGATAGTAATGTTATACTGGAAACGGAATAATGTTATCTATGGTTTACTTCAAGAAAGGCACCTATTCAGGATAGCCCGTGTCTTGTTCACTAGTAGGTGAGTATGTCTATGTCCTAGATCATTCTCATGCATCTTGTCTGAGGAGACGTGGGGTTGTGATTAATATGCATAGGTCCTCAACTTGAAAGTCCATAAGGTGATAGATGAGGAGCAGGGTAGAATGCTTATAGTCTCAAGATGAGGAGCAGGGTAGAATGCTTATAGTCACAAGATGAGGAGCAGGGTAGAATGCTTATAGTCACAAGATGAGGAGCAGGGTAGAATGTGCATAGTCACAAGATGAGGAGCAGGGTAGAATGCTCATAGTCACAAGATGAGGAGCAGGGTAGAATGCTCATAGTCACAAGATGAGGAGCAGGGTAGAATGCTCATAGTCACAAGATGAGGAACAGGGTAGAATGTGCATAGTCACAAGATGAGGAGTAAGGTAGAATACTCATAGTCACAAGATGAGGAGCCGGGTAGAATGCTCAAAGTCACAAGATGAGGAGCATGATAGAATGTGCATAGTCACAAGATGAGGAGCAGGGTAGAATACTCATAGTCACAAGATGAGGAGCCGGGTAGAATGCTCAAAGTCACAAGATGAGGAGCATGATAGAATGTGCATAGTCACAAGATGAGGAGCAGGGTAGAATACTCATAGTCACAAGATGAGGAGCCGGGTAGAATGCTTATAGTCTCAAGATGAGGAGCAGGGTAGAATGCTCATAGTCTCAAGATAAGGAGCAGGCTAGAATGTGCATAGTCTCAAGATGAGGAGCAGGGTAGAATGCTCATAGTCACAAGATGAGGAGCAGGGTAGAATGTGCATAGTCACAAGATGAAGAGCAGGGTAGAATGCTTATAGTCTCAAGATGAGGAGCAGGGTAGAATGTGCATAGTCACAAGATGAGGAGCATGGTAGAATGCTCATAGTCACAAGATGAGGAGCAGGGTAGAATGTGTATAGTCACAAGATGAGGAGCAGGGTAGAATACTCATAGTCACAAGATGAGGAGCCGGGTAGAATGCTCAAAGTCACAAGATGAGGAGCAGGGTAGAATACGCATAGTCACAAGATGAGGAGCCGGGTAGAATGCTTATAGTCTCAAGATGAGGAGCAGGGTAGAATGCTCATAGTCTCAAGATGAGGAGCAGGCTAGAATGCTTATAGTCTCAAGATGAGGAGCAGGGTAGAATACTCATAGTCACAAGATGAGGAGCAGGGTAGAATGTGCATAGTCACAAGATGAAGAGCAGGGTAGAATGCTTATAGTCTCAAGATGAGGAGCAGGGTAGAATGTGCATAGTCACAAGATGAGGACCAGGGTAGAATGCTCATAGTCACAAGATGAGGAGCAGGGTAGAATGTGCATAGTCACAAGATGAGGAGCAGGGTAGAATGTGCATAGTCACAAGATGAGGAGCAGGGTAGAATACTCATAGTCACAAGATGAGGAGCCGGGTAGAATGCTCAAAGTCACAAGATGAGGAGCAGGATAGAATGTGCATAGTCACAACATGAGGAGCAGGGTAGACTACTCATAGTCACAAGATGAGGAGCCGGGTAGAATGCTTATAGTCTCAAGATGAGGAGCAGGGTAGAATGCTCATAGTCTCAAGATGAGGAGCAGGGTAGAATGTGCATAGTCTCAAGATGAGGAGCAGGGTAGAATGCTCATAGTCACAAGATGAGGAGCAGGGTAGAATACTCATAGTCACAACATGAGGAGCAGGGTAGAATGCTTATAGTCTCAAGATGAGGAGCAGGGTAGAATGCTTATAGTCTCAAGATGAGGAGCTTATAGTCTCAAGATGAGTAGCAGGATAGAATGCTTATAGTCTCAAGATGAGGAGGAGGGTAGAATGTTCATAGTCACAAGATGAGGAGCCGGGTAGAATGTGCATAGTCTCAAAATGAGGAGCAGGTTAGAATGCTCATAGTCTCAAGATGAGGAGCAGGGTAAAATGTGCATATGCTCAAGATGAGGTGCAAGTTAGAATGCTCATAGTCTCAAGATGAGGAGCAGGGCAAAATGTGCATATGCTCAAGATGAGGTGCAAGGTAGAATGCTCATAGTCTCAAAATGAGGAGCAGGGTAGAATGCCCTTAGTCACAAGATGAGGATCAGGAGAGAATGCTCATAGTCTCAAGATCAGGGTAGAATGCTCAAAGTTGCTAGGGCCATTGATGGGCTAACAGTCCTCGATTCTATGATGGGAGTGAGTCTTTACAAACATCACTATAATATTGTGGGAGCTTTAACTGTACCCTAAATCTCAACATGTACATGTTAAGCAAAATACCAAGAAGCCTCTCGAGATCAGGGGCTCAATACCCCGATACATATCCTTGAAAGAAGATTTCCAAATGCTTCAAGTATTAGCATGACACCAGCGAGTCTGTCTCCAAGATCAATTATTTTCCTTATTTATGGAATTAGGGGACAGTGGATTGATGAATGTAATATTTTTCAGCGAGGCCTTAATGACCACTCGTCAGCCCTTTTGGCAGGTACTATTCCCTTCATGTTACATACACAGAGGATTGGGATAGTGTTGTAATGTAAAAGGTGACAGTGCAGGCACCGATGATTCTGGTAAACTCTTGTAGAAAACATGTTGCTTTTTTGTGCATACATTTACACGTTACAGCTACTTGCATTGTAGTGAGAATAAACACCGGCCCATGCTTAGTCATCATCGCTCAGGCCCCAACTCACATTCACAGAACAGTCACTCATCATCAATAATCCAACAGTCCCTGAGCTGTCATTCACTCACAAACAAGAGAAGAAGTCAGACAACTCATCCATTCATTACACCAAATGTAAAACCCAACACACCTCCTTGCTTATCACAATATAAAAAGGGAGTCACTCACACTACACATCTGTTCAATCACACATCAGCACACACACTGATGCACATTCACATTGTCCTAGAAGAGTAGTGGAAAGCAATGAGGAAGAAAGATGCATTAACCAGTTAGAAGCCAGGAAGATAAGATACAATGACACACCCACTCAGGTGGTGCCATTCAGAAGACCACATCTGCAATGTGTTAGGGCAGTTTTTCTGAAGTCCAACTAAGTGCTTAGTTACACCACTCAACATAGACAGTACATGACTCCACTCTTAGAAAAAGACTGTGCCACCGGAGTATATGGTAGCATAGACAGAGAAGCCAGGCTTATTTTAGGAGGGAGAGAAGGCTGCAGGAAAGTACATAGAACGTGTAGTATCACAAGGATTCATTAGAAACACTTACAACCAGAAGCATTATACAAAATAAAGGTTCATTATAAATACAAGTAGGCCAAGTTAACTCTTGGGGTAAGTACTGGCCATTGAGACATAGACACATTTATTTAAAAAAAACACAATGCTTGAAGGTACACAGACCAAAGTATAAACTTTCTTCAGAATACCAACAGTAATTCTAGGGAAGTCAGACCATATCAAACACATTTAGTATATGCCAAACCTATTCATGGAGATTAATAACCATTAGTTAATTTTAGATTACTTTACAGTAAGTCAAGGGTAGTGGACCCTGTCAGTTAGGCAGTGACGCTCAGAAAATAAATCATATTATCAACAAACCCTTTTACCAGGATACTTTTCTGGATAGTGGAACACAGATTCAAGGAACAGTATATACCCATAACTACTTTGAGGATAATACAGTTATACTAGTTGAGTAAAACGTTTTAGTGTAATATACAATTATAGCTGCTTTTCAGCCTGGTGGAAGACAGTCTCAGATAAGCAAGAACTCTTTATACTAATTTAGGATTGCGCCAGGCAGACTAAGGTCAGCTACACCTAAGAACACTTTTTTAAGAATGACATGCAGATATTCTAGGCAGGTAAAACCTAATGCTGGAATATAATATTACAGTTGATTTTCAGGTCAGTGGAACACAGACTAAGGTAAGCAATAACTCGTTACCTTATTGTAGGATTTCACACAGCTAACTCCAGGTAAGTAAAACCCATATACTTTTTAAAGGAGCTACCAGCAACTAAAAGGTAAGTATATCCTCTGGCAGACTTATTCGAGACAGGCTAACAGCAAGTAAGGGGAAGTAAGACCCAATTGGGGCACTCATACATTTATATCCTAACAGGAATGGTAAAGTTAAATCAACTGCATTAACTTTTGGGGAAGATGCACAACCAATTCAGAGGTGAGTAAAATAACCTTATATATACTTTTCAGAATGGCACAACACACATTCAAGGTAAGTAAAAGATTTTGCAACTGTTCACTCTCTGAGTTAAAGTTATAACCAACTCTTTCAGAAGTAAGCACTTTTAAACACGTGTTATTCTTTTCAAGACAGAATCATTTACTTATCCAGTCCTTCCCTAGTCTATTGCATGAGTTCACTTAGAGGCAGAAGAGGGACCCTAGTGGTCTAGGTGCCAGCTGCAGGCAGGATGTGATAGATAGGGTTCTGTTGCAGGCAAAAGTCAGAGTTCCTGAGGAAGACTGTTCAACAAGTAAGTAGTTCACTTTAAAGTTAGTTATGGTCCAGGGACTTCTGAGAAGACGCCCTAGGAGTATTCCAGCAGTGGGCCTGGGTGAACTGGACGAGAGGACTCCCAATCATAGGAACACCCCAAAGCTTTACAGAAATCACAAAGGCTTAACATAAGTAAATACCCCAGCCAACAGAGTACCTTAGCACGGAAGAAGAGTTGCCGCAAGAAGACCTCTGGGTCTGCAGCCAAAAACCTGGCTACTGAATTCCTTTATCATGAAGACTGAAGACAGGACACTGGAAGGGCTTTTACAGCAGGGATCATGGGTAAGGCTTTGCGACTCTGTGGTTTTGGCACCCTTGACAGGACCCAGAAGAAGACTGAATATCGCTGATTGGGTTCTCAACACTTGCAAGGTCCAGGACTCTGGTGAGGAGAATTTCACGTCTCTGGAGGTCCAGCGGGATGCTACCAAAGCTTCAGCTCAATTTGGAATTCGGAATATCATGCACCGCACAAATGTTTGAGGTCCCAGGGTACTGCAGTCCTGCAAGGTCGCACAACAGTGTGGGATGGCTCAAAATGCAGGTCTTCTTGAGTCTAGAGGATCTCACTAGGCTCTGGGTCGGTGTCTTTTATGAAGGAACCCAGGCAATCAAACAGATTTGAAACATTCAGACTTGGGGGGGGGTTGGCAATCCTTTCAGGACAACCAGCCTCTCAATTTGAACTGGATTCTCGCAGTCAAGCTGGAAGACAAAGGGCTGCAGAGTTTTAGACTCCTCCCTCATTTCCTGCCTTCACAGACAATCTGGAGCCTGGGCGGGCTTGACTGGGTCTCCCACCAAAGACCAAAACTATACAAAGGGCTTTCCACACTGGGGCTCATGGAAAGGAACAAGAAAGGAGAAGAAACACTAAAATGGCAAAAAAAGAAGAAAGGGGCCGTTTTGGTAAAATGAACACCCAAGGGTGACTTTACCGGGGCTGTGGAAACAGCCTGCAGTAAAGGTGCACGGAATTAGTAAAAAGGTTCACTGCCACCAGCCATCAAAGGTAAGCTTGTCCCTGTAACAAAAATGTTTCAGTTGAAATGAAAAAGGGGATACAGTGTACCTCCCCAACGCTCCACATAAGGTGGGGTGTGCTGGTCTCACCTAAATAAAGTTTAGAGAGGATAAAATATAATTTCTATCCTTGGCAACTGTAGTTCTCACAAGGTTAGCCAGGGAAAGTTAAAATGGGAGCCCATAGGGCAACCCAGCAAGAACAGGCAATATATGCTAAAAGTTGTCAAAGAGGATAACATTAAAAGGACACTATGGAGAGCCTTAACAATGACACCCATAAAAAGAGTAAAATGATCTGTGAGTGTGGAAAAAGGTTCAAACTTACTGAGGTATAGGGAAACATAATGTGATCCCAGTCTTCTACTGATCTGGCAGTCAAACACCAAACCAACACTCTGCAGAGGAATGTGCTTAGCAACACACTGATGGTTCACACCAACACACACCTCCAGAGTGCTGAACAGGAAACCACCACAAACACAAAGGACAGACCCAGTGCCCAGCTCAGACATCCAAAGGAAAAGCAAAGGTCCAAGACAAAAACATGAAGGCACAGACACACTAGTACCATTCATGAGAAGCACCAAGCAAAAGCCACAAAAAGGAGAAGAAATTGAACCAACACCGGAAAACATGTGTCAAACAGCGATGACACCCCAACTTAGGCAGGTGGTTCCTTCTTCTAACTCTGCAGAAAACGACTTCCAGCTCATAATTGCCTCTACTGTGAATCAACAGGAAAGCAGTAGATAAAGGTTAAGGATGTCAGTCAACATAAAAGCAACAACACTTTAAAGGACAGAACACCTTGGAATAGCGGCCTCCCAAAATACACTACAGTCATCAAGTGCTCGTAGGAGAACACGCTGTGAAGTAGTGCCGACCTTTCATCATCAATCAAGTAAGAGGGTGACACTCCCATGACCCAGTGCTGCTCTTTCCCCCCTCCCATGCCAACACCGAAATGTTAGGCGATTCTCCTATGAGCAAGAGTACCATTAGCAACCCCAGACACGTGTTTCAGCCTAGTCGGGCCTCATCATTGAGGTGGAGCTGTGCCTCTCTAAGAACAGTGAGCAAGGGGTCCACGTCTGGATTCCCCTGGTAACTTAGGGTGAGACCCAAAGTTACTTAATATGCAAAACAAAGGTGGGTCTTTGAGTCTCTCTACCAGCACAAACAACGCCCATTGACCTGTTCTTGGGTGGATGGCACCTGGTAGAGTCTCAAGCAAGTCTTTAGCGCACTGTACATTTCACAGGGTGAAATATCCCCACATATCAGTCTTTGTCCTGCCAAGGGGCAGTCCAGCACCGAAATGCTAGGCAATTCTCCTCTGAACAAGAGTGCTGGCAATAACCCCAGACACGTGTTTTGGCCTAGTCGGGCCTCATCAGTGAGGTGGAGCTGTGCCTCTCTAAGAACAGTGAGCAAGGGGTCCACGTCTGGCTTCCCCTGGTAATTTATGGTGAGACCCAAAGTGACTTAATATGCAAAACAAAGGGGGGGTCTGGGAGTCTCGTGCCGGTAGAGAGACTCCCAGAACCCCCTTTGTCCTTTAAAAAGAAGGTTTAATCATTTGTGTTGTGTGAGGCATCACTTTCGGTTTGAGATAATAGGTTCTTCCTCAGATGTCCACAATGCAGGGGATGCCCAACCTATGGTCTCTATAATAGATCTCCCATATCCAGGAAGACATTTTTTGCTGCATCCGTAAAAATCAGGCCCCTTGGCCAGCGCTAGAATCGGCCTAGTTTAGCTTGAGGCTAAACTGAAATCTCTGAAGTCACTTCACCAAGAAGAGAAGAGATTGCAGGACTTGATTAAATACCAAGTTTCTAAAAGGTGTCTCCTGCATAAGAACCCTTTCCTATAAATAAGCTCCCTCTTTCTAAGAGGGTGCAGGAACCAGGAGGTCCTAGAGAAAGAAAATCCAAGTGGCTCCACATTACATATTTTCAGCAAGCCCAACCCCTTTCCTATGAGAAAACGTGGAAATAAAATAGATTACCAAACAAAAGAAGCTCGGGGTGCAGCGGCCTACCAGGAAATCTCCAGAGTTCCCTATTGGCCTGTCCGCCCCTGCCAGGGCATGAGACACTGGGTCAGCATGTGGTGCAAACAAAAACTTAGTTCAAAATGTTAACTTTCATTAGGCGATCTTTGTCAAAATATCAAAAACATATGCAATAAAATTCAACATTGAACATTAATTAAAAAAATTAGCATCCCAACTGTTGCTAGCCTGATCTAAGTATGATATGATATAGGTTATTTTTAACATGCTTAATTCGCAGAGGTTTGTAAGCGTGGACCCGGGGATCAAACCTGTGTTGCTCCGTGTTGTCTTGCTTCCAAGGCGAGCACATTGCCCCTAAGCTATCCTCCCGAGACTAAGATTCACGCGCTCACAAAGTGCGACAAGAGGTTGTTTTTTTTTACAATAGGTAACTAATCCATCTTAATATAAAGTTGTATACAGCATGTTTTGGGGCTTAGTTTTCGATGCATAGCCCACCAACTTGAAAACATGGAATCTCTGGCACATATAATAGAGACCCCGGCCAAATTTCATGCGGCAGCCGTCGCAAGTGAAATTCATGAGCAGGAAAAAAGATGATAGGAGATGTGGCGAGGGCGAATGTCCAGGGCGTACATTACATTAGCATGGGTGCAGAGGGGTGAACCTGGGCAAGGAGACATAGGAGTAATTAAATAAATGGAGGGTTACTGATGTTACATTCTAGCCATTCTACACGCACCATTGATCCTTTTTTTGTGAATCAATCTTCCAAATACATAAGTAATATCTCGATCAGGTCAGCCGGGGCTGGGTTGCATCGCTGCGTGCAAAGTCAAAAGCTATAGATGAATTGGCACATGTCAAGATCCCTGATGCTGATCACCTGCCTGTAACATTATCACCTTGGAAAATAGGTACAATTTCCCTCGTTAAGATGGTAGTCCTGCCCAAGTTTTAAATCGTTTTCATCGGCGCCCCGGTGTACCCCACAAACGCCTTCTTTTTGAAGAGCGGTAGTACACTACTACACATATCTGGGCTGGAACACCGCGTGGGGTCTACTGTAATCCCCTCACTGTGCCTTATGAGGATGGACTGGCAGTGCCCAATCTTGTGCAGTAATATTTAGTTGCTCGGGCACATGCGTGCCTTTTGGTATACCCAGGCCTGAGATCGCCCACATGTTCATACTGGTGGCCCGGGCTAGCCTCATATCTATGGTATTGGGTGTGGTGAATGGCAACACACTCCGTAGGAACTCCATAGAGAGGCGAGAGGCGGGTTTAGCAGGCCCGTTGATGAATACCAATTGGTTTAATCTGTCAGTAGGCTAAAAGGCTTGCCTTGAATTCTATGTTCAAGCTAGTTCTTTCAAATTCTGGCATATGTTCTCCCGTGCTCCTCAATCTCTGCCCCTTTTCTTTCGTGAGATACATGAGACAATTTTGCTCAGGCAGAGTCTGATTTCTGTGCATGTATCCTGCCCATGCCCCATGGTTGCACTATTCTGGAGGGAGGCATTTGATGCAGTGGGTGTTATGGTTGGATACATGCTTCAGATGTCTCTGATGTTGGGTGTTGAGGGATACACACATATTACAAGCATGATTCTCAGGCTTAGAGGAAATGTGTGTGCCTGGCTCCAGTACTACCCGGACACTGGAACTCATTAGGAGTTTCCCAGTACGGAACAAATGCTGGTAAAAATGCTGGGAATTCTGGCACCTGTATTCTTTCCAGACCAGGGAAACACGAGTTTGCCATTGGGGCAGTGAACTACTGAAAGGCCTGACCTGCCTGGAGTTCAGGCCCCTACGGCAAATAAATGCCAGAATCACTGTCACTGGTACTACCGGTGACGGTAATTCTGGCAATCCCATCCCACGGAGTCCTATAGGACTCCATGGAATGGGAACATACAGGCGTCTCTGCTGCCTGGTATTTCCCGTATATCAGGCGGTGAAAACAGTAAAGCAGTTTTTACGGTATCCTGCCGGAAAACTATATTGAGGCCCAATGTGTGTGCATGGCCTGGATCCAGTGGTCGAAGTGTACGAAAATAAGTAGTGGTACTATGTTCCCTACTGGCCTGCACCGGTCCCCACAGACCCCCTTGCCGCACCGCCTCCCGTGCACAATAAAAAAAAAAAACATGTGCTTGCTCTTTAAGGAAACGTCCTGTGCAGTGCACTGAAAGTGCAAGTTTCAACTTTTTCCTAGACCTTTATTCTAAAACGAAACCATTCCGGAACGGTTTCTTTTTAAAATAAAAGTATAGGAACAGTAACAATTAAAAGAAGTAGAGGAGCACCGCTCTGACTGCTCCCGCCCACTTCGACCACTGCCTGGATCACAGGGCACCACTTGATGCTGAGTGATAGGCATCGGACACTGAGGGCCTCATTACGGGTCGGGCGTTCCGGAATTAACAGTGGCGGTAAACCCGCCGCCACTATTAATTCTGGACCGCCCGATCCCGAGTCCTGCAGGCGGGAGGTGATCTTCCCGCCGGGCCTGACCTGGCGGGTTTAACACCACCCGCCTACAGGCGGACGTGGAAACACCTGCACCATCACGAGATGGTGCCGTGTTTCCACTTCCCCATTCCCATTGAGTCCTCTGGGACTCAATGGGAATGGGGATTTACCGAATTCCGCCTCCGGAATTCCGGGACACCAGGGCTGTAATGCCCTGGTAATTCCGGGAGTCACGGAGGCGGTATGGTAATACGAGTCCGGCGGTAACCAGGCGGTTTTACCGCCGCAGTTACCGCCGGACTCGTAATGAGGCCCTGAGTACTGTAAACACGAAAGTGAGGCTTTTAGAGACCTGGATGTGCCAGCAACTACACCTAAAAACCTCTGTTCTCATTCCAAATCCTACCAGCTGAGAAGATCTGGAGAATCTTTCGATACTAACCCTCATCTGGGAGATGATTACTGCGTCTTAGGTTTTGGTTTCTCCTTCTGTAAAACTCTTCCTCCTTAGCGCATTGATGCTTTCCAGCCATAGTTCTCGTTTTATAAATCCTAAATAAACAGATGCATGTTGGATTAACAATGCTATCCAAATGGTTTACTCTGCATTATACGGAACTCTATTATGCACTAATGGGCTCACTCTATTGCACTTATCAAATTTATTGATTTGGAAAGACATTGCAAATGGTTCGGAGGTATTACATCTATACTGTTTTTATGAATTGGTAAATATTTTATTTTTATTTTTCAAAAAGCCACTTGGGGTTTCTGTATGATTCACGGACAGACCCTCCAAAGCACATTGGCTGTATACAGTGTAGGGCTGTGTGATTTTATGTGCAGTTTCCAGTAGCATACTTTCGCGAAGATCCCAAATTCACAACTATGTGAAGCTGCAAAGTTTCCATGTGTTTTTGCAACTGCACCGACATGAAGATTTTTTCCTGCACTCTTCACTTGGGAGACTCCGCTTTCCCAGACTTGCCGCTGCGGCTAAAAATCATCGAGCACATGTCTGTGCATTGAATTCATAAAAATACATCTTGGCTGACAATTACAATACACAGAAGCAGATCTGCAGAAAGCTGATTACTGACCAAGTCCTTTGAGCAGAAAACAAAGAACGCCGAAGTACATTTTGTAGAAGTTAATTACTGCCAAAGAACACTAACAAATGAAAAACATAATAACCACATGCGCAGATGTTTGCTCAAGCTCAGTGCACATGGAGTAAGTCTGCTCCACCCATCCCTCTTAACCATTTTTAAAAGATCAAATAAATAAAAGTTATGTGATTAGTTGTAATACATAGAATTAATTGGCAGTACCTGTATTTTAGCATGAAACAACGCGAGGATCACCCAGCAGAATTAAGGATGTTATCCCGATTCTCCCAGTCACGAGGATACAGTCATTAAACACTCCCGGGTCAGCACGAGAGAGAAACAGGAAGTGGAAGTGCTGTACTGTATAGCCTAATGCCTGTCGTGTATGGCATGCGTGCCTCTATTATTCTTGTCACCTGGAAGGAAGCGGTTCATGAGAAATAATTCTAGCAAATGGTGTTTTGTGGGAACATTTCTTCAAAATAACTTTTTGGGTTTGAAGGGTATATGCTAGTGGAACTTGTGTTTATGTAACAGCTTTTTTTGCGCAGGGAAAGCAACACAGCACACCCCGAGCACCATTTATGACTCCATTATGCCATACGCATACTTAAATGCCCACAAAACCCAATTTTCAGGAATTGTATAGTGCGTGCAAGAAAACCATTGCAACTTTGCAGGGCTCCTATGCCATTTGCAAAATGGTCCCCACTTGGCATGGCCCAGGGAACGGTGGGTTTGGGGGGGAGGCTTCACAAGTCACCACCCAGGGTGAGGGGGGCTTTAGGGGGAAGTGGGGTGTCATCAGGGGGTGACATGGGGTCGAGCTGCAGCCTGAGAGCACCCCTATATAAAAGGCGCCGGCACGTAGGGGCGGCCTCTTTGACTCCTCTTCCTTGTTCGTAACTGACATCCTTCTGTCGGGTTCACTCTTACCGACTTTTGCCAATCATACAATTCTTTTACATTCTTGTGATGCAGGATTCTCTCCCCTTAGCTTTACAATCTTCTGCTGGTCTAAGTCTTTCGACTTTACAGAGGATTTTGGTAGCCCCATGTATGTCCACTCAGCCAACTGGTCCAACCTCTCATTTGGGTATCTAGGGTGGGGCTCCAAGGGAGGAAGGGAGTGTGAATGGAATGTGGACACAAGGGGGTGTAAGATTGTGCAGTATCTCGGGACGTGCCCCTGACGCGAGGTGTCGGTGCTATGGGAAGTTGGCTAAATTTTGGGGTGCCGTAATTTGGCACACGCCGAATACAAACCCATGTCACATTCATCCCCTACCAAGACCTGGCTGTTAACCACTCTCCGTCATTTTGATTTACTGAATCTCCAAATCCACTCTGCATTCTACAGTTCCCTGCCACTGACTCTGTGTGATGACCAGCCAGTCCCTTCAATGCTCTCTGTCAGTTTTCACTATCAGACCACTCCAAAGAGGACATCATACAAGGCCCGGGAAAGGACGCCCAATGAGAAGGCTGTCACCCGCTTCACAAGCCCAACTTGACTTCACTACTAGCCACGCTGCTCTATGCTCTCTTTGCAGGTTCACTGATGAATACGCGAGAGCAAACACGGTTCTGTAGCTCACTGGCAGACCCTCAAATAGAGGCCTGCTATTTTAAAACGCCTTCGACGACACCCTCGGGCTCGGCTCGAAACACTTTTTCTCAAGGTCGTTTAATAGGAATGTTAGACAATAAAAGCCTAGTGCAGGTGGTGTTACAGTGACACCTGCTGGCTGACGACGGCGATGCTGCCACAGTAGATGAAAAGCACAAACGTGATTCATTAAAAAATGTGTGCATATTTGCACTTTCATGCAATACGTTCCCCAATGTATCATTTTAGTCAATTGCACCACAAAGTGCAAACAAGTGTTAAAATAGGCTAAATTGCCTTAACACTATTCTTTGCACTTAGCAATAAAAAATAAAAATAAACTTTCAAATGTCTCCAGCATTTTCTTGCTAGAGGCATTCCCTATGGATTCCTGTGAAATCCAAAACTTTTAGCAGGTTGATTCCATAAATATCCAATGCATTTATGCCAGCATGAAAACGGCAATCTGGCTTAGATGTACTTGTTTTACTCTGCATACACAGAAATTCTATTCTGTGCACCAGCTTCGCCTGCAAAAATGTTGTACATGCCACAGAGCGTACAAAGTGGTGTTACACTGGCATATCACTCTTGATATTTATAACACTTTTTGTGCTCTACGAACTTCAAAAACAAAAAAACAAAAATGTTTTTGCTGTAGCTTTTGCTGACTTGGAGCACTGGCCGAAGCCTGGAGTAGAGGGAACACGAAGTACTGCTCTCAGAGAGACACCTGCTGACTAGGAGCAGTGAGCCTAGCCAAGTGCTGCTCTCAGAGAGACACCTGCTGACTTGGAGCAGTGAGCCTAGCCAAGTGCTGCTCTCAGAGAGACACCTGCTGACTAGGAGCAGTGAGCCTAGCCAAGTGCTGCTCTCAGAGAGACACCTGCTGACTTGGAGCAGTGAGCCTAGCCAAGTGCTGCTCTCAGAGAGACACCTGCTGACTAGGAGCAGTGAGCCTAGCCAAGTGCTGCTCTCAGAGAGACACCTGCTGACTTGGAGCAGTGAGCCTAGCCAAGTGCTGCTCTCAGAGAGACACCTGCTGACTTGGAGCAGTGAGCCTAGCCAAGTGCTGCTCTCAGAGAGACACCTGCTGACTAGGAGCAGTGAGCCTAGCCAAGTGCTGCTCTCAGAGAGACACCTGCTGACTAGGAGCAGTAAGCCTAGCCAAGTGCTGCTCTCAGAGAGACACCTGCTGACTAGGAGTACTGAGCCTAGTCTGGAGTAGAGGGAACACCAAGTGCGGCTCTCAGAGAGACGCCTGCTGACTAGGAGCAGTGAGCCTAGCCAAGTTCTGCTCTCAGAGAGACACCTGCTGACTAGGAGCAGTGAGCCTAGCCAAGTGCTGCTCTCAGAGAGATACCTGCTGACTAGGAGCAGTGAGCCTAGCCAAGTGCTGCTCTCAGAGAGACACCTGCTGACTAGGAGCAGTGAGCCTAGCCTAGTGCTGCTCTCAGAGAGACACCTGCTGACTAGGAGCAGTGAGCCTAGCCAAGTGCTGCTCTCAGAGAGACACCTGCAGACTAGGAGCAGTGAGCCTAGCCAAGTGCTGCTCTCAGAGAGACACCTGCTGACTAGGAGTACTGAGCCTAGTCTGGAGTAGAGGGAACACCAAGTGCAGCTCTCAGAGAGACGCCTGCTGACTAGGAGCAGTGAGCCTAGCCAAGTGCTGCTCTCAGAGAGACACCTGCTGACTAGGAGCAGTGAGCCTAGCCAATTGCTGCTCTCAGAGAGACACCTGCTGACTAGGAGCAGTGAGCCTAGTCTGGAGTAGAGGGAACACCAAGTGCGGCTCTCAGAGAGACGCCTGCTGACTAGGAGCAGTGAGCCTAGCCAAGTGCTGCTCTCAGAGAGACGCCTGCTGACTAGGAGCAGTGAGCCTAGCCAAGTGCTGCTCTCAGAGAGACACCTGCTGACTAGGAGCAGTGAGCCTAGCCAAGTGCTGCTCTCAGAGAGACACCTGAAGACTAGGAGCAGTCAGCCTAGCCAAGTGCTGCTCTCAGAGAGACAACTGCTGACTAGGAGCAGCGAGCCTAGCCAGGTGCTGCTCTCAGAGAGACACCTGCTGACTAGGAGCAGCGAGCCTAGCCAAGTTCTGCTCTCAGAGAGACACCTGCTGACTAGGAGCAGTGAGCCTAGCCTAGTGCTGCTCTCAGAGAGACACCTGCTGACTAGGAGCAGTGAGCCTAGCCAAGTGCTGCTCTCAGAGAGACACCTGCAGACTAGGAGCAGTGAGCCTAGCCAAGTGCTGCTATGAGAGAGACACCTGCTGACTAGGAGCAGTGAGCCTAGCCAAGTGCTGCTCTCAGAGAGACACCTGCTGACTAGGAGCAGTGAGCCTAGCCAAGTGCTGCTCTCAGAGAGACACCTGCTGACTAGGAGCAGTGAGCCTAGCCTAGTGCTGCTCTCAGAGAGACACCTGCTGACTAGGAGCAGTGAGCCTAGCCAAGTGCTGCTCTCAGAGAGACACCTGCTGACTAGGAGGAGTGAGCCTAGCCAAGTGCTGCTCTCAGAGAGACACCTGCTGACTAGGAGTACTGAGCCTAGTCTGGAGTAGAGGGAACACCAAATGCGGCTCTCAGAGAGACGCCTGCTGACTAGGAGCAGTGAGCCTAGCCAAGTGCTGCTATGAGAGAGACACCTGCTGACTAGGAGCAGTGAGCCTAGCCAAGTGCTGCTCTCAGAGAGACACCTGCTAACTAGGAGCAGTGAGCCTAGCCTAGTGCTGCTCTCAGAGAGATACCTGCTGACTAGGAGCAGTGAGCCTAGCCAAGTGCTGCTCTCAGAGAGACACCTGCAGACTAGGAGCAGTGAGCCTAGCCAAGTGCTGCTCTCAGAGAGAGAACCTGCTGACTAGGAGTACTGAGCCTAGTCTGGAGTAGAAGGAACACCAAATGCAGATCTCAGAGAGACACCTGCTGACTGGAAACTCTAAATGTGGCACACAACAGTGGGATGGCTAAGTGCTGATGTTACACTGACACTGCCAGATCTGAATGTGGGCTGGACCGCAGGGAAGGGTAAGTGCTGCCTTTCAGAGGCTGCCAACTGGCTGTAGTCTCCGCTGCAGTTGTTGAAAGTCCCAATGAGAGAACACAAGACAAGGTGGCAGCTGTGCCCTAACTGCAAACGCCTGGAAGGAGCTTTAATAACGGAAGACCCCATCCCCATATTGGCCGATGCAAGGAAAATACACAAACAAAGGCTTTCTTAACTTTTCCTGCACATCTGTCAATTCTCTAGTGTGCCTGGGGTCTGTTTGCAGAGGTTTAACACATGAGCATCCGCACAGCACAGATACCTGACAATTCTTCTGTGAGCAGAGTTGTCAGATATCTATAGCGTGGGGGGTGCGGGGGGGTACCATGCGCCTTACTGGGAGACAGGTGTAGGCGGACACCCAATATACATATATACCACGTAACCTATCTTTTGACCCGCCTGTCACCTGTTTCCAAACCCTGCTTATTACCTGGACTCCAGATCACGTTATTGAACCCTGATGTGGCATTGGGAAGGGACAGAAAACCAAAGGTTAATGTAGGGTGAATTTTCCCAAAACGCCTACGGAGAACGACAGTAGGTTAGAATAAGTGACACACAAAAGTAAAGGTAGAAAAAAGGGTTCTATGGTATTAGATCGGCAGGTTTTTTTCGCAGACTGTTTTGCTGAACATTTTCGGCCGAAATTTTATTTTACAAATATTTGGATGGGTTGGGTTCCCACCCCCACCCCAAGAAGCCTTCCCTGCTATCTAGTCCCTATTCCCCACACCCCTTACCCCTACCGCTTATATCCCATAACGCACCCACCCATCTTACTGCCAAAATGCACCCAATACAGCCGAAATCCCCCTATGCACCCCATCAATGGAGACTAACACCGCCAAACCTCCACTTGTAACCCGCAAGTAATACCGCTGGAACAAGTGGCAGTAACAGTAATTCCGTTTGGTGATACCATCAAACTTGTGATGAGGCCCAAGGTGCTTCTGCTGTTCTTCTTTTGGTGGAGGGTTTTCACAGGCAAGCAGTTGTTTCAAATCGACAGGCATCAGTAGTGAGTAAGGGGGCCAAAGTCTTTATTTGGGCTTTGATGCATATGCCAGAAGCAGTCCAGTACCGTGGGGGAGTCCCTTGGGTGATATTGGCCGGGCTGCACATATCATGAGAAGCACAGCTTTGCCTGCAGCAATGGGGGACCCCTACAACACTCCTGAACCTGGGCCGTGACTCTGCCAGCTGCAACCTAGGTAGTCCTGATGGGCCGCCTGACAAGGGGTGGTCCCTTTAAATAATACACAGCCCGGCAGGCTGTGTTAACGTTGGGCACTCCCTGATGTGGGGTCTGCATGTAATTTGAGTGCCCAGGGCCGGTGTGGACAAATGGCCACTTTGGGGGTGGCAGTGATGAATTCCGGTGCTCTCCTGCTTGTCAGAGGAGCACCACCCTGAAGGCCGGGGCTGTGGCGGGTAATGGCACAGAATGGGGTGCCACTCAACCCTCCTTACTGATGATTGTTTTTTTGTTTATTTATTTGTATATATACAAATTATTTATATATAAGCAAGTTACTTAGTGGTCAACGAGAGCTACTAGGTGGAGTCAAAGCAGTTGGAATAGTCAATGTCATTGTATGTATAAGATTAGGACTGATCGTTGGTGTCATTGGAGACAAGCCATTTTATGATGTTGCGCCTGAACATGTAGAAGGGTTGGTCAGCTCTCAGTGGGGGGGGGCGTTCCATGCTTGAGCTGCCATGACAGGGAAACTGAATCCACCCTGCCTTTTTTAGCTTAAATCTAGGAACAACTAGGCGTGCTGAATTGATAGTCCTGGTGGACCGGGTAGTGGATTTTTAGTGATTCTCTCAGAGAGGTAGAGAGGGGCTGCGTGATTGAGGCATTTAAGCATGATTTTGTCCTTGGTAGAGAGCCATTTGATCTGTGTCCTCAGATGTGAAATGTGTTCTCTCCTTTGTATGGCATGGAAACAGTTTTTCTTCAAGGTGCTCCACTCGTGCCTGGAACAGATTTTTAACCTTTTTTCGGAGTAAAGGAGGTCTCGTGCGACCAGCGCAAGGATCCTTTAGTCTAACTTTTTTGTTTATGCTGAAAGGATCCACCACGTGGCTTCTCTCACCAGGGATCCAGCTACTTGTATTCATTTATTTTTTGGATCTCCTGCAAGGGGTTACATATTGTCTGTTTTTCCTGGCCTCTTGTGGTGGTGTATTCCAAGAATGACCTTTTGTCAAGACGTCTTGTGTGCATAAGTTGTTGAGTCAGTGTATAGTAGTGCTGGAACATATAGTGCTCGTGGTGGGTGCAGAGTCAGATCTAAGAACGTAAGCCATAGTTTCTCCCTGCCATGCACAAGCGCCTGGAACTGAACACGGTGGCGAGAATATGAAGATTGCCCACCTGCATGCAGTCAGTCATAGGAATGCGCATTTTCCAAGTCTCTCTGGGGGGTCGTCACATGTGTGCAGAGAACCAGAGAATCCCAGGACCTTCGCTTGCACCCAACAATGGAAGTGTTTAAGGCACTTACCAGTGATTGCCCTATGGTAGAGGAATGAGGCCTCACTGGTCACAGCCAGGAAGGGAAGAACTTGCACACGCTGATCTTTCAGAATGTAGTTCTGGGATATGACCAATGTAGAATCACTTTATTTCCTCCATGTAATGTGTACACTTTGAACCCTCCAGGAGCTGTTTGTTGCCTTCACAGAGCTGTTAATTCCTCTGCGAGTAAGAGTACCTGTGCAGTATGTCCAGGTGACTGCTTTCACTCGGTGGTCCCTTTGAAGTACAAGATGACACAAAGGGAACATGAATGTACAAATACATGAAGAGAACACAGGACAACCTCATTGTTTGCAGTGTGTGTGAGTACATTTAGCAAGAGTAGGGTGAGGCACATGAATGATATGCATTAGGCATAGGAAAGATGGGGCATGGCTGCTGCCTCCTACACGTTTTGGGCTGAAGCTGTGCTCTGTGGGATGGCCTGGTAACTGTTGCTCTTGTGGTGTCAATAGCTGTGGGCTGGTCACTAGTCTAATGCAGTGTTCAAGCATGTGGGTAGATGGTGGCTTGTTCTATGGAATGGCTTATACTCTTGTGAGATGGTAACTTGTGTTGTTTTTAGGTGGACCTTGTGCTGTTATTTGGCTATTGGTGCAGTTGAACTGCAAATAGAGAGACTGGGTCACTTGTGCTTTTTAGTGGCCATTATGTCTAAGGAGATGGCATAAGTTGCCCTGTGGTGGTCACCACCGATATTGCAAAGTCGGAGTTGTCGCTTATGATCTGGGTTCATATTTGGCGGTGTGAGGTGGTCAAGTGAAGGGGAGTGGCCAATGTCACTGTTGCATGGTCATTGGTGCACAGAGGTGGTTGTCAATGCTAGTGGGTAGTTTTGAATGTTGTGGGCCTTGTAGAGGCCTACATAAGAAGGACACCCTAATTTGCAGCAAGCGAGTCCCTTTCCCCAAGCCGCACTAAGCCAGTGAAGATTTCTGTTGCCCTGACGACATCCTCCATCCTCCCGCACATGTGCATGCAATCTGTCTAGTCCCTCCATTTTACTGTGTCCACCCCCCAAGGTGTGGTCTCATGGTTTCAATTCTCTATTTTTCCCCCTTGCCTGCATTCATACCCTTCATTTTTCCCTCCCTCTTGAACTCTTGGGCTCCTTGATTCCCACTGCTTTCGCAGGTGTCTCTGACACCTACCCATTCTTGTGTGCACAACCTGACTTTGACTTTTATTCTGGGAACCCTCTGCTGCAACGGTTCCACTGCATCACCTCAGTGACCCCATGCCACCTTACTTTGTGCATATTTGCTCCCACTGTATCTGAACTGATTTCCGCCCTGTCCTCCCAAAAAAGATAATCAAATCTGTCTGTTTGTTCCATGTCACCCTTACCTCCAAATGCTGCATTTTAACTGCTGCACTTGAAATTCGAATCTAGCTGTGGTGATGATCCATGTTCCCTTACTAAATTGTTTATGGTCTCAGTCTAATGTGCAAAATCTCTTAATTAGGCATTTATAACTCCCCTGACTTTGCTTTAACTTGGCATTCTGTTTTGGGGCATTTTTTAATCTCTGTTATAGTATTTATAATGTAGGTGCCTTTTCACAGGTATTTCCCTTTTGCTCCTGAATCTCCACGCCTGCACATGCTGCTAGGACACCTGATGAGTTTGTGCGTGCATTGTGCAGTTCTCCGTCCCCCTCTCCTCCCTGTTACCTCTCTCCCCTATGGCTTTCAACATCTCCCCTATCTACTGTAACTGTTGCTTTATCACCTATCCCCCCTCTCTCTCGAAGTCTGGAAGGAACAAAGTTTAAGGAGAGTCTTCTGGCCTCCAACCCAGGCCTGCCCATTTCAGACACTTACTTCAATGCATCCTCCAGGCAGACTATCACTGACATCCTGTACGTCACCCCTTCTCCTGACCTATGGACTCCCCATATGGTTTCTGTCCTTTCCCCTTTCTCTTCTTCACCCATTAATGGTGGCACCAGATGGGAAGTGCTCTTGGCGCACTTCTCATCCTCCAGGTGCATCATTAATGTCTATCAGAATGGCACTATCATGGATCAGGACTCGCAGCCCAATCTCCTCCTTCTTGATAGGCACCACCCATCTCTCATTAGCTTCCTCTCCTCTCCTGCCACTCCTCCCTCTGCCTTCTCTCTGGCCTCTGCACCCCCTCCGAGGGCTGTACCCCGCTCCTGTAGCCCTCCAGAGAAGACCTTCAAGTAGGCAATCAGCTTCACTTAGTTACTCTCAATTCATGCTCTGCTGTCAAACACTCCTCTGATATCTGTCACCTCCTTGAAGACATTGACCTTGATGCCCTGGCTCTCACTGAGACATGGTTGAAGTCCAGCTCTGTCACTACTTTTGACACTCTTTTCCCCGATGGCTACAAGACCCCCTCCAATCCCAGGCACACCCAGTCTGCGGACGGAGTGGTCCTGTTTTCCCTGAATGAATTTCTGCCACCATCATTCCCACTCAACCCTGCTCTTCCTTTGATTGCCTCATCTGTAGAATATATGTTTCTCCCACCTTCTCCCTCACTCTCACCATTATATATAGGCCCCCTGAACCTACTCCCCTTTTCCTCTATGAATGGGCTGACCTCCCCTCCTCTCTCCTGACCTCCTCCCCAAAGTCTCTTCTTTGAGGACTTTAACATCCACCTTGACTCTCTGGGTGCAGCCACTGTACTCTTCTGTGCCCTCTTTGACTCTCTTGCCCTCACAATTCTTCCTTTTGGTCCGACGCACTCTGCCAGACACATCTTGGATGTGCTCATCTCCACAGACATCCCTTTCTCCAACCCTCTAACTACTCCTCTCTCCTGGTCTGATCACTCTCTCCATCATCTGGAGGTCTTGGGCCCACCGGTGATGCCTCTGCCCACACGGCCAGTCTCGTTCTCTATCATTTGACTGATGAAGCTTGTGTCAGTTGCTGCATTCACCGCCACCTTGATTCCCCATTCTGCCACGGCTATTGACTCTCACACTGACTCAGCAGTTCCTAACCTCCTTCTCTCCATCTCCAAAACTCTGGACATCATTGCCCCTGTCATGACAGTTCTGCATGAAGCCTGACTCCAAGTGTAACTCTTGGTATGACTCTGACCTGGCCACTCTGAAACACAAGTGCAGATTTGTTGAGTGGAAGTGGCAGGCCTCAAGTATATCCTCTGTCAAACTGGCATTCTGGCTTCTCCGAAGGCAGTATCGACTCTCTATCTGCTCTTAGAAGAAAGCTCATGTCCAAACCCGCATCTCTGAGGCCCCCAATAACCCGGCTGCACTTTTCAAAATCTGCAAGACAATTGCCAAACCCACTGCAGTCTCCTCTTCTCCTCTTCCCTCCCATGCCCTTTGCACCGCACTGGCCTCCCACTTATCCTCTAAAACTCAAGACATCCTGTCCTCACTCTCCTTTACTCCTCTCCCCAACCCCCTCCTCTCTTGCCACACTTGGCCCCCCTTCCAATCTCCCCCATATTCTCCTCCTTCTCTCCCATTGCATCGAATGAGGTCTCTAAATGAGTCCGCTCTATGAACATCTTATCCAAACATGTGCTCCCCTGCTCTTCCAGAACTATCAAGAACAACATCTCCTCTCTCACCCCTGCCTTGGCAGACTTCTGTAACAATTCCGTTGCCAGTGGCTCTTTCCCATGAACCCTCAAGCACTCCCTTGTGCACCCTCTCCTAAAAATGCCATCTGCAGGCCCTTCATGCCTGGCTAACTATAACCCTCTTTCCATCACCTCCTGGAGAAGTTGGTAATGCCCCAAATGACCCACCACACTTAATCAGCTGGTTATCTCCACGACCACCAGCCCAGCTTTAGAGCCTCCAGAGGCATGGAAACTGCTGAACTGAACACCCGTGAAGACATGCTATCAAATCTGAATTCTAAATCTCCCTTAGTTCTGATCCTCCTCGATCTTTCCTCTGCCTTTGACCCAATCAACCATGCCATCCTCATAAATCATCTCTGTGACACCGTAGGCATCATGGAGCAGGCACTGGCCTTGCTGACCTCCTTCCCCAGTAACCGAACTTCCCAATTGCAAATTGGCCCTTTCCAGTCTTCCACCTCTCTCTCTCTCTACCTGTGTAGTTCCTCAGGGCTCTATCTTATCACTGTGGCTCTTCAATATCTACCATGACCTTCATGCCCACCTGATCTCCACCTTCTCTCCTCACTTCCAGTGTTACGCTGATGACATACAGCTCTCCTTTAAGCTTCCTTCCTCTACCTCCTCTTCTTCCTCTCTCATACATGACTGCATGACTGCTATTCAGGCATGGTGCTCTGCTAATGATCTCTACCTTAATGCCAGTAAAACTGAGATCTTCCTCATTGGGAGGCCTGCTCCTTGTTTCTCTCCCGCTGTCTGGCTGTCCTCCTTAGGCCCCCCTCCCCTCACCCTCTTTTGAGGCAAACAATCTTGGGGTAATCTTCGACTCCTCTCTCTCCTTCTCCCCTCATATCACAGACCTTGGCAAGAAGTCCAACTTTCAGCTCCAATTCCTCAGAGGCATTCTACCTTTCCTCACCTTTCCCCAGAAGCTCAATGTCTCCAGAGCTCTGGTTCTCCCTAGGCTGGACTACTTCCAAAGCCTCTTCCTCATTATGCCTCTTTCCTCCCTTAGCCCTCTTCAACTTATCCAACATAGGGCTACAAGACTTATCCTTGGCCTCAAGCCCAGGGACCGCATCTCTTCAGCCCTAAAATCTCTCCACTGGCTCCCAGTGGCTGCAAGGATTTATTTATTTATTTATTGTTTGCTTGTGCTCATACAAATAAAATACTGCTTCAAAGGATCAAATTCAAGAGCATCATCCAGAAGGCTTTCTTGGGCCTGGGACACCACTACATCCAACTTTCTCTCCCTAAATACCTCTGTGCTAGAGTCCTTCAGTCCTTTAGCTCCAAATTTCTGCAGATCAGATGTTTTACCAAGCAGAGAGTGGGGTTGGATCTCTTTCGTCGGCAGGAGCCTCCCTCTGGAATGGCCTCCCTGCCCCTCTCAGATTTGAGCCACATCTCCTTAAGTTCCGGATGCTTTGCAGGACTTTCCTTTTCTCCTCCTCCTTCGTCCTCCCCCCATGCTAATGTCCCCCTGCCACTGCGACTGCTACCTGGCCCCTTATGAGTATTACAGGGACCAGTCCCTCCCCTATCAGTCTCCCAGCAGCCCTAAACAGCATTTTCCCTTGGGCACCCTTCCCAGACTAGCCTGAATCGCTTCCATCCCATCCTTGAACTAGCTGAACCTTACCCCTTGTTCACCCTGGCACTTGTCCTCGTTGGGCTCCCCCTTGCACTTGTCAACCCCCTGGTGCCCCTGCCTCCTGCACCCACCCTTCCCTTATCCCCTTCCGACTGCCCTTACCTTCCCCTTTTCCCCCGCACTTATTGTTATGTTATGTTATGTTACTTTGCTTTTATATAGCGCCTTATGTACCATTGGTATGGTCTCAAGGCGCTGGTAGGTTGAACGCCCTCGGGAACCGAAGTTCAAGTCAGTAGAGAGAATAGAGAGAGTCATAAAGGTGCGTGTGAGCACCGGATATGTGTGCAGCTGGTGTGGTATTCGTGTGATAGCTGCTTCCTAGCGGTAGGTGTGGTGGTTGAGAGATCAAGAGTATGTGTTCGTTCTGGCAGGTTGTTATCCAGACCGATTCTGGCTGCGTTAGGCCTGAGGAGAACGCCTAGGCTGGAGGGTGTGTAACCAGCAGTGTTTAGTTAGGGCGATGGGGAGTATGAGGCAAATGATGGTATGAGAACAGCTATACCGAATGGTGTCATAGTATTGCTGTGTTCTAGTTGAGTGGTGGTGTAAAGAAGAGAGTAAGCGTGGAGATTTGATATGGTGGTTTACCTTAGGTGCTTGAGATCGAGCGCACTCCAACCCGTTCCATGCACTCCAACCCGTTCCATGCACTCTAACCCATTCCATGCACTCCAACCCATTCCATGCACTCCAACCCATTCCATGCACTCTATCATTTTTGTACAGTGTCCATTCCATGCCCTCTATCTGTTCCGTGCATTCCATCAGTTGCATGAACTTGCTCAGTTCTATGCGCATTATCAGTTCGATCAGTTCTATGTATTCCTTCTGATCAGTGCACTTCGTCTGATCTATGCATTTCATCCCTTCATCATCCGGTCTGCTCCTTTCATTCGTTCTACCTGCGTTATCCTTTCTCTATGCATCATCCATCCACATACGTCATCTTCACACGTTCCGTCCACTTCACCGGTTCTGCCCACTTTACCGGTTTCGCCCACTTCACCGGTTCCAACCACATCACCCGTTCATCCACCTACTTCGTCCGTTCTACCATTTCACCCGTTCCATCCACATGTTCCACCCGTTCCACCATTCCAACCCCATACTTCACCCGTTCCAACCCCATACTTCACCCGTTCCAACCACATTTTTCACTTGATCCATCCCCTTCACCGGTTCCATCCACCTACTTCATTGGTTCCATTCAGCATACTTGACCCATTTTGTCCACATACTTGCTCCGTTCCTTCCAACCACTTCACCCGTTCGCTCTGCACTCTACACCCGCTCTGCAATCTTCACCCGCTCTGCACTCTACACCCGCTCTGCACCCGCACCATACCATACATCCGCTCAACATCCTACATCGGCTTACCACCACCGCACCCTACATCTGCTCAACACCCTAAATCTGCTCAACACCCTACATCTGCTCAACACCCTACATCTGCTCAAAACCACCATGCCCTACATCCGCTCACCACCCTAAATCTGCTCAACACCAGTGGTCGAAGTGAGGGGAAGCGGTCGGGAGCGGTGCTCCTCTACTTTTTTAAATTATGTTTTACAGCTCCTATACTTTTATTTTAAAAAGAAACCGTTCTGGTTGGTTTCGTTTTAAAATAAAAGTGTAGAAAGACGTTTCAGCTTGCCCTTTCAGTGCAGTGCACTGAACGTACCCTTAAACAGCAGGTGCAAGTGTTTGGGGGTTTGTATTGTGTGTGGGAGGGGTTGTGGCAATGGATTTGTAGGGAGTGGGTGCAGGCCAGCAGGGAACATAGTTCCACTACTTCGTATCATACACTTCGACCACCGCTCTACGCACTCATCCTCTCTATGCACTCATCCGCTCTACGCGCTTCGTCCGCTCTACGCGCTTCGTCCGCTCCACCGACTTCATCCGCTCCACTCACTTCGTTCATTCATCCTGCATTATCGGTTCAGCCCATGTCACTTGTCGCACGCACTCGATCCGTTCCATGCTCTCCATCTGTCCCATGCACTACACCCATCTCATGTACTCGAATCGTCTATTCTGTTTGTTCCATTTATACCATGCACTCTTACATTCCATGCCATCTCTCTGTGCACTCATCCGTCTCCTGTATTCATCTTTCCATCCTCTTCACTATGTAAGGAACATCCTCTTCTGTACCTCCAACACCAGCATGTGGAGAGTGGACAGGATGTCCAGCGACATGTTCCATGGGAGTTTTCTAGGGGGTAGGCTTGTCGGGCCCACATAGTCAACGGCGTCTCTGCTGTCGTCCTCTCTAGACAATCCCATCCTACTCTGCGTTCCCCCAGTAGCAGTCATTCCCTAGATGCTCCTGGTCCGTGTGAATGGGCACGATATCTTCATTCAAAGAAGAAATATATGTGCCCTAGTGCACGGTAGAGGTCTCCACTGCCTCTCTCCCTCCCACCCCCCAAACCCTCTGAGGCCTGAGGGATTGGAGCTAGACACAGGGATGGCATCCTCTTCTCCGGTGTCTTCTCCACCGGCTTGGCCAAAGCCTCCCGCCTGAGAGGAAGGCCCACTCTGGGCACCGTCAGGCCCCCCTGAGTGGGTCAGCCCCTTTAGCCTACGAGAGGGCTGCTGCCACCAGCTCCATCATCGAGTATGATGTACTCTGGTCCACCTGAGACTTCAGGCATAGGTCGGACACCTGCGCCTTGGCCTTCTGCGGCTTCTCCCACAGCTCCCAGAGTTTACTGATTTCCTCTTCGAGGAGGAGCTGGAGGCCAATTGAGATGGAGGCTTGTCGTGGGAGCCCCATGGACGAGGCAACCAAGTATTTAGCCCGCTTTCCGGACCAGCCGGTCCTGGGTGAGTCATGCCCCTGCTTGCCGCATGGGGTAGAGGCTTTGGCGTTGAGCCATGCCGTGAATCCTTGTTGGTGCGTTTGGTGAATCCAAGGCAAATGTCGCAATCCACTTCCGTGATCCGGATGGTGACAATAGAGGCACTGGCGCTGTCTTCCACAAACCAGTTCCTCAATCTGCAGCTGGAGCAGAGTTTGAAGAGAACCTCCGTCCTCCTCAGACATGGTCCGGCATGCGGTGTAGGCCTGATGACCTTCCGGAATGTTCGATGAAAACTGGATGATTCGTGCCTTTGAGGGGTGACGAAAGAAGCCGACCAACTGATCACTGTTGGCCAGTCAAAAGAACGAAAGAGCACACAGGCTCCATTTAACTATAATTTGACATTACGAAAAAAACTTGGAACGCAGAAAAGCTTGGAGCAAAACACGAGGACTCCCCCCAACACTTGAACGTGTGGTAAAAATTTGAAGATGGCTGCCAGAGGAGGAGATTAGGGAGAGGGCAGTCATTGGCTGGGGCAGTATGACCCAGAGTTCAGTGATTGGTTGAGAGAAGAAATACAATTTGTAAGTGAAACTTTCTTTTACTGAGAATTCCCAGCCTGATGGGGAAAATTCATGAGCATGCAAATCCACGACAGACCCCATGCTGGAGAACTGCTCTTCTAAACCACTTAAGAAAAAAGCACTTACAAAGATGGCCGCTTTGGCGGAAAAACATGCTGAGTACACTAACCTGGTTTGCTTGTTCATAACAACCACAACTGAGCAGTCTACGGCCCTCTCAGTGTCAAAACGCCTTTGAATGTCTTCAAAGTACTTGCGATACAACTCTTCTCTGCGTCTCTCCTCATGCTTCAGACGCTCTTCTACACTCATTGTATAGGATAGTTGCTGCTGCAAAGTTCCCAGGGAACGTGCCGTCTCCGTATCGGTCTTTATCACCTGCAAAGACATGTCGACTGCCTTTCCGAAGACATTTTTCCCCGTTGAATGACATATCCAGCAATTTGGTATGAATGTCCTGGCAGAAGATTCACTGCACTTGCATGGTACGAATATCACAAGACCTAGTAGAAACGTGCAATGTTGTCATTTTCCCCTCTGCCACCCCACCCCCTTTGTCTTTGGCGCTTGGAAAAACTTGTGTATAGGCACCTTACAAATGTCCATTACATAATTCAAATAAATAAATGGTGCAGTGGGGTTGTTAACAATGATGTGAGGTGTTGTATAGTGGTCATTTGTGTTGTGGAATGGCCTCTAGTTGCATGCGGATCTACGTGATATCTCTGCGGCAGATTTTCCCGCGACAGGAATGTTCACATGGGAAATGCATGAATACAAAATGTTCGTACATTTCCCATGCGAACATGCAGGGGTGTCCCCCTCAACCCCCACTCACTATACTCTGTAGTATAGTGAGCAGGGTTTTGCGGCGGACACTGCTCAGCCCCCCGTAGCCTTTTTATTTTATTTCATTTTTCACACCAACCCCACCAAAACACATAAACACATACCACGAAAAGTTCGAACTTTTGGTAGTTAGAACTTTTCTTGGTGTGTGTTTTAGTTCTTTTGGTGGGGTTGGTGATTTTTATTCAGACATTTCGTCCTATCCCGTTGCATGCTATGGTGTATATACTACTATAGAATGGTAACTTCTTGTTTGATGGTTGCATGCTCTTCACTAATAGTTTGAGAACTGATGTGTTAACTGGTTCTGTAAGGTGTTTGATGGTGCCACACAGTGGTACCAATGCTTTTAGCGGGTAGTCTGGCCTTGAGGTTGGTCACCAGTGCATCAGAGTGTAATCTGGTTGGATTAACGGTGTCACTAATGCAGTAAACTAATTGCTTGTTCCAAAGGATGGTGACTGGTTTGCGAGGTAACAAGGGCAGCAGGGTGTTCATTAATGTTCTAAGTGGTAACAGAAACTGTTGGTGAGATTAAACTAGAACTTTTTATTTTTCACTAGTGGTGTGAGGGTGCCACTGGTGGTGTGGGAGGTCTAGTGACATCATACAGTCGCTAGGGCAGTGCGTGTTAACAATTGTCTACATTGGTTTTTAATGATATGAGGTGCTAATCAGTTCTTTGTAGGGTGGCCTTTACTGTTGCATGGTGGTTACTAGAGGGATGTTGTGACTATTGGTCCTGCAGTCCGGCACTAGTGCTAAGGGGTCATTAATTGTGCTATGTCGTGGGCACATGATAGCAGTTTGGTAACCAGTAGCTAGTGGTGTCACTAGTGCTGTGGTCTCCTGTTCTGAGAGGTGGTGACTGATGCTATGAGGTAGTCACTGGTGCTTTTCAGTTTATTAGCAGTTACTATTTTGGTTTCTGTGCTAATGTAGTCAATAGTGTTATTGGTTGGTGGGAAGTAGTGGGGTTGTCACCTTGGGTGATCAGGGGTCACTAGTGCTGTTTGATTTTCACTAAGAAAGTGTCCCATACTGGGGAGGTCACTACCTGAGCGAGTTGGTTACTTGTGCCATGCAGTGGAAATTAATGTAGTCTCATTAGTGGGTAGCCTTCAGTATGGTCTCTAGTGCTGTGCCCTAGTCACGATAATAATCAACACCACTAATAGCACAAAATAATTTTCTTTATAAATATGTTTCTTTTTTAATTGCTAGTTATGCATTATTACTGGTCACTGATAGGGTGCAGTGTCTTCAATTGGAGGGTGTGCCAGCCTCAGAAAATGAGGGCACATAGAAAAAGGTAACTGCACAGGAATAAACATGCATTATGGAATATTTTGTAGATTTAGAGTATAGAAAAAAAATGTAATAAAGCCAGTATTGCCTCAAATTGCACCGGCCGCCTGGTGCAGCCTGCAAAATGGCACAACCCGGACTGCAGCCGGAGCGAACTCCAGCCTGGGGGCATAAAAAGGGTGCAGCCTTAACTGCCACCACAGTAGTGTGACCTTCTCCCGCTTCGGGCAGAGGGTACACAGCATGGCCATCACTGCTGTCTTATTGGGTACATTTAGTAGGCCCCTGAGTCCTGAGATGGCGCTACATGGAGTGCTGCCTCTCCTGTGCCCGTCCTTCACAAGTAACTCCCACCTGGGTGAGCACACAGATGGCACGACCTGGACCGCGGCCACAGTGAACTCACGCCTGAGGGAGATGACAAGGGCGCAACAATGTTGGCCTGACCGCAGCGCTCCCCAAAGAGAGTGCTTGTGCAGTCAGGCAGAAGGTGTGCCTGGAAAGACAGCATGGACCAAATACGCTGCCTTCAACTGATGCCTGGGGGAGAGTGGCCATGGCACAGTTTTCACTGCTGCCCTAGTGATGCAAATTGCTCCTGCCTGGGGGAAAGAAGACACGGCAGGCCCGCCATTGCTGCAATGCTTGGTAGTAGCTCCTGTCTGCAGTAGCCAGCACTTCCTGCAGCCCAGACCATTGCCAGAAGCCCAACATCACCATCGGGCCTGGAGCTGGTGTGGCGTCCTGCTGCCATGCCCCGCCTGCAACCAAAATGTCGGCACAGGCTGCTGTCAGACTTTCCACTCTTGACGGGGAATACAAGGAGAGGGCCACCCTCGACCCCCCCGTTTTCATGGGGGGCACAAAAGACTCTTGACTGACCGCCACAAGTAAGAGCCCTCCCAGCCCATGCCTGAAGCATCATCCAGCTGCTTCTGGAGCTATGGGAATGGTGTCTCCTAAGACCCTCTACCGGCTCCTGGACGGGTGCCTCCAAGCTCAGCCTAGACTGAGCATTGACTTGCTTGAGAGATGGCAGCCGATGTAGCCCCTGGTGTCCCTGGATGCGTCTTTGCTGGCTAATGTAGTGTTCTCCACATTTTCTGGACTACCAAGAGGGACTGTCCCTGTGACCATACCGATGTGGCCCTGGTATCCCTGGTGCGGCTTTGCCACTAGTGGGGTGCTCTCTACTCTTTTGTTCATTAAGAAGGAGTCACTGTCCCCATGACCAAACTGCTGATGTGGCTCTGGCGTGGCTTTCGGGGCTAATGGAACGTTCCCTACTCTTTTCTTGACTAATAAAGTGATCAAAGTGTCCAGGTCCTGAATGTGTATAGTTAACGCATACATATATGTTCCTTAGCTCACAGCATGTCAATGAGGCATGTTTAAGAAGCTGTGATCCTGCAAACGTGCTTCACTTAAAGTTGACTCAGTAGTAATGCATGTTTGAAACTGTGATCCCATGTATGACTCGCCTGCTTAAAGTAGGCCCAGTAAGATAGCATGTCATCCTTGTAGCATGTCATCCTTGTTTTGCTAGATGACTCGCCTTCTTAAAGTAGGCCCAGTAAGATAGCATGTCATCCTTGTTTTGCTAGAACTGCCTGTGTGCCAAGTAGTCACCTCCATCACTCACACGCTAATAATCTGTACCGCCAAATGTTGATAGTGGACCCCCCTGCAAACTGTGTATGTGGTAATGTCCTAAACTGACCCACGAGGGCAATGTGAGTTATTATTTACGATAATGCATGCCACTTGATGTTGTCGTTATTGTGTTGTTCATTTGTGTTCACCCTTGGCATGGGATGTTGTTACATCTGCACGGAGCCAAAGGGATTGTGTGGTGTCACGTGTTGCCTGTCGGTCATATGTGTGACCAGGTGACCCGTTCTAATAAAAGAGCCGAGCGTTCTCCCATCTGAAGTTGCAGCCAAATACTGGTGTTAGGGTCATTATTGCAGCCTGAGGCTGCTGGCTGCGCGATGGGCCCAACCGGCCGCCCTATTTCCCTGGGCATCCTCATTCCATGGGGATACCGCCCCCTAATAACTATTAGCCCGCTCCTATCACCCACACTATCTCTAGCTCTCTCACAACTTTTATACACTCTCTCCTCACTTGCTACATTGCACTATACATAAAGCGTACCACTCTCTGGCCCTCATTACGACCCTGGCGGAGAACCATGGTGCAATTTGCACCATGGTCCATGGCGCTAAGCTGCCAATTCCGCCATGGTGGTTGGCGGACTTACCGCCCCATCCCGACCTTGGCGGGGCGGTAAATCCCCAATCCCCATTCTGCCCTTCCCCATTCCCATTCTTGCCACATAGGGCATAATGGGAGTGGGGAAGGCGTTAATTACGCCACCGTAAATTACGGTGGCGTAATTAACAACAAGTCCCGTAGCGCCATGGATTTTTCCTCCTGCAAAAAGCAGGCGTAAAAATCACCATGGCGCTACGGAAACTCGTAGTCAGGCGGAAAGGTACGCCATGCTCTACGCCGGCGTAAAGCCCTTTCCGCCAGGGTCCTAATGAGGCCCTCTGTCACAAATGCCTCACCTTTACTAACCTCTGTCAGCAGCCCGCCAACACTTCGCTCCACTGTCTGTCTTCCCCAGACGGTGGAGCGAAGTGTCGGAGAGTTGGTGACAGAGGTTAGTAAAGGTGAGGTATTTGTTCATGTCATCCTGTGACCTTACTGAAACAACCCGCACTCTGCCTGTCCTGCTCTCCCTTTTTATACCTAGGAACTGGTGGCGCTGTGTCTCCCTCCCTTCCCCATTAGTTGCAGCGCTCATCTGGCATCCTGCACCAATCAGTGTCTGTCTTTTCCCCAGGAGTAAGTGAGAGGTTTTAAAAACCCCTTTAAGCCTTTGATGCCTTTGCATCACGGTTTTTCTAACATTTGCTTCGGTGGTGAGGTTGCTGTTTTCCTGGTCACTTATGGCATGTGGTGTACATTCCTGGTTCGCCGTGCTTGTCGTGGTTCTTTTTTCTTCCTCGTGTGGATCCAGTCCCGGTTTCTGTGTTGGTCCAGGTGGATTATGGTAGTTGCGGTTCTGAAAAAAAAGAAAACAGTGGCAGGGAACTATTTGAGGAGGGATTGAGAGATACAGAGTGGCACCCGGGACAACATTTGCTACACATTTATTTATTACACATTGAAAACCTGGCAGGCATCAGGGCGCGCCAAAGACACACAAGACAAAACACAAAGCACAGGGCAGCGTAGGGGGGCTGGTGAAGCTAGTTGTTTCGAACAGCATCGTTTTCAATTTTTTTCGGAAAGGCAGTGGTCCTCATTAGGAGGCTGGTGGCCGCGGAATGAACGGTGCCGGTAAGGTACCGGCAACGTTCATTCCGGGGGCCCCACATTACTGGTTTCGTCGCGGGTGGCGGAATGCACGTCTGGTCCAGACCAGACGTGCATACCGCCACCCACAAGCAAACCAGGATGTTAACAACGGACTCGTCATTAATGGGTCCGTTGTTAGCAGCCTCCCCAGTCCCATTGAGCCCTATGGGGGCTCAGATGGGAATGGGGATGTACTGGGTCCAGGTCCCGAGAAAGGGAATTACCGGGCCCGCTAAAGTTGGCATAGCCCAGTAATTCCCTATTTTTGGGACCCGGACCCGGTACCCGGTTTGGGGGTAGCCATGCCGGTAAGAACGGCATGGCTACCTCCAAACTCCTAATGAGGCCCATTATGTCCTTTTCCAGTCGTAGTGCCAAGGGTAACACATTCCAGGCAGAAGCTTCTGGGAAGCTGAAGGATCTTCTGTTTCCTATGACACGGTTTGGCTTAGGGCAAATGAGCAGACGACTGTTGCATGATCGCAGGACTCTTTGTGGTTGGCCATTTGTTAGTTTATCTTTCAGGAATATAGGACTTGTGCGGCATGGTCAGGATTTTAAATTGAGCTCTGTAGTTCACAGGGATCCAATGGAGTATTTTTCTGTGTACAGTAATTTAGGGAAATTATTTAAGGACCAGGGACCTCCCACTTCACATATCTGGGGCTGGGTTGGTTCTGACTTTTTTTTTTAGTGATCCCCTGTTCCAGATTGAGAGGCTTCCTGCCCTCCCCCATTGACAGGGTCATGACCCTGATCCTGTCACATTATCTCATGCCACACATGTCTGTATTCAGGCCGTAGGACATAGATTTGTATCCTGACAGGGCTGGTTTTAATACATTGAGTACCATTCAATTAGGTCATAGAATCACCTATTATTATAGAACCCTGACATGGAAAGAATCTGGCATACAATATTATACAAATCTGACAACGTTATCCAGTGCTAATATTTTTCCATTTAATTTCTCCTAGGTTTATCGACCAGACGATTCTAGGAACCAGCTACCCATTGTTGGTAAGTACTGCATTCGACTGGAATCTCACCCTCTCCTTTGACTCCTCTATTCTCCTTCTCTGATTGTTCCCAAAATTCCCCCTGATGTTCCTCTTCCCCATCTTTAGTTTTTTTTGTCTTAGTCCTCCTTGCTCTCTCACCCTGTGGAGACCCCATCCTCTCTCTATTTCTGACATTATTCTTTGAAGATCCCCCTCTCTTTTAGTGACTCACTCCATAGCATCCATTATCCAATTTCAGAAACCTAATTTCGGCTACTGACTACTCTTCCTGGCTCATCCCCTCAATCATCCCTCTCACTCATTAGTCTTCACTCTCCACTCTCCACTCCTCATCCTAACACCTCACTCTTCTTCCTAACTCAGTACACATTGCACATGTTATGACATTATCATCCGTCCTCCTCACTCATCTCCCTTCTAATTTCATCACATCATGTCTCACTTCTCATCCTCATTCCTCAAAATGCTTAGTTCCTCATTCCTCCACCTCAGTCTTCAGTTCACCTTGTCACTCCTAATACCTCACTCCTCTCCATGGCTCATATCTCATTGATCACTCTGCCTCCTCGCCGCTCACTCCTTCTCCTCAGTGATCATTATTTTGCCTTCCTTATTGCTTCTTCTAGTAATTGACAGGTATTGCTGAGGATGTGTGTGGGGCTCATCACTGGAATTACATGGGTTTCTGGCTCGACAGAGATACATTAGTAGATCTGTGTGTGGGCTCCATCTTGAAGAGTAAGATCGATGTGCATTGGCAGAGCTGTGATGATATGCTGGGATTAGCAAATTTGTCATTCTGAGGACAGTAATGTAAAGTAAGTGGTCATGTATAGCACCACTATGCCACTTTTGTTGGACTCTCTGAACATGGCTCTTTAAGATAAAGGGACAGGGGCTTGATTGGTGGGGCAGTGGGAGAAGCAAATAAAAAACCTCTGTTGGCCATGGGTATGGCAGAGGCACTTGGGAATATGTTATTCATGGGCAGGAACCGAAGATCTGATAGAGTACAGCACTTTGAGCCAGGTTAGCTGTTGATATAGGAGGGTGTGACAGGGTTAAAAAATAGAGCGTAGCCATGCTTGATTATTGTTGATGTGGTAAAGGCTAGGTGTGTAGCGGCTGCCTGTCGGGATTCATGAGTATAATGTAAGGTGGTTTTAGAGGGGAGACCATTGGTCAGGGTATGAGGGGATTACGCCTCTCAAGACAAAACAACCTTCAGCCTTGCACTCCTACCACTGGCCCCTTACAAATAGGTCAATTGCACTATCTCACATTACCACTGCCAAACTCTCTCTCTTTTTCTCTTTCTCTTTCTCTCTCCCTCTCTTCTCTCTCTCTCTCTCTCTCTCTCTCTCTCTCTCTCTCTTTGCTTCTGTCTCTCCCTCTCTCTCAAATTGTACCCCATGATTAACCAAACAAGGATCTGCACATTGGCAGATGCGGGGGAGGGGAAAAACTGGAATCTCCACTCATTACCATCAGCTACATGCTAAGGTTTATGGGAGTCAATAACGTTTGGTCAGCTTGACATTTGAGGATTGTATGTGCACAGATCACCCTCCTTAAAATGTTGGTTGATGGGATGAGCAATGCATCAGATCTCATTCTAACATGCTCAGCTTAGTGTCCTTTTGGGGATTTTGCCCACCAGAGCATAGTCTGTTGGGGCAAGTTCAAGGTGTTTATCAAGTGTTCATCAGGAAGTCAGGGAATGGGAGTCAGATAGTAAGGACAGTGGTCAGAATCCCTGCCTGTTTCTCCCAGAGATCTACCCTGCTGTCTTCCACAAGCTTTAAACATCCTCTCACATAGTACACACCGGCACAAATTAAATTCCCTTCACCTCCACTGGCCACAACTATTCGGGTGATGCTGCATCCCCGTGGGGTGTGGGGGGTCCTTGCAATGAAATGATGAGCAGAAAAGATGGTGGAGACTGGATTCCTCAAAATGCAGCACAACACTGGGTGCGCAGCCCTATGGTCTTACAGGAGGTGCGGTGGCTGCAGGCAGGTGTAGCTAAGCATGCTAGGAGACAGCAATGTACTACATTGTCCGAGGTCTGTGATTTGGGTGTCCTACTCATTCTTTTTTTCATCTGCTCTATGATCTCTCCCTTTCTCTATATTGCTGATCTAGCCCCTTTGTGGTGAGCTTTCTGAACCTCTCTTCGGTCTCACCCTTAATGCCTGTGTTCCACCTCCCGTTTCTCTTTCTCTCTTTCTATTTTACTGCTTCTCTTTCTATCTTACCGCTTCTATATAGTATAGTCATGCAGTCAGATTCTCCCTGCCCATGTCAAGGCAAGGTTTTATTTCCCTCACACAGGTTTGAAATGCGAGTCGAGCTCTTGCCAGTCATTTAGTATGACCCATCACCATTCCGGCCTTGCTGGCCAGGTCTACGGGTGGCCTTATTACCCTATGTCTTTGATTGTATGCCATTAAGTCATGAGAGTTCCGGTGCTTCTAGTATTTTATTAATGATGGGGAAAATAAAGCTACAACCATATTGCTTTTGTTTAACATGTTTTATAAATATGTATATTGTCCGGGTGCTTTACTTTGGTATTTGTGTACTTTCCAAATGATCTCTATAAGATATTTTTACATTGTATTTTATTTATTGTGTTTCAGTTTAAAATAAACCTTTCACACATTACAAACATAACCTATACATTTAAGACAAGCATTTAAAACCATTTTAAATAAACTCATTTGCTGCTAACACATTTACAAGTAGCACACCTACACATAGACAATCAGTTCTTAGTAAACAGCAGTCACATTACAATTCAAATGTATTCGTTAAGATAAAATAAATAGCCTAAACGATACACATACCAAACCAAATATTTGGTAACCATCTTTTACATTCTCCAAATTAATAAAAAGAATGCAACCGGAAAAAGGCACCACTTTAGCTCCAAGATCTGATTTAGGAAAGCTAAAACAGCAATACACAATGCGATTTGTTGAGCATTTAAAACCCAACGCCAAAATGGATCTTTCTTTAACGTTAGTTCATGATCAACAGATCTTCTCATACGTTGCAAATGCTGCGGCATCACTGACTCACATAATACTAACATGTTTTCAGTGTTTTAACCTCTTGGTGACCAAAGCGGCATAATCTATCAGACCTTGGTATCCTAGAAAAAATTGCATAATCCATCAGACCCTAATAAGATATAAGGGGTCATTACAAGTTGGGCGGTAAGGGATACCGGGCACCGGTAAGGAGAACGGTGCTGGTAATCCCTTACCAGCCAATTCCGAGGTCCCTTAGCGGGAGCCTCAAAGAACGTGTGGTCTGACCTCACGTCCTTTACGGGTCCCACTAAGGGACAGGGCGCTAATAAGGGTACCACAAATTGCGGTACCGTTATCAGCTACTTCCCCATTCCCCTTGAGCCCTATGGGGGCTCAAATGGGAATGGGGAATGGCATTTGGAACGGGGACTTACCGGGTCTGCCTTGGACGGAATGTCCCGGTAAGTCCCCACTGCACCAGACCCGACCCGGACACGATTTTGGAGGCAGCCATGGCGCTAACAGCGCCATGGCTACCTCCAAAGTCATAATGAGGCCCATAGTATTTTTGTAGGTCTTGAAAGCCAAAAAATACATCTTGGAACCCCCTCTGAAATCCTGCTTAAGGAACAGACTTGTGGTGTGTTTTTGCCCACCACTGATTTGAATTTGTGCCAACTGTTCAACACGATGAAACAAGATAATAATAAGGGCAGTCTAGAAACTGTTCATATCTCTAAAATTGGTGCACATAAACTTCATTGTGTATATCTCAATAGCAGATCGTTGCCCAGAGATGTGATTGATGTATCCAATCTTATTATAGAAAAAAAATAGATATTGTTTTTCTAACTGAAACATGGATAACTGATATGTCAGGCCCTGATCTAACTTTGGCTGTGACAGATGGCTATCTTATCCTCTGCAGAAATAGGCCCAGTGGCTTTGGGGGTGGGGTAGCCCTCATTTTTATCGAGCCATGCTTAACTTTCATGCTGTGGACATAGAGGAGATTGAGGGTATAGAGACTCTGATGGTAACTGTTGATTAATCATTACACCATATACAGTTTAATTCGTCTGTATAGATCCCCCTGTAACATGCCTAACTTTGAAGAACTGCTCTCCATGCTCCATCCTCTACTGAAGCCATCATCTACATGTATTATTATCAGCGATTTTAGCCTTTGGCAAAACGATCAGTGCGCCCAGTCAGTCGGATGCTTTGGGAGGTGCTGAGGGATTGCATTCTCATGGGTTCTTGAACAAGTGCAGTAGTGATGAGGCAAGTGCAGGCCCAGAGGCAAGTGCGAGAGGACTCTCGAAGGTGCCGGGCACCTGTGAGACTATGAGGTACACCTGGCTGCCAGTCAGCAGGCTGTGTGGAAGGGGAGGCGCAGAGGGATAGAGCGGAGAGAGAGGTTAGCAGGGTAGATGGAGAGAGAAGGAAGAGGAGAAAAGGAATGTCTTAACGAGTTTCCAGAACTTAAGGAGAGATAGCTCAAGACGGAGGGCGGCAGGGAGGCTATTCCAGAAGGAGCCTCCTGCTGAGAATACAGATCTCCCCCAAATCTCTGGTTGGAGAACCGGTTTACTCACAGCAGGTTGGAGGTAGATGAGCGGAGGCTCCGGGAAGGACAGTATTTAAGTAGGAATCGCTGCAGATACATAGGTCCCAGGCCCCAGAAAGCCATGTGGACAATGCAGAAGATCTTGAACTTGATCTTTGCAGCCAGTGAAGGAAATTCAGCACCATAGAGATGCAGTCCCTGGGCTTGAGGTGAGGATAAGCCTTACGGTTCTGTTCTGGATGAGTTGCAAAGTGTGCAAAGAAGATGCAGGGAGGTTGAGAAAGGGGCTGTTGCAGTAGTCCAGCCTTGAGAGAACCAGGGCTCTGTAGACAGTGAGCCACTGGGGGAATGTGAAAAAAGGAAAAATACCTCGGAGGAGGTGCAGCTTGTGGTTGGACTTTTTAGTGATGTCGGAAATGAGTCGAGAAGGAGAGAGTGGAGTCGAAGATGACCACAACGTTTTTTATTGCCTCGCAGGTGGGTGCGGGTGCAGGGCCAAAGGAGGCCGGCCAGAGTGAGAGTGGGAAAGCAGCAGCTGGAGTCCCAATGCGAAAATCTCAGTCAAAGGAGTTGTTCAAGATTATGAAAGAGTTAGAAAAGCAGGATATTTCTCCAGTGGACCATGTAGTTAAGGACAAAGACTGGTGTGCTAAAATACAACAGGCCATGTTCGACAAAGTAGCAAACAAATGGTTTGCAGGATGTAAAAAGGCTAATACGATGGCACCTGTGAACACCTGTTCTCCTATCACTACCAATATACCACTTTTTGAGTTTAAAAGAGTGACAGTGAAATAATAGATGTATTTCCAAGTCATAAGCCAACTTGCTGCTGGGGGGATCCTTGCCCCTCTAAAGTGATAAATAAAAGTGTGCTTCAAGCCTTCCAGCAGCCATCTCAGGATTTGATAATTCCTCTTTTCAGACTGCACTGGTTCGACTATCTATCAAACAAGTATGGATCACTCCCTTTGTAAAGAAAACCTTTTCAGACCTGAATATTGCAATGAATTTTAGACCTATCACTAATGTTCCATTATTTTAAAAGATTTTATATCGTGTTGCATACCTGCAAATCCAAGCTCATTTGGAACTGCACAATCTGTTGGGTCCAAGGCAGTCTGGCTTTCGGGCATACCATAGTATGGTATCAGCCATCTTGAATTTGAAAGCCAAACTGTTATCGAATATAACCACAGACACGTGTCGCTGCTGCTATTATTAGATTTGTCTGCTGCTTTCGATTTGGTGGATTTTAATGATTTTTTCAAATAGAATTTGCTTGGAAGACTTTTTATCCAAATCAGCAGCTTCTTGGATTTGATCTTTTTAGCTGATAGAGAGGCAAGAGTTTTTAATGGCCAAGTGTCAGCTGATGCCATTACACTTCAGTGTTGTGTTCCCCAGGGCTCGTGCCTTTCTCCAACAGTTTTTTATATTTTTCTTATGTCACTTTTTGATATGTTTGACATAGAAAGTGTTCATTATACAAATTATGCCAATGACACACACATCTAATTTAAGTTGTCTGGTAATTATGTAGAAGACATGGCTGGAATCAACTCTGTTTTTGACCTTATCCAAAGATGGATGGCCCATAAAAGCCTGGCCCTCAATGAATCAAAGACAGAGCTGCTCCTGTTTGGCCCTCAGCAGAGATTGGACACACTTTCTGCCTCCTATAAGTAATTTACCGTAACAGGCTGCATAATAGAGGTGCTTCCCAAGGCTAAGACACTTGGGGTTTACTTAGATTCCACGTTGTAAATGAAGGACCATTTATACTTTGTTGCCTCCTCTTCGGCCCACTATTTACGATTGCTAAGGAAGATACGTCCATTTATCTCAGTAAATAACTGTGCCATATTAGCTTGGGCTATTATAGGAGCCAGGGTTGACTATTGTGGGAGCCTGTTGGTTGGTATCTCTGATTGCAATTTGACAAGACTCCAAGTCGTCCAGAATCAGGCAGTGAGGACAGTTGTTGGCCTCAACAAGCGCAGAAAACATGTTACAGCTGCTGGGAGATCTCTGCATTGGCTTCCGGTCAGGGAACATCTGAAATTTAGGCTGTTGACAATTAGCCATAAATGCCTCTTTAGCAATAATCCCACTTACCCGAAGCAAATAATGAGTGTCAAAAGAGACAATTGTGTACTAAAATCAGGCAATAGCAATATTCTCTCTGTGCCATGTGTCAAAGTGGATAGAGCGGGGAAACGCTCCTTTGATTATCTTTCCCCAGATCTTTGGAATGGACTGCCTGTTTATCTACGGTCTGAGGTTTTCATCGAGAGGTTTAAGAAAATGCTAAAAACTTTGTATTTGACCTAAAATTGTGATTTTAACATAATTGTATTCAGTGTGAGGGCTTTGAGGTTTTATACTTATCTTATTGACTCCCATCTCTGGGCGTTCTATCTGCCTTTCAATGTTTTTATCCTTTCTTTCATTTGTTTGTTTTTACTCCTGTCTCTTATGGGGTTGTTGTCCTTCTTCGTTCCTGGAGGTTTTATGTACTTGTGTATAGCACCCGTTTACCATGAGTTTAAGGTGCTCCACAAATGCATAAATAAAAACTGGAGCTTTGAAAGGTATGTGTTCAGGTACCTAAATATCAGAGTGTGTTCAAATACTGATTCCCTACTTAATAAAAGAGTATGATCCTGGGCAAATCATTTAAATCCCACGTTGCCATTTTTGCAAAAAATGTGGTAGCCCTTACAAGGGATACAGTTAGCATAGTGTATACATATTGGTAAAAGGCATCACTCCTGGTTTAAAGAATAAAGTGTTCTGTCAAGCATGATAACAATAGTGATCATGTATGTATTGCACACCATAAAGTTATATGAATATGGGGATCAGGGGTTCTGGATTCAAAAAGTATCTGCAGGTGTGGGCTAAACTCACCACGGTCTTAAGAACTAGATGTACAATGCTATATTCCTCTGCAGCTCACCATATGGAGCAATGTGCTGACATTTCGTTGTTGCAAACTCAGACCCAGCACTTTCATGGCTCAAAGGCCATCCGCAGTTTGGTGGAGGCTCGGCTGTAGGGACAGAAGCAGCTTCGGGGGCAGAAGGGTAAGATCTACAAACCTGACCATGCCTCCTGCCACCTGCGGGAGTTTGGCAGCTACAGTGTCTTTATTGTGCACATCAACTGGCTAGAGCAGCAGATAACCATGTCTGCCCTTGCACAGTGATGCCCTTTATTCATCATTTCGGCACCATGCCTCTGCCCTCTTTCCTTACCATTGCCCTGGCACTATTCCCTCCCATTTCCTCTATCCAGATCATTTTGTATCATTCGCAGTATCTATGCGTATGTCTATGCTTATGTCGTATTCCCTTCTTTGGTACTGGAGGTGTCTGTGGTGACTATACAAATACCCTTGGCCCAGTCTAGTTGGTCAGTAGGAATGTTCTCTCCTTTACATTCTGAAACTATAAGAACCTGACGGGGGCTGTCCAACCCTACTGCTAATGACGAGGTGCACAAAGTAAGGGCCTGTGCAGGGCAGACAGTGGAGCTGCAGGCAGTCTCATGTAGTCCCTTCTCCTTTTCCATGGTGGCCATTAAAAAAAAAAGGAAAAAACAAAATAATGGGTACCATGAAAAGGAAGAAGGGACTACACGTAGTCCCTTCTACCTTTCCATGGTGGCCTGTCGCAGATCAGGAGCGGATGCGCTGGCACAGCTCCACCTCACTGATGAGGCCCAACAAGGCTGAAAGACAAGTATGGGGTTGCTGTTGGTACAAACAAGGGTTGCCTGGCATTTCGGTGTTGGACTGCCCTTGAGGGCGGGACAAAGACTGATATGCAAATGGGTATTCCTCCTTTGTGAAAGGTACAGTGAGCTAAAAGCGATGGCTGCGGACTCTGAAAGTGGCAACAAACCACAGAACAGGTTATCATGCCATGTTCTTTCTAGAGAGGGGTGCCTGCTACCTTTTTTGTATAATACTAGATATAGATGGAAACAAAATAACCAAAGTTATATACTGTATTTCCATTACGAGGAGTGCAGTGCTGTGATGTATTACTTTGTGGTCCTTAATAAATCACAGGTACCAGCTAAACATGCACTCTTTGGTGTAAAATGGCAGACACTCACAAACAATGTCCAAGTTAAGGTACGTACGCTTTTCGTCTCTTTACGAGGACTTTACATTTAGGAGTTTACATTTGTCAATGTTTTCACCATAGGAAATTACATGGCAAAGTCCATAGGTAAGTCATGGTTATACGTTAAAACTATAGAGGCATTTTTTCCATAACCCAGATGCAGCCAAAGAAGCAACTGGCCTCGGGGAGCATTCAAGGATATCCCCTAAAAAATCTCCAGCTCTAGGTTTGAGATCCATCCAGCTGGAAAAAGAATTACAGCACAGCAGTTTTCTGACCAATTGAAGTCAATGGGAAACCACAGAAGAGAGTGGCAGGCAAAACCCTGCTACGTTTGGACCCAGGGAACCCATAAGGCGATCTAAAGGAATATTCCATGAACCCCGGATCCTGAGATAAGTACTCATAGTCTCAGTCACTGAGGATTGAGCTTGGAAAGAGTAGTAGAAGGGCTTTTTTTCAGGGTCCTGACAAGGATCCGGTACACAGGGACTTGAATCCTGGACCAGCAATGACCTAGAAAGAAGAGAAATCCCTGCACACAGGATGGCAATCCATCATCTAGGAGCGGTAGTAGCAATAAAAACGACACCAGGAAGATGGGCGAACCAGTGTTCTGCTTGTACCCTTTGCACCGATGATTATTGCCTCTTCTGATGATCAAGTTCCTTCAGCGCCAGGATACCCTCGAGTCGAAGCTGTGCTTTATGAGTATTATCAATATTACCATCAGCATTAACCAGACCAAGTGGGTCTGGCAAATTTGAGAGGAAAGACGGGGTACTAGGGCAACAATGAACAGTCCCTCAATGGGGCAATGGATGGAGGTGACCCAGGGTGGGCCAAGAGGCGGCTGAATTGAAGTAGTGGTGACCCACCACACTTCCATGCCAGGGCAGCTCCCTACCTATATTCGCTTTGTCCAGGAGAATTTAGTAGGGAGGCAACTTATAAATCCTCCAGAAATGGTGCCAACATGGGTCTGCCAGTGAAGCCAACAAGGGGTACTGCAGGAAGGATGAGGAAAAGCCCCGGAAGGACTTCCAGCAAACATAAGAAGAAACAGGGATAAGGACCAAGGGACCAGGGTCCAGCCAATGTAGCCAAACAGGGTCAACGCCCACCTTCATGGCAATTCTCCAGCAATTCAGGTAAGAATCTGAGGAATGCACAGGGTCTCCCCTAGATAAGCGTATTCATGTTATGCAATCACACATCAGGCTGACACACAGAGATTTGACACACAAAGGCTTTTGTGGCCAGTCAATTGGGCTGGCCCTAAATACTACCAAACACTTAGATCCACCCACACAGGATGTGAACTGACATGCCTGGGGCAGTAAACCAGTCTAGCACAGTTTAAACCAATTTTGAGTGTGGAGGGCTGGTCCCAGAGTATTTCCACATCAGCACAAGGGCCATTTTAGGCTCGTCTCATGTTCCACACAGACAGTTGGATGGCCCAAACCAAATGGCCAGAAGTAGGACTTTAAACAATGCAGTATAAATGACTGCACTGCTGGTGAAAACAAAACTAAATTACCCTTGCCAGCAACCTACTCTCCAACATAGATGAAGGGTGATAAAATCACCTGAGGGCTCAGAAAGCCCCTCTTTCCTGGTAGCAATGCGGGCTACGAGGGAAGCACATCTCCGAAATGCTTGCGTTGGCAGGGGGACATCTGTAGAAATCCATTTGGCCACAAAAGTAAGGTGAAAAAACACGGAAGCATCTAAACGTTTGGGGGGACCCACAAAAAGCATCTGGAGAATCTCAACAATGGAATTCTGTCCTGAAAGCTGCCCTTTTCCGTTGTCTCGTGGCACTTCAGGATTTGCTAGAGCGTGGGATGGCTGACTAACCCATGTGCAGAGGGAGCAGTCAAGGTTGCGTTGTTGTAATGTTGATGTATTCAGATCTGAAAAGATATTACTATGGGCCTCATTACAAGTATGGCGGTGCGGGAAAAAAATGGCGGTAATGCAGTGGCAACTTTGTTACCACTGCGTAATTTTGTTACCACTGCATTACCACTGGATTATCTCACAACCATACTATAACTCTTGTGGTGAGGTGAAGGAACAACCTGCATCGACATGCTGGAGGTAACTCTGCTGCCTTTCCACTAATTGGCAGAATTACTGCCGGCGAAATTTATACCAGCGTAAATTCTGTCGAAATCCCAATGGAGTACTATGGACTGCATTAATGGGGACTAACGCCGCCATGCCACCACTTGTACTCTGGTGTTAATTCTGCCAGAATATGTGGTGTTAACGGTCATTCAAATTTGGCCGTATTCCACCAGATTCACCACCGGAATACCACCAAACTTGTAATGAGACTCCATGAGTGGTGTGTACGTTTTTGATAGCTGTCTGGGGCATTGATTAATAGGTGCTCCGGGTTGGTAATGTAGATCTGTCATGGGGACATGTGTGTTTGACTGTGCTAACCTATGTTGTTTCGTGTTGCAGTTGTATATTGATGATTTTACTGTGGTCATGGTTGTCGTGCCCTGCCCAACGCGGCACTCAATTACAACTCCTGACAACCTACTTGCCATTGGAAACATTAAAGAGATAGCATTATCTGATCATATAAAGAAACATTATTGCTCCATCTTTTTTGCCTTGCTATGCTATGTTATGGTAAATCCTGGTAGGTCAAGTTATGCTGTGCCATGGGGGAAAAATTCAGCACTCACAATTTGGAGTCATTTGCCCATTTGAGCCCCATTGAACCATCGTGGTGACTCCATTTGTGGCCCAGCTCGAGGCTAGAGGACATTATTGTGCATTGCTGCTGTACATTAACTTTGACCTCGCAAATGACAAATCCAACCACGCTCCACTTTGCTACTGCCGCATTTCCATTCTGCGTTGTTTTGAAACCTGATCGTCTTTTGCATGCGTTCGCTAGGGGCACACTGGGGGGCCGTGCCCCACTTTGTTACCCCTTACCTCAGCTGGGCTGTGCTCTCTCTACATTGTCAATGCTCAACAATGAAGAGCAGTTAAGTTCCCCCTACAGCCCCACCAATCAAAACTGCTAATGATGGGTCTTTAGTGACTAAATGGTTTTGTGCCTACATTCTGATGGGAGGGGAGGTGCAGTGGGGTGTGGTAGTTGGTGTGCACACAAGTTCTCTGCGGGAGTGCTTATGACGTCATGCATTGACCTTTTATAGGCGCCCCCCTACTTTTGTCTGTGCCCCCCTACTTTTGACTGTGTTCCCCTCTGTGCCACTCCTAAATTTGATTCCTGGCGACACCACTGGTCTTTTGGGCAATGTCTTTGGTCCAATGTCCTTGAAAGTACACCAGGCACAATGTGCTGTTATTTTGACACTACTTCCCTCAAACATTACCTGCGGGGCAACGGGAATGAGGCCTTGCAGTTTTACAAGTAGGTTTGACCTAACCCCATAAAGTGTCTGATAGTGGTGCCTCTCCCACCGTATGAAGTGGGGTGTCCCTCCCACCCATACGGTTTGGATCTGGTTGCACCCCATACAGCAATGCAGGTCTCCCTCTGCCCTCACCGTCCTCTGGTCGGTGATGGGTCACCCGTGCCTTTCTCCCACAGAGTTGGCACTTATGGTCACAATCGATCAGCACAGAGAGATGTGCATTGGCAGCATGTGCCAACCTCTGCCAGGCCCTAATGGGGAGTGAGAGAGCAGCATACGGGAAATTATGCCAGCCGGAGAACCCACAAGGAGACAGCAAGAACCCGAGGATCACAAAATCACACACCCAAGAAGGAACACGTCCCTACTAGCAAATGCCCTCGACTATGACGCACCAAGAGTAGAGGGTGTTGCATATTAACCCACCCGGGAGCATGGTAGCTCCCAGGATGTTGTCATGGGTCACGTGACAGCAGCCACGTGACCAACATAAAGATAACGAGCCGTTTCCGGCTCGTCAGTCACTCTACAATCTGACTCCGGTGTTGTCCTTTGTGTGCCTGCCTGACACAACATTGCGTGGTGTAGGTCCAGGGACCGGGCCCTCCACAAGGCCAGCGCCCCTGCTGGGCAACGCCGATCTCCACTGCAGGATTGTCATGTGAATATGGCTGTTTGAGGCGACCCCGGCCTGGGTGCCCCCAGAGCCGGGGCCGTCATGTGCTGGGTGCCAGTGGGATCCTCCAGTGATCTGGAGCGCGTGGGGGTGATCCCCACGACATCATCTGCGGCGTGATCGCCGCCCTGTGGAACCCCATCGGGTGCTCCCGACTTGAGAATGGGGCCTGCCCGGTGACCCGGAGCAGGCCCCCAACAATGGCGACGAGGGCTGGAGCCCCGCAGTGACATTCTAAAACCTTTCGTTTTGAAAAAGTTTAATTTGGCAAGTATGGGGGCCCTGTTCATCCAGAATACCCCATGGGGATATTGTGGGAATCTGCTATGCATTATGGGAGCTTCCTTTTAAAGCAAGCCGAGCAGAGAGGGAGGGGAAAAGGGAGAGGGGGAGAAAGAGACAGAAAGAGAGAGAGAGAGAGAAAGAGAGAGAGCGAGAGAGAGAGAGAGAGAGAGCGAGAGAGAGGAAGAGAGAGAGCAAAAGAGAGAGAGAGAGACAGAGACAGAGAGAGAGACATTGTCTATCTGCGAGTTACAAAGCATGCTGGAGTTATTATGGAACCAAGAACCAGACTGCTGTCAGTCTTAGTACTAGTGGGAAGATATTGTTTTGGAATTGCAGACAGCATTGCTGAAGGATGCCTGCAAAAAGAAATAGAATTTATCCCAAAGCAGTTACAGAAGGATCTACCTCGGTGCCCTTTCTGTTTCTGTGTGGTGGTGTGGTTGTGTGGTGTGCATTGTCTGTTAGTGTGGAATCCTGTGGCTGCTGCATCTGCCAGATTGTGGAACCCAGCAGATCCGGTTATAAAAGAACATTAGCACACACAGAAGATAAGAATAGGTTCTAGTCCTAACCTGGTAGGACATGTGGACGTGGCCCTGCGGCAAATGCTAAGCTCTCCTGTGCCCCACAAGAGAAGGGCACACCTTCTCTTTCCCATGCAATTGTGGGCTATTCCGCTCTCCGATGCTGGAGCATGAAGATAGGGAATTGCTGGGGCTTTCCATAAAGTGTTGGAGAGCCTCTGAGTTGAAAGGCCAATTTGGTGTCCAAAAGGGATGGAAGTTCTTCCTCGCTAAGGAAACGTGGAGGCGGAGCAGAGGTGAGTTTAGTGGGGCGCCAGCGCTTTGAAGGTGTAGGGTGAGAGGGGCAGATTAAGCCGGTCAAGTGGCACAGCGAGTAGAGCGCTCGCTTTGACATCTGTGCAGAGCCTGTTACCGCAGGTTCGAATCCCGGCGGGGCCAAACTCATCCTTCCGAGGTCGATAAATGAGCACCACACACTGTGGGTAATAATAAGCAGCGCTCAGATACCTGAGGGTTCGTAGCGCTATATAAATGCCTTATTATTATTATTTATTATTATTAAGGTGCACGTTACCAGAATTAGAGAGTTTAACAGCTTGATTGCTGAGGATGGGAACGTCCATGTCATAGCATCGTCAGCTTTCTTTGTGGCCCACATTGTCTGAAATCAGGGCCATCCTTTTTATTAAAATGTAAACATTACACATCTCTGTGACCCGCTTCCTCCCAAAAGATGCTCCTCATGGGAAGTATTTCAGCTTGCTTTAATCAAGCTCTACCATCAAACCTTGCACTGAAAGCGCCTGTCAGTGTTTTTCAAAGCCGTCTTCTGAAAGTTATTGACTTACTTGGAGCAGTTAACGCTCAGACAGCAGTAAACCTGCTTGCTCCTGTTGTAATAAAAATGTTGCTTTAAATAGTTGAGACAAATTTGCCATTGCCCAAATCATGTAAATACTCCGGCCGACACAAACATGTTATTCAAATGAAGGGTTTCCAAAATACACAGTGCACTCACATAAAATAGACATCCACAGTAAAGTGCCTTAAGGGCTCTTTGTAACTCGCCAAATGAACCGGGCTTTCTCTTCAATTGAACAAAGCAGGATTCTGCACGCAAATGTTATCTTTGGATCCACAGTTAAATGTTGTCCTTCTGATGAAGGGATATCTGTGGGCCTACACTGTGTCCTTTAATTTCCATTTTGATATTGTCAGGAAAGTGTGTGGGGTGTGTAAGGATTTACTTTGTTCACGTTTATTCCAAGTTAAAGAAAAGAGGGGATTGGGGAAATGCCTCCCTAGCCCCAACACTAAGAGGGGCTTCCCTGCCCCAACAAAGCTAAGTAATGTCTCTGTTAGAATATCCAAAAAAAAGTTCTCCGTCCTGTGTTCAAAACCTAATCTGCCCATCTCACCCTACACTCAACAAAGGATGAATCGGGGGAAAATGTCTCTTGGCTGGTCCTCTGCAGCCGTATAAGTCTAAATACAAGTTCCAGCAAAACCAAAAAAGAATGTCTCTTGGCTGATCTCATGCAGCCTTCCTTTTCAGTTCCAAAAGAAAATTCCCATGAATAGCAGGATATTCCAAAGAAATAGTTTCAAAAACAATATTTTCAAAAATTAAGCTTCCATGCAGTTCAGTTCCATTTTTACAGTCACCATGTTTGTCCAACTTTAGGCTGATTTACAATCTTAGTTTACTCTCCTACCAAGATCTGTATGGACCTATTTCATGAATAGATCCTTTTGATAGCTTGTGTTCTTTGCCGTGTTTTATACCGACTCACAGCCTTGGGGCCCGATTCATGGAATTATCTGCGTGAAAAATAGGGGCTTTGTGCACCAAACTGTGCGCAAAATTCAATTTGTCGACTCATGGAATTGACTGCGCAGTGCTTTTTCTTACTTTGCAGGGACATCGCGCAGGCTCGGCACGTCACTGCGAGAGGCAGAGTGCCTTGCGCAAGACACTACGCAGAGCGTGGGCGTGGCTTGCACAGAGGGCAGTTTATGGGGTGGAACTCGGCAAATGAGGAAGAACAAGGGAAAATGTGGGCGTTACGAGGGACAGTCCGCAGGCACAGTCCATCGCATGTCCACTTTTGCGTGGAATGATATGTAATCATTTAGTCGACCAGGCAGCCTCTCGACTGGGAAATCTCCAAGCAACGCCTCATTCTATCCGCAACCCGAAGGCAGGTATACAGACACTTGTGCATAGGATTCACCGCACAGAAGTAACATTGGGATTGAGCGGTGCACGTACGAAGTGTAGCGGGGTGCAGGAATGGTTTAAGGGCATCTCGATCGCAGATTTTCTGAGTTTTACCCTAGTTATGAAAAATCATACGAATGTTGTCGGGGGTCTGCTGGTGACAGTTACAGAGGACCCCACGGAGGGTCTCTGAGATGTGCATGGGACCCCATGCACTAAAGGGTGCATGTATTTGCACCCAGGGAGCATGCAAAGATAGCTGTTTCTGCTTTGCGTGGGGGCTTTCCGGTCACGTCTTGCGTGTATTCGTTTTTTAATGCTTAATACCGGAGTTTGGTTTCTAAGCGTGGATCTGGGATTCGAACCACTGTTGCCCTGCGTGGTCTTGTTTCCAAGACCAGCACATTGCCCCTGTGCTATACTATACTCGCTTCACAATACAATTACTTTGTACAAACAAGTCCATGAATATTTGGAGCACTCAGGAACACTTCTGCATGCAGGCTCGGGCAGAGATGTTCTTGGCGCGCAGGCTTTGCGTGATCTCTGTACACTTTTCCATGGATCGGGCCCTTGGTGTACTCTCCTGCCAAAGTCTGTGTGTCTTTTTCACTTGTTCAATATACTTGATTGACTAACCTGCTAAGTATTTCCTCTTTGTTTTCACCTTCCAAAGAGGTTCAACTTTCAACCCACTGACTGGAACGAGGAATATAGCTGATGTGATTAGTATTCTGATCTGAGACTAGCCTTTTTCAGTTTGTGTTGTCTATTACGTTTTTATGGGTGTTAGACCCTAGTTGGCAGTCCTGATTTCCAAATGGGTGCAGGCCCCAGGCTCGCACATTTCTTATGTGGCGGCTTGGTATTTTATCCTTACAAATGTACGCCCTTGTGGCCTCAGACCCTCTTATTGCTTGTTGGTCTCTTCTTTCTGTTTTCCCCGGACCTCTGTTCCCACCTGCTCTGCCTGCTTACCTTGTGTTGTGCCGGTATTCAGGGCCTATGTAGAGCGGAATGTCTCTTCGAGGTTGGGTGCTTTCATTTCTCATCTGCTGCTTGGTTCAGAGACTGCGCAACCTGCAGGATACTGTTGTGCCTCTTTATGTCGGCTTAAGCTTCCCTTACGAGTGCCTTCTGTGTTGCTCCACAGTCTGCAACTGGATTCCACTTCAGTGTGGTTGATATGATATAATAGGTTATTTATAACATAACACAGAGGATTCTAAGCGCGGACCCGGGGATTGAACCTGTCTTGCTACCTGTCGCCTTGCTCCCAAGGCGAGCACCTGGCCCCAGAGCTATCCTCCCGTTGGTGTGACTTTGCCGCACTATGCCAAGTCAATGACTATACCACCCAATGAAGCTCTCCCTGTGATTGTCTCTTAAGTTTCTGCACAGGACTTCAGCCGACTTCGGCTGCTGTGCGTCAGTTTGGTGCTTCTCGTTCTCGCTTTGATCTTTTTGTTCTATGGCGCTCTCTCTCACGATTCCTTCAGCTTTCTTTCTTCCATCTGCTTCTCATTTGCCTACTTCCATAACTTCCCAGGGCTTCCACTATTACTACCACAACCAACAATGTGTTGTCCTTCTTCTCTTTTATGGTTCCAACTTCTTTTAACTGGTAATAAACAACTGGGGAGTTCACCACAGCTCTCATGTTGACATCTTGCATCGTCAGGGGACCTCCTCGTCTCAGTGTTTCTCATATATACAAAAGGCTTTACTTTACACCACTACTTTGACTTTGATAAAATATAAGGATTTAGAATATTGGACTATTGAAGTAACGCTTTGGTTTGAGTTTGGGAGTGGGTTTCCTCTTTTGACAAAGGGGACAAGATCCTCCAACTCGTGACAGGTGATAGCATGGCTCTCGGAGCAACCAGCATACCATAGAAAAGTGACTGGGGTATCTGTCCAATTTATGGTGGTTGCACTGGTGTAGCTATGTGGTATTCACACAAAAGGCACACAAGATCTGTTGACAAGGGATTTTGCTGAGCAGACTGGAATCTGCTGCTTTGTGGACAACTGGCCACCAGCCGAGCAATGTTTCACCACCAGACCAGCAATGTTTCACATCCTTGTGCATCTTAACACTTGTGTAACAAGTGAGTGTCAAGATGTCAACAAAAACACCTATACACTATCTGACCCCAAGGAAACTCCACCTTTAGGGGTCTTCTCATACGTAGGCACCTTAAAGGTGATTTAGTTTGGCAATGGCAACATTGGAGAGCAACCTGGCAATAGGTATTTGTTGACAAGTAAAGAAAAGCATGCTGCACATATATCGCCCGCAACAACAAGAGGCACCACCACCCTGGGTGCAAACACGACACACAGATTTCTGCACCTTCTGCCGCCTGCCCGGGAATGACTGTGTTCTGCAGTTGGCATGCTGTGGATCTGCCTTGCAGCATGCCCCCACTATTCCTGCCAGTAGCTGACGTTAATCTTGCTGCATAGAAAGAAGCAGGGTGACTTCCAAACAAAACGAGCATTCTATAGCATGATCCTGCACAAGTGGTGCTGAAACAGGAATGAACAATTCCCCCAGCAAAAGAACATCAGCTGGAATACAGTGTTTTTTACCGTATGTAGACACTTCGCTGGCATGTGCTATCGGCCTAATTCTGTCAGGAGGGAAGTTTGAGTGGCCGTGCCCCAGGACCAGCGTCACTGCCTTCTACTTTGCAGTGTGTGCACCTGTTATTGAGGAAACCGGCTGGGCTATGCAGAATGATCCAGTACTCGAGGGAGGAGATCATGCGCCTTTACACCATGCAGGAAGAACCTCTACGACTTCATAAGTCTGGCAAAAGGGCACTGTTTCCAGCGCTCCCCAATATCAGGGACTGGGTATCGGCTGCTCATTAGCTGTTTAACGGGAGGGAAGGTCCTTTCACTCTTTTCAAGTGAAAGGAGCCTCGAGCCTCAGGAGGGACCCCAGCAACTACCTCTATATTGCCAGTCAGCAGTCTAATACCATGACAATATATTCCTTACGTTCTAGGGCTTACGGTGTGCACGTTGCAGCGCTCACCTTACAAGCTGCGTTTGATAGATCCTGCCCGGCATTCACTTCCATTGGGGTAAGCAGAAGTGTTATTACCTCGTTGCCTTTCAAAACTGGTTCCTCCATGTCAGCCACTTGCTTACAAAGAAGCATTCATTGCTATTCAGCGGGAATTCAGGGTTTGAGCTCCCAGCTGGCTCACGTCTCATGATAATTGATGTCTATTAATAATTTCTTTATCTCCATTATAACGCATGGCCCCCACAGGTGCATCTGACTGCTTTCCACTCTAAGTAAGGGGGGCTCGGCCCACAAACATCACGGTGAAATGGGCACCCTAGCAGACCAACATCCTAATCGTTGCCTGTTAACATTGAACCTTGTATGTGTCCATCGTGCATCGTGCATCAGTGGCGATATCTCCAATTCCTTTTCAGTTTCATTTTATTCTTCCATACACTTACCCACCTTTCTCCCCAGCTGTCTGCACTTTGGAGATTAGTGTCCCTTTCTGCTGTATTTATGATACACTACATTTTAGCAGGATGATACTGTCAATTGTCCAATGCGTCACAGACTACCACATTTCAAACACTACTTGTCTGTTCTAGTCAAGATCATCCCTAATCACATTTGTTTGTAGTTAACCCTGTCAAGGGCAATTCCACTGCAGCGCCTTTTCCATTGTTAGTTGACGTTATGGACCCTGGATACCACAATGCACCATGTGTGTTGCCGTTTCAATAACAGGTGGTCTTCTAGGCTACTGCAACCCTTCCCGGAAGGGCAGAGGACTGAGACAAACGCCTGCGGCTAGATGTAAACATGCAACTTGCAGGTTACGCCTTACACTTTGCTGTGGTCGCTGATATCATTTTACCTTACCGGAAAATCGGATTTGACGTCACTCGATAGCTTCTTCTAAGTAACAGACATCTCTGTGTGTGATGACAGATGTGTTGGTTTATAAAAGACCCACTTCCCCAGGTGGTTGTTTCAGGATTGTGGAAAGGTAGAGGCTTAGGGGGGAAGCAAAACTTAAGTGGTGACTGGAATGGCCATACATGGAACACCTGCATACCATATGCTTTTGGAAATGTATGAGTTTTGAGGACATGCAATGTTTAATTGGAATTGATGATTTCAAGTATGTGTAGTGGATGGAAAACAGAGCGTCCAAAATGCCAGAGCCGTAGATCAGATTGCATCCATTGCCATGTGATTGGCTAGGTGACTGAGGCCTTTGTATCCACAGTTCGGCTTGGTTGAGGGTCTCCCCAGCGGCTGTCTTCAAAACATTACAACAGTCCGTATCACTGCTTCTTTAAGGCCGAACACCATGTACGGCCAAATTAAATCGGTAGCAAGGAAGTCCCTGATTCTGAGGGATTGTACGTTCAGTACCCACAACATGCCATGCCAGCAATGCAGAAACCAAAACCAGAGGTGCTTTGTGCCTGCGTATCTGCTGTTCGGCTGCCACACCTGAACTACACAATGTTAGGTATCGTAATATCTAAGCCTGCTTGGCTTTCCACGAAAAGATCACTTGCATATTAGTTTCCACATCCATCAGCAACATAATATCCACATTTTAAAGAAAATAACGTGCTTCAATATCCCAACTGCCTTTTCTAGATGCTCTAAAAAGTAACATACACATACCTGAACTAAGCCTTGGGACCCTCGTGCTCACACCCAGTCCTCTTACCTCGGGATTCAGGCAGCTGCACGGACTGGATGAAAGCACGGTGGGCCCAGGTCCGATTGGCTACTGAAAGGTCAGGTGCATCGTTGGTTGGTTGCTATGCGAGGAGGCAGGGCAGCACCAGGTCATCAGGGGCGGAGCAGATCCACAACCTGGCTCACTGCCCCTCCCCTCGCCCCCCCATCAACATTGTTGATTTTATCCTGTCGCGGCACTGGTGCCAGTGTCTGCTTCCAAAACACACACAGTGAACTTGTGCCCCAGACTGCTCAGCACTTTATTGGTTGCTGGAGTTGCACGCAGGGAGGAGGAGCATTGCCAGTGTGACTTGACTTTATTTTGGATAATGTGTACCCCAGTGTAAAGGCTGAAAGAAATATAGTGAATAATAATGCAAAATGCATTTTAAACAAACCCCCATTGCATGTATTCATTGCCCCCCTCAGCATGCAGCTTTGTGAACCCACACCTATCTAATCAACCACCATCCGTACCTCTTAAGGAAATGCTAAAGATTAAAGCCACTCCTCCCACCTACCCATTGCATGTACAGCTGTGCCTGCAGTATTTTCACATTAAGATGCTTAAATGCAAAAGAAAATATTTGGTTAGTGCAGGAGCAGTGCTATGATGGGGCTTGGGAATGGGCTTTATACCAAGTACACCACTAAAAAAAAATAACAGCAATTCAGCAGCTCTTCAACAGCTCACCATGATGTGGTGTTGGAGCTGATCCAGCAGGTCCCAGATTCGAATCCCCAGTAAGGCATAAGCAACAAACAAATGCGCTTGCTGTTTGGCGGTAGCTGACGTGAACGTTTCTAATTCTTCCTACACATTTATTTTAAAACAAAACCAATCTGGAACAGCTTCTTTTTAAAATAAAAGCATAGGAAATGTATGTTATGTAATGTTAAATGTTTCTTATACCATGCACTATCACCACCTGCGTTGTCCCCTGGTGCTCTGGCAGATCTGTAAAACAAGATGTTGAGTAGGGGTGGAGGTTAGTGGGACTGAGCGGGAGTAAAGAGCAAGAGAGCTGTGATGTGCTGTTAGCAGCTTCAGTTCAATTTACATAATTCACTGAGCTTTGGTGTGATTTTCCGTTGGTAGCCGTCAAATGCTGTTGTGTGAGGCTATTTGTGGTTTGTTTTGTTGTTGCGATGCAGTGAAGGGCTTGCGGTTTGTTGTGCTGTGAATATATGGTTGTGTTTGGTTCAGAGTTTGAGAGGTGTATACAGAGGGGTGAGATTTGTTAGTGCAGTTGGCAAGTGGCACCACTATCTAGATGTGACCCTTGCTAATCTCTAACAATTCTAACGCATTTTTCATTACCTCCATGAGCTCCTTTAAATCTGCAATTAAGCCATTAATACTCAGATGGCTTCTTAAAAGTATTACTGACAGGCCCTATACAGCACACTTGTTGATGCTACTGAATGATAGAGCTAGTCCAAACAGATACCACAAGGGTGTGTCTTGGGCTGGAAGAGACATGTAGTGGTTGGGAATGGCTAGAGCATGACCATGGACAATCAGTGGGAGATAAAAAGCCAACCAACACCCACAAGCTTTGGTGCCCCTTCCGACATTGCTTGTCTCCCCCTGTCTGTACTCCATTGCAATTCATTAGGTGTATAGACAATGCTTATAGGGGTATATGTGATAATAGCCATAAACTAAACATATTGCTACAAAATATGCAAGAGTCCAACAAAGATATTCTCCTGTCAATACATATTTAGCTCACTAAGTATATATAATCAAACAGTACAAATGTATCCCTTTGCCAGTGCGTCCCCTCTGTTGGGCATCCATACTGTTTTGCTGAGGAGGACTGGATATCTCTCTATGACCCTGAAGAATTGGCCACTTGCCCACCACAGCACCTACTGCCACTAGAGAGATGCTGTTACTGACATAGATGCCAACTTTTCACAGTAGGCTTTCGGGTGACTTGCATGCTGCCCACTCTGTGCAATCCTCTTAAACAATGTCCATATGTAGTTATTATTATTATTATTATTATTATTATTATTATTATTATTATTATTATTATTATTATTATTATTATTATATTATATTATATTATGTGAGGACCTAGCTTTGAGAAGCAACAGAGAACTTTACAGAGGTGTGCAACAAAATAGATATACAACCGAGTGCTTTACAGAGGTATACAACAGTTCAGGTATACAGCAGGGGGAGGAATATAGAGGGGAACAGAGGGGCACAGCTGTACATGGTGGCCGGGAGGAGAGGGACGGAAGGCGTCTAGTGAGTCAGGTGGTGCAGGGGTAACGTGATGGTTCATTTGCATAGTACCGGCCGCTGCACTGAATAAACAGACTGTGCTTGCATTTCATCACATGAGTCACACTCACTTGAAGTGTGCACTGTTTTGTAAAGAATACAATGCACTTTAATCTACTTTTTTGATAAAGGACTACACTTAAAATGTATATCTTCAGGGAGTATCTAAATAAATGCCTTAAACTGCTCAAACTCTCTACCATACCAGTATTGACACATTAAACCCTGTTAAAAAAAAGCTATTAAGAGTTCAAAGAACTCATAATATACTCATGATGTAGTTACTGTTTTGGAGAATGTCTTCACCGCGCTCATTCCCAGCTGATTGTGGCACTAGATGGGCTGAGATTTAGACCAATGGATGACTTGCCTGCAGGTGGAGGTTAGGCTTATCCATCAGTTCTCAATCCCTAGCATATAAGGACCCTGTGAGGTGCTGTCAGATGCAAAAAGAAAAAAAAGAAAACACCATGGAGTGGGGATGGCATTGGCAAAGACTAAGAAGGAAGAATAAAGTCCTCTTAGCAAAAAGAGCTACCCAGTCTTCTGATCAGTGAGATATACTAATGATGGCACATTGTTATCAAGTGCTTCCTTTTAGATGTGGTCTTTATCTAGGTTGTGAAATAATAGCTAGTGGAACCTATCTTGCTAATAATGCCTTGTTCAATGGCACACCATTTGCACTTGTGGAATAAGAACATGTCTCTGCAGGTGGTGTGAAGACATATTTTGAAAATGGTATGGTCAAAAGTGCAAGGAGATAAAATGTGTGTCAAACTTTTGTACATTTAAATACCTTAGCTTCACTGCACAGACAGAAGAGGGTCAATCCAGACAGTGCCTTGTCCGGTGTAGAGATTTTTATATGATATGATATGATATGATAAGTCATTTATATCGCGACTGTGCACAAGTGTTTCAAGGCCCGTCAAGACAAGGAAGGGGAGACAAAGGGAGGACAAAAACAAATGATCTTACTAGGCCTTGTGTCAATCAGATCGTTCAAGGGGAGGGGTTAGGAGAAGTGCTAGGGGGCAGTAGGGGGCGAAAGTGCAGTAGGGAAAAGCTGAAGTAGGTGCCTGTGGGATGTATTTACCCATGCATCTGAGCCCTACCTCAAAACTGTGCAGTACTGGCATTGAAAACATCATAATGGCCAGAGCTCCCCAGAAAATGCACAGGAAAATCCCATTTTGCCTATATTGTTCAGAGGGGCAATGCTGGTTGCCAAAAGCAAACCCATAACTGTTGGGAATTCATTTTTCTTGAATGTCAAATATGGCAAAATCATGGGCACAGAATTACTTTACTGCAGAAACACACCAATGCCATGTCCTGAACATGGACAATATACTCCATGCAATATCACTTGCTGAAATGAATCAATCTAAAAAAATCCCAAGGATGGATGCAGTAACCGCAAAATCCTGAGGGTGGCGCTGGCGGTCTAAACTGTGACAGGAGAGCTGTCTTGCAAAACTGTCTAGTGCAAAGAAAGGGGTCTCATTTCATCAAAAGTTCAAAGGGGTTGCCTGTCCTGAGAACTCTTGACACTTCAGAACTCAACACAAGAAGCCAGGAAATCACAGGGTTCTGTTAATTAAATGCAAAGTGGCTCCCTGGCCTCCTGATGTCAGCTTCCCAGAGACCACACAATGGCCCCTCTCCTCTGAAAGGAATATGTTGATTTTTACTGTTTTACTGTCAACAAAGGCCTGCCTGCCAGAAGACATGTGACTGACCCACCCAAGTCTTGGAGGCGGACTCCAACACTCTGAGGACTGAATTGAAAGTAAAATATATATTTTACAAAAACACTGATAACTCTTTGTAATCAAATGACAGAAATGTATAACTTTGAGAGACTTAATTTAAAAAATGTACCTTTAATTCAAGCCCAAACTCCAAATTGTGGGATATTCTGGGACAAAACCCTGCTGTTTATTAATATTACAGACTCCCTGTTTCAGCTAGACAAACGAAAATGCATTGGTATGTGGGTAGATATGTGAGGAACAGTTGTATAAAATTTAATGAAGATCCAATGTTGTTTAGCACATTAAAAAGTGCTAAAAGTTGCCATTTTTGAATGCAAGCTCTTAGAAACAGCAGATTTGGGACAGAGTATACCTCATGTGATATGTGACATGGGTATGTAATTTCAAACAACTGTGTAACTGTGAAATATGTATTTTGATCATATATAGATTTGGGTGCACAGATGACAGGGGAGTTTTTCAAGAGATCATAAATGGCTGACATCACTCTGACACAACTTAGCTCCCCCAATCAGGGGAGAAATGAAAGCTGGACCAATGACAAGTGAGAGGGGCAAGTTTAGTTATGACCAACACACACACCCACTTGCAGAACATATAAATGGACCACTGAAACTTAGGTAGAGACATTCATTTCCATCTGCAGCGGGACGCTCTGCCGGAAAAATCCATACTTACCTCCATCAACCTTCAAGGAGCCAACACTTAGACTCCAAGATAAACAGAGACTACAGAACCTTAACCAAAAAGGCCACTGCCAGCAAGAGTATTTGTCAACAGGCCTGAAAATCTTTTTGCAACTGAACTCTTCAGACAGCCGGCTGACGCCGTCTGAATTTTGCCAAGAACTTTTGCAAGAACCCGGTGACAGAAATATCCAAAGAGAAGGCAGGACCCGACCCAGAGAACCGGTGCCTAGCAGAGACCAGGCCATTGTATCCAGAGTGCTGACCCCGATGCTGTGAGCAGTTCCAGAGGCCAGGCGCTGTGAGCGGAACTCGGGAAGACCTGACCAGACTGAAGTCCGTGACCAAGTCGCTTTCCGGTTCAAAATCTCTTGTGAGTACTCAGCAAAACTCAGAACACATCTCTTAGTTAAAATCATATAATTCAATCCATTTTTAATCTAAGAAGAACTGCAGCTTAGCAATTGTGTTATTCTGCCATCATTTTTTTAAAGCTGAAAAAGTGTTGCGTTTAAAATTTGCAAAACCAAAAACGACCTTCACTAAATCGTTCATATCTCTGCGACCGTTTGTCTTAGAGACTTGCAGTAACTTTCACCTGAAAGCTTAGAATCTTAGCTTCTAATCGCACCAAGAAACACATTCCTACCCCTTATCGCGGAACACGCATTCGCGAATTTTGTCACGATTTGCAAATTTCTTCACGTGTAAAAATCTGCTGCTGCTTGCCTTCCATTTGCCCGAAATTCGTTTAACCTGCTAATCATCCCTGAATCATTGCTAGTGTGAGCCTGGACTAATAATAACTTGATTTCACTCACCCTGAACCTCCTAGAGGGAATTAAAAGCATTTTAGCATATTTTTTTTCTACATTGCCAGCACATTTAAAAGCATTTGGGCCTGTGTTTTCAACGTCTGTAGTCTAAGTTGCTGGGTGAACTGAATCACATTTGATTGCATTTCTGAGAACTGTGTGCCTCCCTTCCATTTCCTTGCATAGCATAAAAGGGGGGTGAATTGTACAAGAAAGTGATTACATTGTCTTTGTTGAAATCCTATCAAGTTATTTTCTTTACTGCATTTCATTCCACATTGCATCCATTTGAAACCATAAAAGTATTGTTGCTATCTTATCCATTTCATGTCAACTCCTTAGTGATTATAAAGAAGTGTGCTAGTGCCAGATTCTCCGTTGTTAATCTTTATCATATCAGATTAAGTGTGATATTCAATTATTAATTTATTCTAAAGTGTGATATATATCTATTGTTTAAATTATCAATTAAACCTTTTAACTTGCAAAACAGAACTACTTCTTGGCTCAGTGGGGTCAGGGGGATTCCAAGGGAGGGGTGTTATATAGGGGTAGTCATCCAGAACGCATGAACTAGACATAAAGATATATCAATAAGGGTCTTCATTCAGTATTCTAGACTAGGCGTTGACTTGGCTGTAGTGCTGAATTGAATCCTCTTACAAATTGGGGGCTCGTCCGGGATGTTTGGGTTAGATCTACCATTTGTGCAGATTAATACAGCGTGCCAGCTGACCAGATACACATATCCGGTCGGATCACCACGCTGTGTTACGCTGTAAAGCACTCCTCATAGGAACGCTCCAAGGAAACGGTCTGTTTTGCAAGAATAAAATACTAACTCTTGTAAGTCAGGAAGGAAATCAAATCTCTAGAATGACGACCTTAGTAGACATGAAAATAGCCAGAGAACACCTCTTACATAAACTATTTGTGAGAGGTGAATGGACTGAACAGGGCCAGGATGCCTGGTTGCAGGCCATCACGCGACAGGTCACTGAAACAGGGTCAGACCTATGGAGAGATCAGGGTCCATTACATGTGGCCCTGAGTGAACTATATATGGCTCCTAAAGCCAAAGAGGAACACAATAAGATTGCCAGGATAGCAGCATACCTGTACCTATATATGGGAGACATGCAGGATAAATGCACTGAAAGCCAAGATCTGGCAAATAGGCAACAGATAGCAGTAGAGAAGGCCCGATCTGATCTGGCCTCTTCTGAGCAGAGGCTGCAAAGGAGCCAGGAGTCAGAAAATGATAGTAGGCAATATATCATTAAAATAAAAGAGGATATGGGCATCCTACAACAGGAAAAGACAGACCAGGATACCAGATTTCTGGCCCTGCAGAAGGAGCACCAAGACAGTTTGGATTCCTTACTGCAGAGCCAGAAAAAGCTGGAGCAACAGATCAATTTCAACAGGGCATGCACAGAGCAGGTAGCCACCCTGCAAATCCAACTAGACAGAGAGAAAGAGGAGAGCAATAAACTGATCCTGAAAGACCTGGATACCCAGGCAGAGTTTGATCAGGAGCGCCAGAAAGCCGGTGCCTTCCAAAGGCAAAGGGACGACCTGGCGTCACAAATTCAAGCTTTTGGTCAGGAAAGGGACACCTTAGGCCAGGAAGTCTGCCACTTCAGAAGAAAAATGGAACAAAATCACCTGGCCCACCAGGGACTAGGTGACCTCCAAAAAGAACACCAGGACTTGCTAGAGCACACCAGAAGGGTGGAGGAGGCTCTGGCAAGACAGGAGCAGGCCAGTAGGGATGGGACTCAGGAGGTAACCCTCCTGCAGCAAAGACTGGCCCAGTGCTCCAGGACCAATCAGGAAACGCAGAGAGAGAATGAGGCTCTCTGCCAGCACAATGATAGGCTCCAACAACAGGTAGCGATGCAGGAGAGACTGATAGAGTCTAGTAAGGCCTTAACTGAGGAACTGAAGGCACAAATGCAGGCTCTTGCATTGCAACAGGGAGCAGGGGCGGATAGAGATGAGGTTCGCTGGGAAAGGGAATCTCCAGAGCATAACCTCAGGAGCCCTAGTACCAGAGGCCCTCATACCTCTCAGTCCCTGGACTCTGCCACCCCCATGTTCCCTGGCGCACATGAGCCCCGGGCCACAGGGATGGCAGACTACTATCCAGACAAAAGTATGGGGCTCATAGGCCAGTACCACCCAGGTATGGAGGGGCGGGCATCCGGGTATGGGCACCCAAGTACAGTACAGTTCAATGGGGAACCCCAGGAGAGTAGGCCCCTTAAGGGCATCCTGAAAACCTCTGCCCAGTTAGGTCAGTGGAGGGGGTACCCATCAAATCCTGGCAGCAAGGAGGAATCAGAAGACTCCTCTGAACTGCGCAGGACACAGGAGACCAGGTCCCCACATTCTGCCAGCCATTCCCAGGCTTGCAGAATCCGGGAAAACCTGGAAGAGCAGACAGGAACCTCTGGGAGCAGTGCCTCTGAGTCAGAGGAGGAATGGACAAGGGTTACCCGAACCAAAAAGGCCAATAAGGCAAAAAGGGCCTTGCTTAAGGACCCCTTAAAGCAGAGTAAGGCGATCAGGAGCGTCATCACGCCTTACCATAAGAACGCTAAGTATTCTGTTTGGGAGCACTTAGAGTTGTTTGAGCAAATGATGGAGACTTTCCATTTGAAGGACAGCCAAAGCTGTATTCAATATGTAAAGTGGACCTTCTCCCCGGAATACTCCAGTTTCTTTGCGGGGCTGGAGGACCAAAATCATTTAAGATGGTCCACCTATAAGGCGGCCATCTTGAAACATTTTTCTGTTCACAGAAATCCTCAAGAGGCTCGCAAGGCAGCCTACAATTTACAATGTGGGGAGGATCAGGCCCCACAAGAATTTGTGCAGGAGTTAAAGCGTGCCTTTGCGCAGACCACCAGAAGGGTGCGCACAGACAGTAGAAAATTCATTAATACATTTTTTCATGCCTTGCCCAAATACATAATGACCCAGCTCGTGAGGGATTTTCACGAGAAAAGATCTTTAGACTGGGTCATTGAACAGGCTACCCGGATCTATGAGGTGCAGAAACCGGTAGATAGCAAAAGTAATGCCCAGAAAAACCCCAAAGACAACAGCACCCCTGCTGCTGCCAAGGTGGCAGAGGTAAAGGTCACCCCCGTTTTAGATTTGGAGATGGGGGGGCCTAAAAACCTACCTGCACCTAATGATGCTAGGCCCAAAAGGTCCTCGGGCCAGTCACAGACAGGGAGCCAGGGAGGCAGCCCCACAAATGGGGTCCCTCGCTCTCCTGATTATGTAAGTCCCCGTTACAAGGGAAACAGACCCATCCTGGGTTATGTGTGGACTCCTCCAGCCCAACGGGGGGGATCCAGCCAAGCACCTAACCCAGGGAACTTCCCTCCTAACTTCCCACCGGAGGGCAGAAACTCTCCAAATCCTGGGCAGAACTTTTTCCCCAGATATCCACCCGACTTTCAGCCCCAAAACCATCCATCCTTCTTTCCCCAATTCCCTGAGCCCAGACCACTGAATCCGGGAGAGGGGAGGCCAAGGGTGGAGGGGTACCCAAATCTTCCCAACCCGGGGTATTACCAGAGGAGGGACAGCTACTCTTCCCAGGATCAGCCCAGGGGAGAAAACAGGAGAAAACAGGGCCCCGTATCAGCCTGAGCGGGTTTCCCAGTTAGAGCGCCAGGTTCAAAACATGGCGCGGGATCTGGGTCACATACTGAGGGCTCAGCAGAACCCTCAGATCGGCATGCCGGCGCAGAACGCACCCAACTCTGGACCTGGTGCTCCAGAACAATGACGGGGGCAGGTTCCCAGGGAGGAGGCACAAAGGGAAGGGGGGTGTAAAGCCTTGGAGGAAGCTTCCTTCCTCACTTGTAAACAGCCCCTGGAAACCCAGGAACCGGAAACAAAATCTCCTGCCCCTGAAAGTCTGCTTCCTAAGGAGCAGAGGGGGGGTAGGAGAAACAAAAGACCCAAAAAGACTCAGTTTGAGGAGGAGGTACAGATCTTCCAATTTGAGGGAGAGGGATCCTCAGAAGATCCTGGGAAAAGGATCTTCTCCTTCAGAGAGGGGGGAACTCCTCCCAAAGAAAAATGGGTCCCTAGGGATGCAAATCCAGACTGGGGAGATGTGGAGACTGAGCTACCGCCGCCCACCATCTCATCCCAGAACCAACAGCAAGAAAATCCCCTGGTTCAAACCCATCCTGGTGACTGCCTCCAAAAAGGGGGGGGCGGCCCAGAACCGGAGCCAGGGGAACCCACAATGGCTCTGATCTCCAGTTGCCAAATTTTTCTTTCAGATTCCCAAGGCTCTCCACAGAATTCTGCCCAAATCTCTTCGCTAGCGATGTCCAAAACCAGAAAGTTAGCCCACCAGTTGTCCAAAAATGTGCATTATCTGTGCCCCCTTGAGGAGAAGGAGGGAAGATATTATGCCCCGGTACAAGTACAGGGTACAATTTCAGCGCTGGTGGACACGGGATCTCAAGCTACCCTTCTGTCCAGAAGGGCCTTTGATGAACTGAATGCAGGAAGGGGAGAGAATTACCAAATTCCTCTCACCTCACTTCCTGGACAACTCCAGAACTTTGACGGGAAGAAAATTCCCGTCGAGGGGACGGCAGACTTGGACATTAAAATTGGGCGACACAAGTTTAAACACCCGGTCATAGTTGTGACCCCAGAGGGCACCCCTTGTTTACTAGGGAATGACCTCCTGAGAAGGTTGTCACCCCTACTAGATTGTGTAAACAAGGTCCTCTGGACCCAGACTAGCCGACCAATAAAATTAAAACAGAGTGTCAACCATGTTAGTTTAAACGGCACCTGCCACATGGATCAACAAAAACCTGACCAAGTAGAATTTCACTTCCAGAATAGCCAAATTCCAGACGTGACAGTAATAGCAGTAGGACAACAGACTGGTGATGGGGGGTCCTCTCTATTTCTGAAAATCAACCTTCCTTCCAGTTTAAGGTGGTATTCCACGCTGGAAGGAAACACCCTGAAATTCTTTACTAATCCACAATCAGAAACTCCCACTCCAATAGTCCAGAAAGATGTGAAATCAGCTCAGAGCCTGGCTGATATTCAGCAAATTGGAGAGCAGTTGTTCATCCCTGTCCAATTAAATGATGGGAAGGACTCTGTTCTCGCTCGAGTGTGTGTGAACAACGGTAAGAGCTTCATCAGCGAAGCCATGTTCCGCCAACTCCCAAAAGATCCAGCCATTCCCAACTTCAAACTGATAGACAAATGGGAAATGGACCTGGAAGCACCTAATTCCAAACATCTCCTGCCAAGCAGGTGTATGCTCAAAATCTCCATTGGCAACAAGAGCATAGTCCACAATTGTTGGGTCGTGCGAGACGTCCCTGCCGCCTTTTACTTAGGCAGTGACATTCTCAATCGCTTTGCCATTAGTTTGGACCTAATAAACTTCAAAGCTTGGTCCCGATTAGCGGATAATCCCATGGGCTTTGATGATCCAGAAAAAGCATTTAGGTCAGCTCAATTGCTACCTTATGCAGTTGAAATTCAGATCAAAGAGGAAGTCACCATCCCAGAAAGGACCCGACAATTCTCCCTGGAAGTGAAAGTTAAAAGAGGACAACATTTGAAAAACCCTGATGCTTACATACATCTAAATGCTTCTCTCCAACAGCAAGGGTTGGGGGTAAACCCAACTCCATTAGTCAACATAGAACATGACACCATTCTAATAGAGGTGGATAACAGCGACTTAAAGAGTATTACTCTAGCCGCAGGCACCATTATTGGAATGGCGGTTGATGACCGACATTTCTCCATTGATCTTGGAAATGAACTGTTAGGACCAATCCCCATGGACTGTTTTGACAGTGACAGGGATGACAATACAACACCAGACAGGATTTTTACCCGGCATGGGGGGAACTTCCTGGTGTACACTTCCTGCCCCTATGGTAAGGAAGATGTGACTTGTGACTTCAGGAGGGATGAGGTGATTTTCCAGGTCCATGAGGGCTGCCTTTCCCACCTGAAGCCTCCGGTCCAAATCAGCACTCTGACCAGGGACTTCTCCACCCAGCTGGAGGAGGCCGCGGAGATAGCCAAACCAGAAGTCTTTCCAGGCTTCAGGCAGATGGTGGAAGAGAGAGTCAACCTAGCTGATGCCTGTGTGACTCTGGAACAAAAGCAAAAGTTGAAACAAGTTTTCTTGGATTTCCAAGATCTCTTTGCGGTAGACTCATATGACTGTGGTCGCACCGACATCCACACCACAACAATCCCCACGGACCCTGGCATGACTCCTGTGTTTGTGAAGCAATATCGCTTGCCTCTCGCATCAATGGAGTCCCTTACTGAAATAATTAAGAACCTTGAGTCCAGGGGAATAATCCGTCCAATCCACAGCACCTTCAATAATCCGGTGCTGGGAATATTGAAACCAAACGGCCAGTGGAGACTCTGCGCTGACCTTAGGGAGCTCAACAAACGGGTCCATGCTTCCCGATGGCCACTGCCCTACATTGACCAAGGGCTGGCCCAGATCCAGGGGTCACAGGTATTCACTGCAATAGACCTGACCAATGGGTACTGGACCGTGCCTGTCAGTAGGGAGGACCAATACAAACTGGCTTTCACCTTTGGGGGCCAGCAGTACACATGGACCCGGACTCCCTTCGGATACCTCAACTCCGGCAATGAATTCAACATTTTCCTACATAAGGCCATGCCCGACCTGGGTGCGAGGGGTAACCTGGCTTATGTAGATGATGTCCTCATCAAAAGTTCATCTGTGGAGGAACACATAGCGGAGATCCGTTATGTTCTGACACAGTTGAGGGCCGCCGGAGCAAAACTTTCCTTTCAGAAAGCACAGTGGTGTAGAACCCGTGTTAATTTCTTGGGGCATGAGATTACTCCTCAGGGTCTCTGTCCCCAGGAAAAGAAAGTGGAAGCACTTCAGAAACTGAAAGACCCCACAACTCTGCGAGAACTAAGGAGCCTCCTTGGACTGACTAATTACAGCAGAAAGTTCATTGAGGGCTACGCAGAGATCACCAGACCCCTGATTCATCTCCTGAAGGGGGGGGTCAAGTGGGAATGGGGTCCAGAACAAGCGAGGCAGTAAAACAACTCAAAAGAAGCCTCTCACAAGCGCCCTGCCTAGCTTACCCTGTCAGAAACAAGGAGTTCTTCCTGGAGACAGGGTTCTCTAATACGTGCTTGACGGCAGTATTATACCAAAAGCATGACAAGGTCAATAAAGTAATCTCCTATGCGAGCAAAACTTTATCCTCTGTGGAGGAAAAATTCAACGATTGTGAGAAGGCACTCCTGGCAACGGTGTGGGCATTGAAGAATTACCGCCCGTTTATCCAGGGGGAACACATCATAGTGGAGACTCCACACCAGCCTCTGCAATATCTCCAAAGTGACAGAATCCGGGCCGGAAATGTGAGTAATTCCCGAATTACTTCCTGGATTCTGTCAATGCAAGGCTTTCCTGTGGAGGTCAGATATGGCCAAAACAAGAAGAGTCCCCTCGCGCAAGGTCTGGCTGACTTGCATGATTGTGCCAGAGAAAACTGTCTCGAGGACGAAAGTCTAAAAATAAAGGACAACATGGAGGCATACCTTAATTCCCCACACAAAGTCTTTGAAGAAGACAAGTGTGAGGGAATGCCCACTGTGTATGTGGATGGATGCTCTTACCATGTTGACAACAACGGGGAGAAAGAACTGGTGGCCAGCGTAGGGAATGCATGGGTGAATGAGTCCCCAGAACCCTCCGCTGGATACAAAATTGGTCCCCGAAGTAGTCAGGTGGCAGAATTGATGGCTGTGCATCAGGCCATCCTCACTGCTGTCCAGCATCAACTCCGCGAACTGGTCATAATCACAGATTCGGATTATGTACGGAACGGGTTCGTGGAGCACCTGGTTAATTGGAAAACCAGAGGCATGTTGTGTGCTAACAACAAACCCTTGAAACATGGGAAGTTGATCCAAAACATTGATGATCTGGTCACCTCGAATGAGATGACCATCTATTGGAAAAAGATCAAGGGTCATTCCAAAGTAGAGGGACCAGACAAAACTGGAAATGACTTAGCTGATCAGCTGGCCAAAACCGGGGCCATCCAAGGGGATCTAATTGAGATTGAGTCCCTGTTGGGGGAAATCCAGGTCACTGCTATCACTAGGTCCCAGACAAATGCTCACAACGACCTTTCAATGGCACAATGGAGTAAGGAGACCCCTGATGCTGATTTGATTACCGCTCAGAAGGGGGATCCAATAATTGGTAAATTTTACCAGCACCTTGAGGACCCTGAGAACTTTCCCCTGACGGATCCCGATTACATTGGGAAAGAGGACCTAAGAGTGTTGATGAAGTGTCCAAAAATGTTCCGGATCCAAGACGGTTTGTTGGTAAGGAAATCCAAAGCTGGCCACGATCAGTGGGTGGTTCCTACCTCATTCCGAAGCCTGATGTTAAGTCACGCCCATGATGCGGCCACCGCCGGTCATAGGGGGTTTCACACAACACTGGAAATCTTAAGAGAGGTTGCATACTGGCCACACATGGGGCAGGACCTCGACCAATACTTGAAGGGGTGTCTTGTGTGTGCACAATTTCAGCCATCATCCCTCACGCACCGTGCGCCTCTCCAAAAGAGGGGGATGACACTGCCATGGTCAGATTTACAAATCGACTTTGTAGGCCCCGTGATTCGCTCTGCTAGGGGGAATAAGTACATGTTGACTGTGACATGCTTGTTTACTAAGTGGGTGGAATGTCTCCCAGCCCCAATTTGCAAGGCAGAAACGGCAGCTGCCTTGATGATTAACCACATCTTTTCTCGTTTTGGTCTACCTCAAAGGATTGAGTCAGACAGGGGTAGCCACTTCACCAGTGAAGTAATGACAAAGATGTGGGAGATACTGGGGGTCAAAAGGAAGTTGCATATTGCTTACAGGCCAGCTTCTTCTGGGGCAGTAGAGAGATATAACCGAACCATTGTGAGCATGTTAAAGAAGTTTGTGGCAGATTCTGGGCCAAGTTGGGATATCTGATTACCTCTGGTCTTAATGGCCATCAGATCTACCCCTTCATCGGCAACCAAAATGTCACCATTTGAGTTGATGACTGGGCGCAAGATGGTGCTTCCGCAGCATTTGCTCTACAGGACCCAAGAGCAGACACTGATAAATGCCTCCACTACTCATGAGTATGTGGAGAATTTAAGGAAACACCTCCAACATGCTTTTGCTTACGCTCAGCGGAATCTAGAAAGATCAGCTGATAGCATGAAGACCCACTATGACCTGAAGACTTCCAGGAAGGAATATCAGGTGGGAGACCGGGTCTATCTATACAACTTCCAAAGGAACCAGGCCAAGCAGCGCAAATTTTTACCTACATGGAAGGGACCCTTTGAGATCATCGACAAGATCTCCCCTGTGGCCTACAAAATCCACATCCCCAAAGGTCCTTTGGCAGCGGGGGAAGACAAGTGGGTCGACATAAACCAGTTGAAATGTTGCCATCCCAGGCACGCTCTGCAACAACTGGAGGAATCCTCTGGAATCCTAGCGGGTACTGTCTCAGACTAATTCAGTTCCAACCATAAAACATACCACATCTAGTCTCTAAAATATTGTGATTTGCATGAAACTGTCTCTTAGTTATACTGTTTGTTTTTTCGAAATCAGAATGTAATGTTTCGTTATGATGAAATGCATATGCTGCCCCACTATCTCAACAGTGGTGGAAAAACGTCTATGAATAGGTATTGCCGCTCTTCCTTTGTCGTCCTAGGAGAAAGAAAACCGGGAGACCGGCCAAGGAGGACGATCCGGAGACCGGGAGCAGAGACGCAACGGGCCCAGAGTACCGCCCAATATTCCCATCAGGACCGGCAAGGAGAACCGATCGATCCGACCGGATGGAGGAAAAGATGCTGAACTGTGCCATCTACCGGAAGAAGATGAGAACTACATCCCAGATCTTGCGGGTCCCACCAGTGAAGGATCAGATGGCCACCGCAAGAAGGGGGGCTTGTGGGATGTATTTACCCATGCATCCAAGCCCTACCTCAAAACTGTGCAGTACTGGCATTGAAAACATCATAATGGCCAGAGCTCCACAGAAAATGCACAGGAAAATCCCATTTTGCCTATATTGTTCAGAGGGGCAATGCTGGTTGCCAAAAGCAAACCCATAACTGTTGGGAATTCATTTTTCTTGAATGTCAAATATGGCAAAATCATGGGCACAGAATTACTTTACTGCAGAAACACACCAATGCCATGACCTGAACATGGACAATATACTCCATGCAATATCACTTGCTGAAATGAATCAATCTAAAAAAATCCCAAGGATGGATGCAGTAACCGCAAAATCCTGAGGGTGGCGCTGGCGGTCTAAACTCTGACAGGAGAGCTGTCTTGCAAAACTGTCTAGTGCAAAGAAAGGGGTCTCATTTCATCAAAAGTTCAAAGGGGTTGCCTGTCCTGAGAACTCTTGACACTTCAGAACTCAACACAAGAAGCCAGGAAATCACAGGGTTCTGTTAATTAAATGCAAAGTGGCTCCCTGGCCTCCTGGTGTCAGCTTCCCAGAGACCACACAATGGCCCCTCTCCTCTGAAAGGAATATGTTGATTTTTACTGTTTTACTGTCAACAAAGGCCTGCCTGCCAGAAGACGTGACTGACCCACCCAAGTCTTGGAGGCGGACTCCAACACTCTGAGGACTGAATTGAAAGTAAAATATATATTTTACAAAAACACTGATAACTCTTTGTAATCAAATGACAGAAATGTATAACTTTGAGAGACTTAATTTAAAAAATGTACCTTTAATTCAAGCCCAAACTCCAAATTGTGGGATATTCTGGGACAAAACCCTGCTGTTTATTAATATTACAGACTCCCTGTTTCAGCTAGACAAACGAAAATGCATTGGTATGTGGGTAGATATGTGAGGAACAGTTGTATAAAATTTAATGAAGATCCAATGTTGTTTAGCACATTAAAAAGTGCTAAAAGTTGCCATTTTTGAATGCAAGCTCTTAGAAACAGCAGATTTGGGACAGAGTATACCTCATGTGATATGTGACATGGGTATGTAATTTCAAACAACTGTGTAACTGTGAAATATGTATTTTGATCATATATAGATTTGGGTGCACAGATGACAGGGGAGTTTTTCAAGAGATCATAAATGGCTGACATCACTCTGACACAACTTAGCTCCCCCAATCAGGGGAGAAATGAAAGCTGGACCAATGACAAGTGAGAGGGGCAAGTTTAGTTATGACCAACACACACACCCACTTGCAGAACATATAAATGGACCACTGAAACTTAGGTAGAGACATTCATTTCCATCTGCAGCGGGACGCTCTGCCGGAAAAATCCATACTTACCTCCATCAACCTTCAAGGAGCCAACACTTAGACTCCAAGATAAACAGAGACTACAGAACCTTAACCAAAAAGGCCACTGCCAGCAAGAGTATTTGTCAACAGGCCTGAAAATCCTTTTGCAACTGAACTCTTCAGACAGCCGGCTGACGCCGTCTGAATTTTGCCAAGAACTTTTGCAAGAACCCGGTGACAGAAATATCCAAAGAGAAGGCAGGACCCGACCCAGAGAACCGGTGCCCAGCAGAGACCAGGCCATTGTATCCAGAGTGCTGACCCCGATGCTGTGAGCAGTTCCAGAGGCCAGGCGCTGTGAGCGGAACTCGGGAAGACCTGACCAGACTGAAGTCCGTGACCAAGTCGCTTTCCGGTTCAAAATCTCTTGTGAGTACTCAGCAAAACTCAGAACACATCTCTTAGTTAAAATCATATAATTCAATCCATTTTTAATCTAAGAAGAACTGCAGTTTAGCAATTGTGTTATTCTGCCATCATTTTTTAAAGCTGAAAAAGTGTTGCGTTTAAAATTTGCAAAACCAAAAACGACCTTCACTAAATCGCTCATATCTCCGCGACCGTTTGTTTTCTTCACGTGTAAAAATCTGCTGCTGCTTGCCTTCCATTTGCCAGAAATTCGTTTAACCTGCTAATCATCCCTGAATCATTGCTAGTGTGAGCCTGGACTAATAATAACTTGATTTCACTCACCCTGAACCTCCTAGAGGGAATTAAAAGCATTTTAGCATATTTTTTTTCTACATTGCCAGCACATTTAAAAGCATTTGGGCCTGTGTTTTCAACGTCTGTAGTCTAAGTTGCTGGTGAACTGAATCACATTTGATTGCATTTCTGAGAACTGTGTGCCTCCCTTCCATTTCCTTGCATAGCATAAAAGGGGGGGTGAATTGTACAAGAAAGTGATTACATTGTCTTTGTTGAAATCCTATCAAGTTATTTTCTTTACTGCATTTCATTCCACATTGCATCCATTTGAAACCATAAAAGTATTGTTGCTATCTTATCCATTTCATGTCAACTCCTTAGTGATTATAAAGAAGTGTGCTAGTGCCAGATTCTCCGTTGTTAATCTTTATCATATCAGATTAAGTGTGATATTCAATTATTAATTTATTCTAAAGTGTGATATATATCTATTGTTTAAATTATCAATTAAACCTTTTAACTTGCAAAACAGAACTACTTCTTGGCTCAGTGGGGTCAGGGGGATTCCAAGGGAGGGGTGTTATATAGGGGTAGTCATCCAGAACGCATGAACTGGACATAAAGATATATCAATAAGGGTCTTCATTCAGTATTCTAGACTAGGCGTTGACTTGGCTGTAGTGCTGAATTGAATCCTCTTACATGCCACCCGGGTGGCGGGCTCTGAGTAAGTGCAAGGAGGCAGGGGGCTATAGGGTTGCAGATACATTCCCTAAGTGCGCGGTAGGAACGGGGGCGAGGAGTAGAGGCAGGTAGATTTTAAAAGAGGCTGTTGCAGTAGTCCAGCATAGAGAGAACCAGGGCGCTTCTGGGGAAAAGTGATAAAAGAAAGAATACCTCTGAGGAGGTGCAGCTGCTAGTGTGACTTCTTAGAGAGGTCCGTGATTTGAGGAGAGAAGGCGAGAGTTGCTTGATTATTGAGCTTGACTGACTCATTCACTTAAGTCCTCAAAAAGAGGACCATGGATATGTAACTGCTGTAACCACCCGTGGAATGTCCTATCAATGTCACCAAGCAACTGAGGGGGTCCTAAAAGGGTCATGGGAAAAACCCATATTTGAAACAGGTTAGGAGATAGTGTCAGACCTGTGAGGAGCCTTGAATATATTTAGTATGTGTAAGATTAACAAATTAGGCAATCCAACAAAAAGCAGTATATTGCCAGTGAAAGTGAAATCTACCTTTTTGCGTATTGATGAGGTCACACCCAGGGGCACTGAAAAAAGAGCAGGTCGAAGGGCGTGAGCCGTTGAAGTGTTCGGCAGAACAGATTGAATGAATTCAATAAAAGGTCATTAACATGAATATTTGGGAAGCTGGGTTCAAACTTCGTATTTAACCATGATTAAGACTGGAGGCCCCAGGACACATAATCAAAGCCAGTTCATGCCGAGTGCAGCAAGAGGATAGATATTTGTCACTGAAGAAGCAGGGGATATAGTCAGCAACTGGTCCCGTGTTCATGCGAGAAGATGATAATAGTATGTATTCTTTATCAAGGGCTCTGAGTTCTAATGTATGCTATCAAAAGGGACTGTTCATACTAAGGCATGATCAGAGATTACACCTGGTTCAAATGCCGTAGTAGTTGTCAACTGCAATTGTCAATGTGAATTCTTCTTGTAGGGCATTACAGTTTTCACGGGCCACAAATCTGTAGTTATAACCCCACTCGTTAGGGTTCTAATAGGGTGTGTAATGGACTGCCATCTCAAGCCTAACCCTGACCCTTTGGTGAGGGCAGCAGTATACTATCACCCATTTCAACCTCTGAATATCAGGGTTATTTTGATTAGCACCCTGAGGATCCCCAGAGGTGCAAATCATGTTTTCCTTGTTTCTTTTTTAAAGATGTAGGCATATGCGTATTACACATGTCCAGTTTCCCTAAAAAAAAATACAAAACAAGATGGCTGCTGTGTACTGCGAGGAAGAGAGTGCAGGAGGAAATGGTAAGTGGGAGGTGGCCAGCTGTTCATGTGTGTGAGTGGGACCATTTTAGAGGGGATAGAGAAGAAGAGAGGAGGGGTTGGAGTCATCCGCTCAAGGAAAATGGCGGACACTCCAGGTAGCACACAGGTGGATGAGAGAGCAAGGGCTGCAACTGATGAATTCTGTCTGCTTCTCTGCCACTAGCTTGGTCAGCCAGTATCCCCTGGCGCTAACATGCTTCACAGGACCCCATGAACCGTTTGAGTGCCTAAAGTGTACTTGGATAGTCTCCATGGAGTGTTCCAGTGTCGGACTGAAATCCCCACCAAACATGAGAGTTATATCATGCGTCAACTAACTGAGCTGAAAGGGACTTCCAGATTTAAACTTCGTCTGGGCCATGTGAAACACTTATCCCCTGGTTGTAGGCAGTGTCACAAGTGTTCTAGTTTATGGTAGAAGTGGGAAATTTGAGATGAACACAGAAGTAGAGACAAGAGATTAAGCCACCTGGGTGCAGTTAGGCCAAGACCCACAATGTGAAATCATTATAGAGGAACACTGATAACTATAACAAGGGGGTATCTCTCAGGAGGTAGAGCCACCACTATTCCTAAATAATGTAAGACCATTCTAAGGTATTGGAAACAATATAGTGGCAATGAAAGTTGTAGCATATAAACGGCAATCACCTGAGGAGGGCACTAAGGGAATAATGATGTTATGCTCAACACTGGTTAGTGTCCTCAAGCTTGTGGTAAACGTTGACGGGGGCATAAGTTAAATAAGAAAATCTATTGCTGATGTGTAATTCCTGTGCATGAAGGGATTCAAGTCAGTGAGAGATATAAAGAGAGATTGGCACAAATCTAGGGCTGTATAGCTCAGACCTGAAGCCCATTCAGTTCAATTCTAGGTGTCCAGCACTTGAAATATATTCCATGCCCTGTAACATTCTGAGGATGAAGACCTATAAACAATATTATTGTCTTTTTGTTTTGTTTTTTTCCTTTTTTTGTGTTATAGTCGGAATCTTGTGTATTTACATGGAATAATGCAATATTTATCGGTCTAATTGTTTTTATACATTTTCAACCAAATAACAATAAAACAAATAAAAAACTATGTTCTAGGAGTGATTGTGTTTCATGGACATCTGATCTGATAATAATGACATGCTCAAATTAAATCACTCGAAGGTGAGATTCCTTTCCGAGGTCCTGCCAGGTTTGAGCCTTGAAGTGTCTTGCATGCCTTGCTGTGAGAACCTTTATTTCTTGCAGATATTGGGTGAATGTTCCTCTAACGTTTCTGAAGCTACCCCCTTAACCACTTTACTGCCAAGAAAAATGATCTCAATGGGATTCCCCATGCACCTAGGACGAGCAATCTCGTCCTTGGCACCATGTATAGGCCCGAAGAAGCACGAGGTTTACCCAATATTGGGATCCTTCAGTAACAGCCTCGTTGGCAGGGCGATGCATTCAACCATAGACTTGAGGATCTTGATAGACTTTGTGTTGTTCTTTACTTTCCAAATCTGAGACAATCATGGTGACAGGAGCCATGTTTCTGCTAAAAGTGTCCATGTTGGCTTTAACTTGGCCCTTATTGTCCACAGCTGACAAGTACATTAGCTGAGATGCCATCAGAACCTGGATTTCCTTGAGCTGTAATGAGAGTTGGGAAGCATCCTCCTTTTGCTATTTGATTAACCCCTTATGGGACTTCTGATCTTTAAGCTTAGCCATCTGGTTTGTTCGAATGTTTACAACACATGTGCTCCCCAAGGCTTGTACGATGTATGACTAACCAGAGATTAGATGTATGAGGTCTGAAAATCAGTAGTCCGAGACAAATGAGGTTGTGCTTTATAGAATTGCTAATTAACTCAGGTCGATTTGGGTAGGGATCTGCAATTAAAGATTGGGAATTTTGAAGGGCAAAGTGTTGAGGAGGCAGGGAAGTGTGTCTTCAAGTAGATGCAATTGCTAATCAGGTTGAATACACACTGGTTGATGTGATGATGGGGAAGGACAGGGGTCAGAAACAGCCCTAAAATAGTGACAGATGTAGACTATCTGTGGCAAGCTCTTACACCACCTCGAGACGGCCTCCAGATACTTTCGACTTGATCCTGCACCCATGGCACTACCGCGAAGAGGAGAAATCACAGCACTTACAATGTCACTAAAGGCTGTATTGCTCACTCAAAGGAGCCAGCCTTCCTGTCATGAGGGCATCATTCCAGAGATCTTGCCTGGTCCTGACTTCAGCCCCAAAGAAAGCTGGTATTGATTTATTTACAATCTCCCTTGATTGATTCTAGTAGCAACCCCAATCTGGTGTCTGTTTCCAGTTCATACAGAGCCAGTGTATAATGTACCTTGTAATCTTTCTTTCATTCAAACTACAAACAGACTATGTTCCATGATCCATAATTAGAGGCATGCCCGACTTGCTGTGTTCATGTTGATTTAACCTGTACAATGGTTGCTGATAGACGCCCTCCTAAAAGGTCCTCTGACTTTGTTTCTAATTGTACTCATGAACACTTCCCGTTCTTGGCTTTGCCATTTTTATACCCTTTATTTTTTATTTTTATTCTTGTATTGTTTAAAGTGCGGGCCTAACTTGAGAGCAGCAGAGCACTGTATAGAGTGTGAGTTGCCCACATTTGGGCTGCCATCTTTTAACAGTAGCGCTGTGCTGTGAGGTCTGTGTGTTAGTATGTGCGTCCATTGGAATTAGTCCTTGGCCGGCTGTTGTTGATCCTTGCTGCTTGCTTTTTGGCTTCTGAACTCCTCTTCTTGCCTGTTCTTATGGGACTGCTCTGATCATTAATTTGAGAGTTCCTGACAGAATCCAAGTTGCACTCCTTTCAAGCCTCAAGCTAATTAAAGTGTGCATGCGCCTTGTACAGTGCTGATCCTGGTATCCCTGGTGGATTCCAAGCAGCAGAACATCTTATTTCTAATATTATGGTATAGTAAAAGTGCATTTTCTTGTATTGGCTGTCATCATTTGTACTCCCCTTGAATGTAGCATAGCATAGTTAGCTGTTTGGTTCCAGTTTCCATGTTAGTCCCAGCTCTAGGGTAGGTTTCCCAGCACAACAGTGCAAGTACAAGGGTCTGAGATAGCTCTGCCCTGTGAGCGTGTCTTCTGCCTATTCTATCCTTTCCTGCTCATGCCTTTTGTATTCCTCTGTCCTGTGTCTCTAGATCTTGACATAGGTTTCTAGATCCCAAGTCTCAGGCTAGCTTTTCCTTGGAGCTTAAATGTCAGTACATCTTATCCTTGGAGCCCAATCCCCGGTTTGGGAGTTCACCCTTCCCTTAACGCCCTCTCATAGATTCCTTGACAGCGTCTCCCCTGCTTCATCAGTTTTAAATGGTTCCTGCGACTTGTATATGTTTAACCCCTTAAGTGCCAGGCTATTATGCAAGTCTATGCAAAAAGGACAAGCATACTCATCCTTGGCACTTGGGCCTCATTATAAGTTTGCCGGTCCGGTAAAAATGGTACCGGTAAGCTTGCCGGTACCGTTGTTACCACCCTAGATCCACTCAGAAAAATATGGACAGCCTTCATACATTGTGCCTTACCTCTCTCTTAATCACCTATTTTCTCTGCCTTTCCTGCAGGTCTAACCGGAGTGCAGTGTGGCCTTCTGTATCGCTATAAGCTTCATCTACCGGCGTACCTAACGAAGAGGAAGAGACGCAGCGTGCTTCCTAAATCTAGATGTAGCTGGTTCTGTGTGCAGAGAGTGCGGCCCCTGACCACGTCCGCTTTTAACCACGATTGGAGCACTTGCGAAGTGCTCCACATGCACCACTTACCATAGGGGCAGGCACACGTCACTGAGTAGGCCTAATTGCCTGGCTTGTAATTGTATCTTGTTGTGTTAACTGTGTCACTGGAACAGAAAAAACAGAAATGAGCCATCCAGACTAACAAAACGATGCCCCCCCAATCCCAAGCCCCGCCTTCCCAAGTCACTAACAATCCACGGACCTTAAAGGGTTAACCAATCTATGTGATTATTGAACACTGAGTGATGACCTATCAACCAGCAGCATCTAAGTGGTTGGCTTTCCACTGCCTGGTGTTCCTGCCAGGTCATTCTTCTCCTCTTGCTACTGTCCTCCATAGAGACTTCTCTTTCCCATGTCTGTGGCTCCCAGTGCTAGCAGGACCCTCCTTCCTCTAGCACCCCCTCCACCAGAGTTTCCGGTTGCTTTGACCCCATGACCCTTCATTCCAGCCCGTGGCTTCCTGTTTTTGCATTCTCTTGCGCCACGACCTTCCCATGCCCCATTTACAGCTTGCCCCATCAAGTTCCCCTGTTTGGCTTCTTGTTGCCAGTGGCCTCATTGAACAAAAGAGCGAATGGGACTGAGAGTTCTAAAGCACGCCCACACTCACTGAACCTGGGGGCTCTGAAAACATGATGTCATCAACAGTGCCTGGCAACCCGCAGGCTGTATCTCCATGCTTTAATGTTCCACAGTCCCTAGGCAAACCTGCATAGTTTACATGTTTCAAATGTTTGTGAGCATCTCTCTCGTATTCTGTTTTTTGTATTTCAAATGTTGCTTTTGTTGGCTCCATTAAACAGGTCATTCTTTGTATCCCATTAGGAAATAACCCCTATACAATGTCCCCCATCACTCTGATTGGAGTTCTGTAATGTCGGTAAAGTGTCTCCCATTGTACTGCTCTACAAACTGTTTAGCTGCCCCCCTCAGGGGGCCCGAACGATGGGCAAAGGGGCTCTACAAGAAGGGATTAAGGTGACCACTTTTTATAGGAAACATAATCAGTAATGGCATTCAGGGAGTCCTGGAAAGAGTAATTTACTCAAAGGTGGGTGTGAGGCTTTAGACTCAGAATAACAATGTGTGCATACCACTGCTGTATAGGAAGAAGCCTTTAGGATGAGACCTGTGACTGGGCATTTTGTATGCATTTTAATGTGGGCACTCTTAAAAGCTCATTCTCCCCAATGCATTTAAATTGGGAATTAAAACGTGTCCTTCTCAATTGGTCTAACATGTCTCTCTTTTCAAATATCAAATGATTGGATAGAGGAATACCCCTAGCTTGTACCATTCCCCATCCATCTTCCACAACGCATTCTTTTGGGGTTCTGTTCCCTAGCACAGGCTAACGCCTTTCTTCTGCTTCCTCTAACGTCCCGTTTCCTCACACGACTTAAGGCCTGTGTGTAACTCGTCCACCTCTCAAGCTGCTTTCTTTTGCACGCGCCTCCATCCCGTCCACTCCTCTAGTTCCCGGCTTCATTATGCTGCGAATGTCCTGGGCCCCACGTGTTATCATCGACAGCCTCTCTCTCCTTCTGTCCTCTTCTTAAGGTGTGTTGGAGCGACAGACATCCAAAGATGGGCCATGTGTGACGCCTACTTTTTACGTCAGTCCGCTAGTGCAGCTTTCCCCACTTTTCTGTATCTAATGAAAAGTTTCTCCAAATACTCTGATTTTTCCTATTTTACTTCTCCCTCATCCTTCAACTTGCTGTGCACTTCACACCCCTCCCTCCATTCCTCTTGGCCCTGCCACCGGGTACCCCCTCTCTTTGTTGTTGCTTTCTTCTCTGGAATCCAATCCCATCCTTGCACCAGTGTACCGTCTCTTCAGTCTTGCTGAGTTCCACCATCACGTTATTCATCCACATGTGACTTGAGCCCTTCCACCACCATCTTGCATGACGCACTCGCCATATATTACCCTTCATATACGCCATTACCAATTCCTCACTAGAGTACTCACCACCATAATGGGGAGGTGAGAGACAACACCTGTTTCTATTTTACACAAGTGCTGCGGGTACAGCAAGGGTGGGGGTTACAAATCCGTCACTCCGACTCTGATTCGGGCATTGATGGCTTTGTGGGTGACATGCAATGCCAGGAGACCACTCCTGTGGTAAAGGGAACAGCGTGAATGTTGATTAAATTACACCAAAAAAGTGATCTTGTTTTTTTCACACCTCAGAATTGTTGCATGCTGCTTTGGTTGAGCAGGCACATGCGAAACACAGCTAAATGTGCCAATAATGTCCAGAATTGTTGCAATTTAGACATGAGTATGCTCACGATTCCAGGTTTTGACTAAAATTGGACATAACCAGAGCATCGCTCTGTTTGAGAGCAGCGCCTATTGTGGAGTGGGAGATTGCAGACTGCAGTATTGGCATGAGAGGTTTGCCATTAATATATAGGGGCATGCATGAGCCGGGTTAAAAATAGCTTCAAAGAATGCACCCATTTCTGTCTCACTCCTAACTAGTGGCAGCTGCTGCCCCCCTCAGGTGGAACTGGCTTCTTAACAGTTGCCAAATCCAGCAGAGGTCTATTCTGAGCCCTCTTCTGCCCTCCTAAATACTGCATAGGTGATACACCGCTGGATCCTTGGGGAGGAAGAGTATGCAGCTGAAGATTAACTAACAACGTAACCTTGATGATATAACACTGAGGGCCATCTAATCTGGACTTTCCAAGATGACATCAAATGAAGATGAACAAGATCATGACATTGGGCCTCATTGCGACCCTGGCGGAACGGGTTAAACGGCGCTGTAAAAGGTGACGGCGCCGTTCAACCCGTTCTGCCACATTACGAGGTCCCCTCGCGGGACACGTTAAGCATGCCTGGAAAAACCAGGCGTGCTTACCGGGTCCCGCGAGGGGAAGAGGGAGCAAACAATGGGCCATCTCGTTATGGCCCGTTGTTTGCTCCCTCTCCCATTCCCATTCAGCCCTATGGGGGCTGAAATTGGAATAGGGACGGACTGTGTCCGGGTCCTTGAGGGAGGAATTACCAGGCCATCTGAACTCGGAATGGCCGGGTAAGTCCTCATACCGAGGACCCGGACACGGATGTGATTTCGGCAGCAGCCATGCCGCCAATAGCAGCATGGCTACCGGCCGAACTCGTAATGATGGCCATTGACTCTTCATGCACTTGTGCATTTTGCCATGATTGCACAGCATGGTTCCTGCAGTACCATTCCCCCTCCTCCACAGGACGACAAGGACTTAACTCAGTATCTTCATATCTGACCAAAAATGGCAGATTTTCTACAAGGCCTACGTGTGCCCCTGCCTTCAGAGAAGAGGTCAGTCCACCGTTTAGCGGGATATTGTGCCTCACACCTCACATCAGGACGTGGAGTGCACCTCCGTGGGGGTAGAAGAGATTTTACTGGCTAGCTTTCAATAATAATGAGCATCTAATCATCTAAATCCAAATCTTCTAACATGAAGAATATTGGAGTTGCCACCAGTTGAACTTTATAGCCATGGGTTTCACACTCTATTACTTGCTCTAATGCTTATTAAATCTCGGCAAGTGACGTGGCACTGCCCCATTGGAAAATTTCCAGGCCATATGAGCTGGTATTGCTTGGAAATCCCATATGGCGCTGAAATTGTCCAATACGGGGATGTGGCGCCATTACCCCGCTGTGTGTGTGTGTGCGCACTGGTGACAGGGCTCTTAGCGGTGCTCTCATAATGAGAGTGAGAGGGAGCGCTGCTCAGAGCCCTGCCAATAGTGTTGCTTCCCACCTTGCCTGGTTAATACCTGACAGATGCGGCCTAGACCCCAGAAATCCCTCCCCAACTCCCAAACACCCTGCGCGCCTTACCTAGGTGTGTTTGCCTGCCTCCTGCCGTCAAAATCTTCTCCGGGCAGCACACTTTGCCGGGCAGCACCTTGAAGATGCAGCCTGGCTTTTTATTAAGCCTTGCCCCTTCCTCCTCATCAGGTCTGTACTACAGGATAGCCTGTTCCCATCGACTACCCGAAGCAGATTGCCTTTTTTAACCCCTTCCACCAATTTCTGCACGGAATATATTAGCTTTATACACCCATCCCTTAGGTTGTATCTGGAGTTATGCTCCCTTAAAATTTGTCAAACACCCTGCTGCACTCAGGCCTTGGCCTCAATCGTCAGGGCCCATAACTCCCGGTACGGCCCTCTGGCTGATTTATAATGATTACATCTAGACCCTTTCACTCGCAATCAGTGCTCCTTACGCCTATATGTTCAAAATAATTACCATGGCACAGATCCTGGCAGCAATGCCAACAATTGGTTGTGTACAGTAGCTTCACATTCACATCCCACTAATGGAGGCCATTAGATGTTCCATTACTTCCTGACCGAGGGGAGGAAGCTGTACACTCTACCTGTAGTAAACTCTCCTCTTTCTCATAGCCTTGATGTGGCCTAAGCATGAATAGCATGCACCCTCCACATTAGCAGCTGAGCTATACCACGTGTCTTCATGTGCATCTGCACCTTCATAATGAGTTACTTAGGGTCCATTTCCTTGATTGGACACTTACATGGCTATAATGTTTGGTGTTTATTTAGTCACTTAGAATTCCGTGTCATGCAAACTGAATGTTTTTGTCCACCATCAGCACTACAGTTCGTCAACACTACACTGGATGCCCCTTTGGCACAGCTTCTCCTATTCCAGGAAGTGTTTCTGTTCTCAATTACACACTACCTTGCACAATGGTTTTAGAGGCTGCTCAGGCTTCTGGTCTTATAGGCAAAAAAACCTATTTCACAAAACGCAGCGTGAGAGATATTCAGATCCTGCCCCGGTGGTATCAGATGAAATCAATACAGGATATGGAATCCTTGATTAGGTAGGTCTTAATTAATCTCTGTATTGGTGCACACTGGAGCATCTCTCATCAAGGGACATCTCCTTCAGAGCTCACCATGGCAATTTTCTGTTCTAACATAGAATTTGGATTTGAGGCTCTAAAAGTCAGACATCATCCGATGGGACGCAAAGACATTCTTCCCTTTCAAAGGCACCAGACAGTCCACCATAGATGCATGTATGATATTCCAATTCTACAAGTACATCCCTGCAAGACTCTTTCCTGTCCCCTCAGCAAGTGGGCGGCAGCCATTTTTGTTTAGGCAACACAAATGGGAAAATAACCACTTTTTCTCCCCACGTTCATTGTACAATCAGGGTCACTACCAATTCACCCCCTTTAGAACCAGAGTCTAAAGTACTTTTAGTCCATACACAGCCACCCTCCACCCTTCACTCAACATCAGCTACAGGTCTTGGTACTTGGTGGCTCTTATCTGGGACCTGTGATGGGTGATTAGGTTACGGTTGGGATGGATGTTCTTGGTTAAGAGAGAAACATATGTTATTATTGATTTCAAAAGTATTAAAAAGCAATTCCCCAACCTACCACATGATTTTAGCAATTCTCATTGGTTGGTAAGAGTAGTAAGTCTATATGTAGAGAGTGTACAAGTCACACTAAAAGTATCTCTTCAAGCCATGGTGTGCATTTGCTCATAAAGATCCGTAAACAATCAGTGGTGTTTCCTTCTTAGCCAGGATTGGATTGAATCAGTATTTTCAACGTAACATTGAAGACAATTCAATCTTTCCCCTGAGAACATTTGTGTGATGGCAGAAACCCTCTAGCTATATGGATCATAACAATGGGTTTAATACATAATGTTACACTGTTGAAACGTGACTAGCGCGTTAATTGTATGTGATTGCATTTACATGTATTGTCTGCAGCAAGAGAATAACAATATTAAATTGGATAAACGTTGTATAGCAAATACAGTATACCGGAAAAATGTAGTCTCTCCTTTATTGATCCTGGAGGAAACGTGAACAGTGAGTAAAGGGGGCTACTTTGATGTAGCCAAATTTAAAATGCTGATCTTTCAGTTCAAATGCCACCTTGTCCTACCATTTATTTCTGGTTCTTGTTGCTTTTTGAAAGGCAGCCTTGGTCTTCAGTTAACATGTTACACATTCTCCACAAGAATTTAATGTCTCTCAAGCATTACAAACGGAAACAACTATTTTGGTGTAGAACACAGAAATGTAGTGATTTTGTACCTCCAGAGTCTTGCCTCGATCGTAAGGGGAATGTCTATGACCAACCCAGCAGGGGCCTTGGTAGGGGTAGGGGAAAGCATGTACCTGTCACAACAGAGATGAGAGCAGGCAACAACCCTTGCAATAGGGGGCTGCTCTCAATTGCCAACACAGGAGAGGTTTCCCAATGTCACGTATAATTTTACTGATAGTCCATTGCTCACACCATCCATTAACCCGTGGTGTGTTTTAAAAGACATCTACCTTGCATAGCACACCATACACAGTAATTTCCCCACACTTAATACTCATGTTCAAAATCATCTGAGATCACTCAGTAATTTATTTATTTATTTGTTTTTCATTTATAATGCGCACAATACCTGGAGGCATCGAGGCGCTGTTACAGGTACCATTTACATTTTAAAGGTAACGCAGACAGATCACAGTTACATTCTGAGAATAAGACAGACAGACTTTGCGGAAAGGTAGTGTGTTAAAAGAAAGCAGTGACGCGGGCGGATCAAAGGGGAGCATACACAGTTCGTAAACAGTCATGTTTTAAATGCTTTGTGGAAGGCCCAGTACGATAGTTGCGCTCTTTGTGCATGTGGTTGGGAATTCCATTGTTTGGCTGCAATGGATGGAAAGCTGGAGCCTCCAATTTTGGATTGTTTGAAATTTTGGATTGTTTGAATCTGGGATGGATTAGCCAATGGGAATATGGTGTTCTGGTGGGCCTGGATGAGGCGTTGTGCGATTTTCCCTGGCTGGTATGGTGGGCCGGATCTAGAGTTGCATCTATGTGTGGTTGAGGCGGTCTTGAACATAATCCTTTACTCGATGGGGAGCCAGTGAACTGCTCTGCAGGTGGCAAAGATGCGCTCTGATTTAGGGATGTTCAGTGCAGCTCATAGTAAGTTGTTTTGGATCATCTGCCATTTCTGAACATAGTGTGTCGAGGTACCCGTGAAGAGAACATTGATATTGATATTTTATTTCTATTGCACTTGTACACAAGTGTTTCAGAGCTTGACAAGGCAAGGGAGGGGAACAGGGGAGAACAAAACAGCAATCTTACTAGGCCCAGTGACATTGAGAACACGCAAGTGCATGGGAGAGGGGAAAAGTGCATGGAAGGTGGGAGAAGTGGAAAGTGCGAAGCAGAGGAGAAACAGATAAATAATAATAAATAAATAATAAAGGCAACAAACAGTGGTAGTGCAGCCAGCAATTTGCAAGTGCTAGGTTTAAGGCAGCAGACAGGGTAGGTCTGATAAGTGCAGGAAGAAAAAGGGGGGGCTGTATGGGTACAGATAGAGACCCCAGTGCAAGGGGTGGCCCGGAGGCAGTGCGGGAGGGTGGCAGGGTGAGCAGTTACCTGGGCCCGGAGGACACGGGATGGCCAGGTACACAGTGCCAATAGAGAACAGATCAGCAGGGGAGAGGGGGAGTGAAGGCAGAAGAAAAGAGGAAGGTCTTGAGGTGGTTCCGGAACCAGAGATGGTTCTCCTCAAGTTTTAGAGTGGCAGGGAGGCTGCTCCAGAGGGAGGCCCCAGCCGAAGACAGAGATCCACCCCCGCTCGTTTCTTTGAAAATCGACTGACCCTGGGGGAGTTAGAGGTAGTGGAGTGAAGAGCTCGAGAGGGGAGGTATTTTCAGAGGGATAGCTGAAGGTATTTTGGAGCCAGGCCCCAGAAAGCCTTTCAATAATCCAGCCAGCTTCCGACCACTGCCCGGGCAATCGTAAGTCAGCTCTCGGTGGATAAGAATGGTCTGGCGGCATTTATCAATTTGGTAATATAAGCTGCTGAACATGAGATAGCATTTACTTGGCAATGTCAAGGATAGGGTGCCATTGAAGTAGACGCCCAGGGTTTTCACTCCAGGGGAAACTGTAATCAGAGTGCCATCAATGTTGAAGGCTGTACACCTCGGATCAAGTTTTTTTAATAGCGTTGACGGTCTGACTGTTAGGAGCTCCGTCTTCTCATTATTTATACATAATGCTTGCCTTGTTATCCAAGCTTGGATGGTTGGGTAGGCTATAGTGAGTGTGTCAGCGTCATTGGAGTAGTTGCCAGAGAAGGACAGAAGGATTTGCGTTTCGTCAGCATAATTGGTGTATGCTATGCCTAGGGAGTCCAGGGGAATAAAGAGGGTCTCTGTGTATATGTCATAGAGGGTGGGAAGGATGCAGGATCCTTGTGGCACTCCACATTTGATTGACACAGGCGGTGCACTTGCATTGCCGGCAAAGACTCTCATTACTCTGTCGTCTAAGAGGGAAGCGATCCATGAAGTGGCTTCAGGTGAGAAGGACGCTGCAGTGGTCAGATGGTGGCAGAGGATTTTATGGTTGACTAGGTCGAAGGCAGCAGATAGATCCAGAATGAGGAGTCGGGCAGGTTTCCTTCTCTCCCTGATCTCATCAATCTGGTTTTTAAGGTCTAGAAGTCCTGACTCCATGCCATGGCCTGGGCGGAATTTGGATTGACAGATTCCTAGGATCTGGTTCACTTCCAGGTGATGTTGAATTTTGAGATATGCTGCTCTATTGTACAATTTTAGCAGAAAGGGGACCGTGGTGATCGACCAGTAGTTGTTGGGCAGGGTCAAGTGTAGGTTTTTTGAGTAAGGGTATAACCCAGGCTTTCATGATGCTGCAAGGCACTGTGCCTTTCTCAAAGGAGGCATGAATGAATGATGTGATGAAAGGAGTTAGAGTTTCTGCACAGTCTTTGATCAGCTGGCCTGGGCAGATGTCACCTTTGCATCTTGAGGGTTTAAGGCTCTTCAAGATGTAAAGGGTTCCTAGCTCCGTGATTTATTTAAAGCGGAATGGGGATGCTGAGGCTCTACAGAGTAGCAAAGGTGGTGACAGCAGTGGCCTGTTGGGAGGGTTATAGGGTAAGCCTTTTGCTGAGTAGTTTATTGTGAAGAGAGTCAATTTTTAGGATCATAGCATTCTGAATGTTCGTACACCAAGGCTTATCTTTAGTAAGGGCAGATAGTAAGGTGATGGGGGTTTCAATTCCTTGAGTATAGTGAATAGTTTTCAGGTGTAAGATTGGGAATGCTGTAGCTTTGGCATGGATGATGGCTTGTGGGTACAGTTTGGCAGCCCTTGAGAATGCTAGCCTTAGGGCATCCATTTCTTTTTTTTCAGTTAGATTCCGCAAGCCGCTTGCTAGTGCAGATTTCAAGGAGGTCAGGTGTTAATATGTCCTGTAGGTTTGGCTTTTTTTTGGCAAATGCGGGGCGATGGGCTCCACTGTGGTCGTTAGTGTAGTGACGTAAAGGTCTGCTAAGGTGTCAGCGTCCAGTGAATGGAGATGCTCTTGTTGGAGGGGAGCGAGTTAGGATAAGTGTCAAGACCCTCGCCCAAAACCCCCTCTGGAAAACCCATTGGCCAGGTGGAGTCAGGACTCGGGCCTCTAGAGCCTGGCATCCTCTTCAAAAGCCCTCATGGGGCCAGTCCTGGCGCCTATGGCGCCAGGCTCATATACCATGAAAAACAATGTGCTTGGGAACTACTTTATTGTATTCTCAGCCAACATGGAGGCATCCACATAGCTTGGTTCCTAAGAACTAAGCTATGCGGTCTAGTGTTTTGGGTGTGGTAGCCTAGGGACTACTTTACCTGGACTATTTTGTTGGGGCTATTTAAACCACACCCGAGCAAGACAACACCCTTTGCGTTACTTTGCAGCTTGCAACGTGATGCTCACCGTGTCCAGCTATTCCCTCGAACCTCCGAGAAGCAGAACCTGCAAGGAGACAAAAGGAACATCATTAGCAGCAGCATCTTACCTGCAGTCTTCATTTTTAAACACTCGCAGCTACTGAGAACAGCATCCTCGAATCTGCACGCCTCCCGGACAGAACGACCTGAAAGAGGACGATAGAGGCAACATTAAAGAAAGCAGTAGAGACATTTACAAATTATGAACTGCTCAAAAGGCTTACCTGGCTGGTCGCCTCTCGGCTGGCACCACTCCGGACATTCCACTCACGCTGAAGAACACCACGCCCTACAAGGAAGGAAAACACAGGTTAGCAAAGGCAAGACTTTGCAGCGCTGCGCATAGCACTTACTTACTGCATCATAGCGCTCTTAATGCTCCAACATTTACCAGCAGGGCTCAACCAAGCCAGTTCGCAGCGCTGAAGCTCTGCATACCTAAGGGAGAAAAAAGAGACATTTTAAACAAAGAAAGGCATGCAGGATAGCAACAAAACTAAAGAACAGCAATAAGACCTATCTGAACAATATCAAGCAGGCCGGTGTCAGTGAAGTAAATGGACCGCACTCGCCCATGAAAGACAACGCGCCCCTGCAAAGAAGGCAGGACGGAGAGCACGCCTAATTCTACCACAAGGTGAGGAGAGGTTGCCAAAGAGACTGAAATCATACGGGGGTGGAGGCAGGATACTTACCCCAGTCAGTCAGTCCTGAACACAGTCCTCCTGTATTTTCAGGCAGAACCTTCCCCGCAGACCACATCAGGGCAAAGCTGAGAAGCATACCAGCGAGTAACCCGGCTGGGTGGCGTTCCTGTGGATACCAGGTGAGCGTAACAGTAGGATCCACTCCTTGGTGAGTTAACGGGAGCTGCAGGCCAAGTAGGGGGAGTGGTATGGCTGCAGGTTTGGTATGGCGGCAAAGTGGGAAAATGAAGGTGATAATGTGATGAAGACAAAAAAACTGGGCTTAAGGTTACAGCTGGTCTGTTGGGCGACTCCTTTGACCTTAAATTAAATGCAAAAGGATCCAAAATGTGAACAGGGATCTATAACTCCTCTCTTGCTGATATTCACTGGTCTGTCGCAAATCACTGGACCGATGGTAAGCCACAAACAAACCCGTCATAAATAGTACATTTTCTGTGATAATGTGATATTTAGACCACAGCTAGGGGGTAATAGATTTGATAGTGACTGGGCAGTTGACACCTGCGATCTAGTCCAGGGAACAGCCTTTGGCATGCATGGGGGCGCTAATGCAGTGGTTGAAGCCCAGAGCATTCAGGAGTTAGCACAGGAGGTGGCTTGTAGGCCATTAGGGTCTTTGAGGCCCAGGTTAATTTCACAAAGGCGTATGATATTTGACCGGGTTTTGAAGTTATCGCCAATGGTTTGGAGAAGGTCCCCCTCGAAAGTAAGAATGGGGCCTGGTGGGCGGGAAATGACATGGACAGTAATGATGGTGGTAGGGTAGGTGGTCAACTTCACAGATAAGATGTCGCAATTCGCAATAGAGGTGTCAAGTGACCTGATGCTGAAGATATCTTTGGCTATGATGGCGACTGCACCGCATTTGGACTTCAATCTATCCTTCCTAAGAATAGTGTATCCTTCGGGTATGGCTAGTGAGAGGGCAGGGCCTGAGGCAGTATGGAGCCACATTTCCATGAGAGAGCATGGGCGGGTAGGGAGCGGGAATTTCTCAAAGAGCAGCAGAGGGAGGGGGGCACATTCATGGATGAGATGAGAGGTTTTTCTGGGTCCTTGGTAGAGGCATATGCTATGGGGTTGATGGAGTCTAGGAGCACAGGCATGTTCACTTCCATATTGGCAGGTGCAGGGGGGTACTAGCATTGGCATCCGTGTAGTTAAGCAAGGGGGCAGCAGTGGCAATAGCAGCAGTCGTGTTAGGTACAGGTCAGGCAGTATTTGCATCAGTGAGGTTAGGCATCAAAACAGTACACATATTAGCAGACGCACAGTTAGTTGCAAACCCAGCAGTAACCTTTACCTCTGTGTGGTTACTCGTAGGGGTGTCAACAACGTTATCATTCATATATGCAGGAAAACATTTTAGTGCATGACAAGTGAGAGCATTGGCATCTGTGTGGTGAAGCGTCGGGGTGTTTACAACAGTTACATCAGTGATATCAGCTCCTATTGGCTCCTTACGCATGATCAGAAGTGGCGTCAGGAAGGGGTGTGTGGGGGGAGGTGTATAATGGTGGTCTCAGAAAGGCGGATGACAGTAGTACAGGGAAGGGGCACATCAAGAAAGGGAAAACAAATGCTTTTGCAGATAGCGCTGCATGGCTTACCTTTGGGATGATGGCAGATGGGGGGAACCCAGGTAGGTGGCAAGGCGCAGGGGTCCAATCCTCTATGTGAGGGCAGTGCCGTGCTGCAGAGACCGCTGAGACTGAACTCGGCCTTAAATGTTGGCCTTGATGTTTGGCCAGCTCTGCGATCCGGCTCTGTTGTATTTCCTGTAAAATAAGTACTTATGCCCAATCAGAGCGCAAGGCAGAGCTAGGCACGGTCAGTGGCTTCTGCAGTTCAGAGGCGGCAGCCATGCTTAAATGTTTTAGCCTTGTTGATGTTGAATGAGGCTTTCAAAGCAGGCAGCAGGCTGGATGCAATCACTCAATTAATGTGTCTTTCACTCTCATATAAAAATAAATATTTTTAATTATGAGAAATATGTAATAAAGAAACACCATCATTAGTATCATCACCATACATAACACACTTAAAATGCAATAAACCATTAATGGAAAAGTTGAACTATTGTCATTTGCCTCCACCTCAAATCAAGACTAAGGGCCTCATCACAAGATAGCCCTTAAATGTGGCAGCAACACTATTACAGCTGCATTAAAGGGTATGCCGAAACACGAGTGTGGCTCGCACTAACTGTGCCGGGAAATGCTGATTTTTGGTGCAATTACTGTGTGGTAATACCCCCGGTGGTAATTGCACCAACAATTACTGCCCATACCTTGATCCGGTGCTAATATTGCCAATGGGTGGGTGGTAACGCAAGACCCTAAGACTGATTAACCTTCTCCAAAAAATCAAAGCCACCTTAAAAACCAACTACCTGCCTCACCAGGTCGTGAAAGGCAACCTCACAAATCAAGCTAGGCACATTAGCACTTGCGTCACCAAATCACAATACTCAATCTCATACAGGCATCTGCCTCAATCAATACCTCAATACCTTTCTCAATGTCATATCAAATGCATGGTAAACAAGGCCCCATCACACTCACTAATGTTAGAAGGTAGGGAGTTGAAGAGGGATGGAGAAAATACTGGATGCCTGGAAAAACCCAAAATTCAAAACAAAATTGACAAATTGAAAAAATTAAATAAATGGAAAATATCCAAAAAGACACCTATTGCTGCCCTATGGGCTTTTCGTCAGAAATGCATAATAATAGTATTGAATGCTTCAAAAAGGATAAAATATCCTTTGGATTTAATGGTGCTCAGCATATAGCCAATCCAGATTAAGGTGTCTGCTCTTAGGACCTTATGCTGTGAGCTGAAGTGCCTTGAGGGATAATAATAAGAGATATTTCCTCAAGCAGCTCAAAATACAGCTCAAAATGAAATGAGTTCTGCTAGAAAATGTTTCAGACCATCCAGGGTCCAGTTTAAGGCTTCAAATCTCCAGAAAAAGTTTTAGGAGTGTGCTGGCCCCTCCTATCTGGGAAGCCTTTTCTGCTTTTCATCTCCATCCAGCCATCTGTGTCCGCCTCCAGTCTTCCTGCCAGCTCCATCACCCCAAACAGCAATGGCCAGGGGCTGAGCTTACTCTGTTATATACCCACTGTTCCTTCCATATTACCAAGCCCTCCACGCATACTGTCTGTCCTTCAGAGGCCACTAGGATGTTTGGCAACAATTACATTTCTACTGACAACATCTTTCTCTTGCAAAGACTAGCCAAGGACATGGTCCGGTCCTTCAGAGGCCACTAGGGATTTTGCCAACAATTGTATTTTTAACTGACATCATCGTTCACATACAAAGCATGGACAAAGACATAGCATTGTCCTTCAGAGGCCACTAGGAATTCTGCCAACTGTATTTTTAGCAGACACCTGCATGCACATACACACATGGACAAATACATGGTGCTGTCATTCAGAGGCCACTAGGACGTTTGCCAACAATTATATTTTTAGCTGAAAGCACCTTTCCTGTGCACAGTATGACTAAAGACATGGCTCTGTACTACATAATAGAACTACAGAAGGCCTGAATTTTACAGTTTGCTGTGTTCGCTATCTATGTTTTTTGTTTTGCGAGTACATTGGCAACAATAGCAGTTAATAGACATTGTTTACGCAATCAGAAGGTGCTGTTCTAGGCTCAAGGTCATTGGCTCTGTGGGGTACATAAAAGGGCCCAAAACAGAAGTTCCTTTCACATGAATAGCAGCTATTTAAACACTGCAACCAAAAACGGCCTGGCTTTTGCTTTCCCTGTCACATGATGGGCAGGAATTTAAACACTGCAACAAAAACAGCCTGGCTTTTTCTTTTGTTGTTCATGTAAAGTTAAAGAACCATGGGGAAGGGGGCCTACCTGTCATTATCAATTGACAAGCAGCTGTGTAATTCACCCAAGAAGAAGGAATCAAAGAATCCTGTGACATGGAAAACAGGATTTTTAAAAACAAAAATGGCCTGCACGTGTTTGCAAATAAAAACGGCTTTAAAAAGCCACAATGGAAAAAGATATTACTGCTCACGGAGAAATGTCAGGAAAGCCAAACTTGATGTGTTGGGTGCCCAAAGCAAATGTATATTAAGGTTCACCGACAAAACTCCTGTAACATGTGAAAAGACACTTACTTCAGGAAAAACCTGTTCTGGCTGAGGTCAAAACTTCACAATGAAATGTTCCTTCGAGCCCTGGATGTCACACCTCCCAGATAATGACTCCCTGCAATAGAATCTGCTGCTTAAGGTGTCAAAATTCCCTATTCTGCAGACTGGTTGGTAGAAAAGCAGGGACTTCAAAAGAAAAGCCACCTCAGGCTAAAGCATGACAAAAAGGTATGAGCCCTTATTGCACCTACTTCAAAAGAGCCCACACTGACTTGAAAGAGATTCATAAAAAAGAACTCTGGTCACAGGCAAGCCCAGGGAGACAGATGGCTGTAGGAGATGAAGCAGCCCTCCCGTATGTTGAACAGATAACCCAATTAATATTAAAAGACTATTTTTGTTTTAGGCATTTTGCGCAGCCATCAGACTGAGGATTGATTTAATTTTGATGCCATTTTTCATGTAATTTCAAGGCAGTTTTGGGGATATTAATTGTGTTTACCTATGACTCTGGGAACTGTAACTGCCAGTTAGACTAGGTTTCTGGGTGATCTGAACATGTACCAATTAAAAGAATTAGCATATCGCATTGAAAACCCCCTCATTCGTCTGTGTAAATCCTTAGTATGTTTGTAAGTAAATCAATGAATTCCCCCATTAAATTTCACAGGATTGGGATTGATGGCATTCAAAACAAGCAATCTTTATCACTGTGTTTTTATTAATTGTTATAGTCATTAAAGTGTTGCTCAAAATAATCAATCCTCTTGTGAGCTGAAAAACAAATGTGTCCCTGTGTTTAAATTATGCCCTACTAAGCGAATTTCATTTGCCAGTGTCATTCCTCTTTGCATCTGTCATTCTGAACCAAAACCGATTTTATTTTTGTGAGCTAAACCCCTTTCCCAGAACCTGCCTACCATTAAAAGCCTCAGTGTAAACAAATTTCCATTTGCCACTGTATTTTCCCCTTTGTATTTGCTACCTCCCAAAACCGATTTTCCTACTCTATTTCTATTTTCCCTGGTGTGAGAAATACCAAAAACCCCATTCTTCCATTTTTCTCCACAAATGGATTTCCCTTTCTTTGCTGGCTTCCCATATTATGGTGGTGGGGCTTCACCCCAAAACCGATTTCCCCCTATATCCCTACTCCTTGCCACTGCATTCAATTCAAAGGAATCAAGTCCAATTGATGTTTGGGGGTCAGTGTTGCAGGGGTGATTGCTTAACTGTAGGTGCTATCACTTTGTGTGGAATTGTTATTTTCCTATTTTGTCATATAAACAAAAGCAAGTGTAGCAGTCTATTTCAATCTGATTGTATTTTCCTGTTTTGTCATAATAACAAAAGTGAGTCTAACAGCCTATTTCCACTTGGCCGCTCTAGATAGGATATTGTATTTGTGTTGCCACAATTCTGGTGGCTGTTGTATTTTGATTATCCTCATTTACACGGAATAATACATGAATCAAATATCTTATTAATACACACCGGACTGGTTCCTAGTCCATTGGGACACAGGGTGTTGGTGGAGGTTGGAGGCCTACTCAAAAAGAATCTGTAGTATACTAAAAATAAAAAGTGTTTTATTGTGCACCATATTCATTGTAGGGGAAGGATTTCCTTGGCTGGTGTGTGCTATGTCATAAACCGTGACAGCTCACAGCCCGGACTTTTAGTAAAACCTCTAATGTACTTCACCGCAACATGGAAAAGCAAATCTTGCGGCTTGCATTTCACTAAATATAAACATGTTTACATTGCACTGTGCAACATAGCCAGGATGCCTGCATTTCACTCAATAGTAAACTGTTTTCATCGCACAGTGTAGAAGACTGCTCTGCGACTCATTAAGCATGGCTAATATTGGCAGACAAAGAAAAATACATGCCTGAAGGGGGGGCATTAACTCTAGGTAGCAATGATCCGACTAGACCGGATCTAATCTCTTATTGTATATACAGGTGGTAAACAGGAGAAAATAAAATGCTATAGCCATTAGAGTATACGCATTTGGCAATTACAAGGCATGCACAAAGACAAGCAGGTTTGCTTTCAGCAATGTCATGACATTTTGCACCAACCTTCACTAATTTCATAAACTTGTCACATTTATGTAAGATTTAAAAACATGTCATCTCTAGATTTGGAGTCAAGATCTGCAACATTGATGTAAAATACGTAAGAAAATGAACTAAAGCTATACATAGTCTCAACAAACTAAGTGAACGTTCTCACTTGAGTTCTTCACTATTTTCTCTGGTAATAAAATCCCAAAATTAACTTTTGCACGAGAATTCCTAGGCAAACTAAGTGGTAACTGTTTAAAATGTTTTCTATTTCATTTTGGGGAGAAGTCATGTGCATCTCCTTTTTGGCAGGAAAAGTACAAAATTGTGATTTTTATTTCTGATTTTATAGATGGAATTAACTACTAATTACCTGCATTAGAGCAGTAAACAAGACAGAAACCCCAACAGCTGGTAGCCACTGCGGGGATAATGTGCAGAGGCAAAGAAAACAGTTCAAATAATTCTGATCTGGGCTATACTATCCATTTGGCAACACTCTCCTCTGTCCGGACACACATGAGGAGGGTCACTCCGAGGGAATGAGGAGAATACATAGGTGGGCAAAATGGCATCTTGACTTGGATACCTTAGCAATAGGGAACATTCAATTGTTGTAAAGAAATGATGTTTGTTGCACACTCAGGGTAAACAATGTTTGTAAAGGTGTGATTATGAGAGTGAACCTTCATTTCAAATTCAGATATAATTAATTTTCAATTCTGATGAAGAGGGAGACTTAAAAGTAGCCCTCATCACACCCACTGTACACTCATCGCGGTGGCAGGGAAATGAGCAGTGCACATCATTTATGGTCCCATCTCTTTCATCGTCGATGTACTGCAAATTTGAGAAATGCTATTCACTCAGACAGCTGTTCAGACCATACCCTTATGACCTCACTGAGGAAATTTGCTTTCAGTTGATGGAGCAGGTCATCTGACTGAGACCGCACAGAAGCTAATGATGTCATGACTGGACCCTGGCATAGATGTGTTAGATCAGAAGCACATATGCATTCCTGCATGAAGCTACACAGACATTTTAGATTAAATTACTGGAAGACATGAAGAACATGCTTATAACTCACTCAGAGGATGCACATGCACTTTTGCTATGCTGTAACCGCAAACTAACATGAGTGGCCATGTAAATAAAGATGGAAGTCACAAACACATTGGAGTGAATGGGAGATGCTGAAGGGACTCGAGAACACAGAGAGAGGCAGACATGCTGATTTTGCAGAGGCACACACACCAGGCTTCCAGTGCAGCCAGTGTACATAAGCATGCCAAGGACACAGCCGAGGAAAAGTTTCATATTGGCAGACGAGATAGGACACCGGCCTGAGTAAAAGCTGAAAGTCCAAATAAATGCAGGCAGGAGAAAATAAAAGTTTGTGGTCTCTGAATACGTGATCTGGACGTGAGCAACAAAGCCTATTCATTTGAGCCAGACTGGGGCAGTTGTTCCCATCAAACTGAAAGCAGGATGATACAAAAGTAATACCAGGGTTAAAAGCTTAAATGTTCTGTCTCACAGCGTAGAGGATTGGAGATGGTAACTTATCCAGATCATGCAGCACATTTGAGGTCGTTCTCACCATCTTGAATAGTTGCACCTAGGCTTGTGACTTTCCAAAGCACCAAGGCTGAGAAGACACTCTCTGACCAATCCCTGTTCACCTTTTCCATGAAGCTCACACTTTATTGCATTACCCAATTGCAGTAGACTTACTTGAGATATGGTAGTTGAAAGATTTAGGGGGTGGTCACAGGTGGGGCCACCGGATATGCTTAGCCAATCCAAGTACTAATACCATATATTTCATATATATATATATATATGTATAGTTGACCTTACTAAACAATACAAATCCAGCATAGGTTTGTAGGATGTATAATTTTTCTGTGATGACATCGTAACTTAAAATGCCTGGACAATCCTGAGATTGTTGAGAAAGTCATGGCGAACGCTGTATTGTCCATTGCTTGATCTCTGTATGAGAGCGCTGTAATAATGCAGTTAACCTTTGTCACATTGTTGAGCTTCTCTGTTCTTGAGTGTAGGGGATTTCCACGCCCTAATGCCTCTTGCTCATAACCAGGGTGATTAACAAATCCCTCACCTGAATTTACTGATATAACATATTTATTTCAAATAATTCAACACCCACACGCCTCTTGAGAAGATCCAGTGATTGTGGGCCTTTGGATTCTGATCCCTGGGCCGGTGTATGGGTTCCAAATGGACTAACACAATAGTGGGAGTGCTTTGATTTTTGAAGAGTTGACACTTTTACAGCCACCTTTTATAAACCACATAACATTAATTGTGGATGGGAAATGGGTTCACTCAAGGTAACAGCACAGGGTCATGACGGTTATATAGATGTGGGAAGCATTTTTTACAAAAATGTAAACTACAAACCTGAAACATCCACTTTCCCTCACATACCACTACCTTCACTCACTGTGACTCCTCCTGCCTACCAACCAATTAGCGTGCCCCAAGCAATACAACCAGCAATCAAAAGAAAGCAAACAATCGCCTGGTAGAAACCTGAATTGTGGCATGGACCAAAATTCCTCTACTTTATGTAAATTAAGTTAGATTTTAAAGAATGAAGTTAGCAAACAATTACAAGACTAGTCTTCCTACTCTTCTCACAATGATCAGCTGGGCCTTAGCCCTGCACAAGATGAGAGTCAATTCTGACCAACATGTGTTGAGACCCCTCCTACGATCTTGGATGGGGATCAGATGCCCAACTGGATCACCAAATACTGCTCTAAAGCCTATATGACTAACAAGAATCACTCTTGATTGGATCACATTTTTCGCAGAAAATTAAACAAACTTATCTGAGTAGTCACTGTCCAATCAAGTACATTAAAAGTCAATTGCACTACAAGGGTCTTCCATTTCACTGCTAATGTTCACCGTGTGCATGCAACATGTTATCTCTTTAATTTGAGCACATAATTAACACTGTGGAATCACACATGCATTGGCTCAGGCTCACAAATAAATGTTTTTATGTATGAATATTTTCTGTTTTCATACTGGTTGTAGGTGTATCTATCATAAAAGAGATTCTCACTCGTTCTTCACTTAAACACACCACTGATTTAGGCATCAGGGAAATAGCAATGAAATAAAACACAGTGGGCCTAATTATGAATGTGGTGTAAGGCAACAACGGCGCTGGTAGTCCTTGTTACCATACCACCACATTATGAGTTCTGCTTGTGGGTGCCGGACTGCACACCTGGTCTGACCAGGCGTGCAGACCGGCACCCGCAAGCAGAACTCGTGATTGCACCGGCACCGTTATAAACGGTGCCGGTGCAACCATGCTCCCCACCCCCATTCTGCCCTATGCGGTAGAATGGGGATCGGAAGCCCGCCCACACCGGCACCCACTAATGAGCAATTACTGGCCTATTCATCTCATAATGGGCTGGTAATGGCCCATTCACGGGAGCCGGTACTGGTAGCGAGTTTGGCGAGTTAATAAGGGCACGGCTACCGCCAAACTCGTAATGAGGCCCAGTATGTCTTCTCTTCATTTATTTTGTTGTATTGTGTATATATACAGAAGACACACAAACTGCTTCAAAACAAGAAAATTAGCAAAAAGTGTGGGTTCATTGGTTCCGGAACACAATCATGTTCCTTAACCAACAATTCAGGCACATATGACATTGTATGCAGTGCTAAGATCGCCACTGAAATGCAACCAGAAGGCCTCAAATTCAAACCAAAAAAGCACACCTACAATAAAATAAAAATATAGCTCTGTGCTCCTCTACGACTTACATTCATGGATCTGGAGCTGTATTTGCAGAGAATGTTATGGACATACTACCAACCACGGATATCCAGAAATACCTACATAAAACTGCAGAAGATCATTTGAACACCTTCAGTACTAGACCTGCAAATGTCGCCTCGGCACCTGAAAGTGTTAGACATATGCCAGAGAATTCCTTCTATATGGAAGGCATTGCACAACTATTTCAAATAGATGACTCTGAGCAGGATGTCAGCAAAGGTTCTACCATGAACCTCAGTTCTTTGGGCCAGAAGACTTCCTTGCAGACCAGCTACCACTCAACAATGTGGCAGAATGAGGTTTGTACAGAGGCTAGGCCTATAACCTGCACATTAACAATACTAACTTACATTCAGTGAAAACAAACTGCTTCATCACGAGTTTGGCGGTAACCCTTAAATGTGGTGGTAGCACTATTGCTGCCGCATTTAAGGGTCCACCAGATCATGGCCTTGGCTGATTTCCCCCCAGCTCTGAGCTGGGGGCAAATCCGCTGCAAATTTGTTGATTTTCGGCGCTATTACAGCCAGCGGGAAATCCACTGGCGGTAATAGCGCAAAAATTCCCCATTGGGCCCAATGGGGAATGAGGAATTCCGCCAAACTTGTGATATTAGCGCAGGGGGGTTTGGCGGTAGCGCTAATAGCCCCACCGCTAATAGCGCCGGGGCTACCGCCCCACCCGTGATGAGGCCCTAACAGCAGCAATATCTCAATCGGTTTGCTTCAGAGCATTGTACCTCTACGTAGCATATTGAGTGAAGATATTGTGATAGTAGAACAACTTGACAACACATACTATTCTACCTCTATTGTCATTTCTTCTCCACTTTTGTGTTTGTGCTATCTCGCTCTTTGAAAATTATGTAAAAAGCGTTATCACTGTCCGATTATCGAAATTTCTCCTGATAGGAGTGAACCAACTTGTCTATCTAGAAAACTCAATGAACAGGCTAATTTGAGAACCTGGCATCACTTACAGTGTAATTGTGAACCATCAAAGGCACCTTTTTAAACAATGAAGTGACAAAATTTAACAATTCCCATTAGATCCAGAAAACCAAGAAGTCCTTTTACTCCATAACCGGAGTTCGCTGTCTATGTACTTACAACCACGGCTACCTAAATGCCCCTAGCAAGCCGTTTCGATGCTCTCTTGGGGCACACATGGTTTCTAACATTGCACTGACGAGGATGGCTTGCTGAACAATATTGGGAACTTTAGTGTGGTTGCATTACAAGAAACCTGGTTAACGGATCCTATTAAAGGGGTAGTTCATTCAAAAATGTTTTTGTTTAAGAAGATGGGCCATAATCAAAAATATGTTAAAAAAAAAGTTCATATGTAAAATTTTGGGGAAACTAGGCTCAAAGTTTTTAAATGGGGGCATCTATTTTTTAAAAGCAGCAGCCTCCTCTGTTCATGTTAAGCTCTTCTCTCGCGGAACTAATCAAGCAAAATCCCCCTACTGGGAGCTTGTGCTTACTGCTGCCAGAGAACAGAGGCTAACATGAAGAGAGGAGGCTACCACAGTGACTGCCTTGACTTTAATTTTACGTTTTGTCTGCTCCCCAAGCCCAAGGAAGCACAAAAAACATATAATGAAAGGCACAGCAATTATAAATACGCAGCTGGCCGCCAGCAGAGTTTTCATAATTGCTGTGACTTTGTTTTAAAGTTTCCCGAGCTCAGGAAACTGAAAACAAAAGACACTGCAATTATGAGTTCTATGCCAGGGTCCAGAGAAGTATTCATAATTGCTGTGAGTTTCGTTTTAAGGTTTCCAGAGCTCAGGAAACTGAAACCGAAAGACGCTGCAATTATGAGTTCTCTGCCAGCTTCCAGTGAAGTATTCACAATTGCTGTGACTTTCATTTTAAGTCTCCCGGGCTCCCCCATTTGGGGGGAGCCCGGGCGAATCAAAAAGAAAGGCACGGCAATTATGAATATAATGTTGTTGTATTTATAATTGCTGGTACTTTCGATTTAGTTCTACTGGTGGAGCCCGGCAGACTTAAAACGAAAGGTACAGCAACTATAAATACCTCACTGCATGCCGATCACAGCATGCAGCGAGGTTATTATGGTTGCCAGGACTTTCGCTTTAATTCTTCTGAAAGCAGGCAAAATAAGAAAAAAAAACACTCACCTGGAGCAAACACAGGGACGGACAGCATTCTCTGCTCTGCTATTAGGTGGCTTTTGCTTTATTATTGCTGCAAGAGCAGAGCTTAACTTAAGCATAGGATGCTCATTCATTTCACAAAATGGATGCCTCCCAGTGCTTAACATTTCTGACTTTGAGCCTCATTTCCTTAACATTTTACATAGGAACTTTATTACAATATATTGTATATATATTTTTGAATATGGCCCATCTTTTTAAACAATAACATTTTTGAGTGAACTACCCCTTTAAGATTGATGGCAGAAAACAATATATTCTCTCGCCACTTAGGGAACCGTAGGGAGGCCTAAGGGTAGACTTTCAATTATTGTTTCGAATTACATTACTATCTCTTCCTCTACTATTGGCTTGGGCATATTTAACTGGGTGGAACCTGGTGTTCCAAATCGGACCACCATAGTGATAAACATATATCATTCAACTAATAATAGTTATGCACATTTGAGCTCTTTTAACTATTAGATTCCCACTATACATCAATGATCTTGATATGTTGTGATTCTAGTGCCAGAATACCAGCACATTACGCTTTAGCTTGTCATGATGACATTTCATCCACCCCAGCAGGATGATCTCCCAATAAAAAAGATCTGGTGTAGCCCAATCTATTATATCAGCATGGGTCTACCATGCTTAGTGGTCAATGTCCTGGTGACTGCCCTAGCCAGCACCCTAGAGCCACGGGAAAACAAGCTGTTATCATTGATCAAGTTTTTTCATAAATACTGCCCTGCTTCCCATGATTGCTGACATGAAAGTACAACCTAGAGCAGAAAGTGACCTTTTCTAACAACCTTTCATCTGGACAATCCTGAAGCCAAAATTGATGGAACCGAACTAGTTAGCATACCAACAGGGTCTATTCAGATAGGTTGAAACACCAATAATCTAGAAAGAGCAAACAATGCTGCTATAATGGGGTCGGGCGTACCTACGGCTAACTATTATCAAAATCCTGCTCACAATGACACCGCATTGGGCTCAAAAGAATTAATAGAAAAATATGATGTTTCACTTTCAGCTATTTTGAGCTAGTCTGTGACTAAATCAACTAGTAAGAAAGGACGTTCCATCACTATGTATAAACTTAGATACCATCAAATGCTTGACAAAGGAATGTATGAAGCAACATTACATCTAAGGCATGATTTAAGAGATATAATGGGTATGAATATTTCTGCTTCAGAAACTGCCTCTGAAATTTGTTCTGGAAGAACCTTAAATCAGAAATGGATAAGATCCAATGTTCATCAATTGAATTTGGACATATGGCACTCTCTTTCAAATTGCGCAAATTCAAAAGATGATCAGACCTTTTGGATGATTCTAAATAACAACAAAGCTACAAGGGCTATAATTTGTGAGGTCTCCCAGGCAAGTTGGATTTCCTACACAAAAAGCACTGCTGATTAAACACAATTTGAAAGTGGTTCTTTTGACTGGGACGAACATAAAAGGGATTATTTGCTCTTGGTGAAACAACTTGAACACATTATCAGAAGCTGTAAACCCTCTTGTGCACCAGACCCAGGTGGGATTTGTAAACTTTTGATGAGAATGAATCTCTCTGTATGGGCTCTTACTTGCAATCATTATTTATATTGATTAGTTGCACTGGAATAATTCCTGGTATACTTGGACAGACAGCACTATCGCTCCATCTGCAAAAACGATCCTTGTGCCTACCTGAGCAACTACAGAATTCTTGCAATGTTAGACACTCCTGCCAAAATCTTTGCGCGAGTACTTCTGAAAGATTTAAATAATTGTATTGAGGCAGCAAGTATATTAGTCCTTATAATCAAATGGGCTTTCGTAAGAATTCCAGCACCCTTGACAACATGTTAGCTTTAGTCACTTTGGTAGAGACAGCAGTGCTGCATTCGACACAATAATCAGAACCAAACTCTGGATCAAACTGCAGAACTAGAATATACTTAGGGGCCTGTGTACCATTATTATCACCCTGCCTTCCAACACTAGAGTTATAACACACTTAAACCAATTAGATGCTCTGTTGGACTGGGTGAATGCATGCACCGGGTTGAAACAGGGTTGTAGCCTGGTCTGTAGCCTGGCCCCCACTCTTTTCAACCTTTTCCTAGCAAATCTTGCTTCTGCTTTTACCTCGATTAAGATCTGAATTACCTATACCCTTAATGGTCTGCAAGTCCAACTTGATCTACTAAGTAGTTATGTATCTGAAAATGGCCTAAAAATAAACACATACAAATCCAGGATAATGGTCTTTCAACCTGTTAAAAACAACATAAACTTTAAGTGGACCATCAATAAGATCTTCGTGGAGACTGTCAATGAATATAAATATTTAGGCCTAACTATTGACCGTAAGCTTTTCTGGCATACACAACTACACAATACTCATCTAAAAGTATTCAAAGTTATGGGGGTTCTTAAAGCATTCTCCCACAAGCAGTGAGGCTGGTCTCTTAACACTTTAATCAAAATATACCATGCTAAGCTTCTGCCAGTAATCACATATGGCGCTGAAATTTGGGCTAATAGACATTGTAAACATGTCAATATCATAGAGAGTAGATGTCTAAAAACACTGCTCAAATTGCCTTCTTATACTCCGATAGAGTATGTCTATTTGGAATTCCATCTCTGCAGACTTACTTTCATACTATTGGCTAAGAGGCTTGACTTTGACTGGAATTGTGCTAACACACTTCCTAGGACCTTGACATATCAGACTGTCAAGGGTTATGCCTCTCATATCGTGTTTCTTAAGGTTAGCAGTCTTGCCAGTCTGTATTCTAATTACACTTCTTGGAACCAACAAATGTGTGTCTGCACTAATGATAGCAGATATAACCTTTTCAAGAAAAATTACATCTTTAACTGCTAAGACCTATGACTAGGAAGATAATCTGGTTGAACTATCTACAAAGAGCAATAGTATGTTATAGCTTCCAAGCTTGCTTAACAAGACATCTCAAATTACACAATATCCTTATTTGGAAATACTTGAAGTTTAAATGTAACCAGGTCAGTACACATGAAATAATTGTGGCTACACTTAACACACCCAGAAATGAACACACATGTATGGTCTCTAGGGACACAATACTATAAAATGCTAAACATCTGTTGGCTGAATGTAACAGTCTTGCTCTGTTATGTAATAACGCCCTAAGCTCTATGGGCATATGGCAATACTGAGTTAAATCTGTTGAAAGAAAGTGATATCTGGGATGGTACAACGTCCTTTCATCGCTATATATTTAAAAGCCTGGCTCTTAAATGTGCAAATTAAAACTAACATGTTCATTACATTTTTTAGGGGGTTGGGAAAGGGCAGATAGGGTTTTGGTGGGTAGGGAATAGGTGAACAAAGGTGGAGTAAGGAGGGTTTCAATGAAAATGTTAATTATAATGTACACATTCAAATGCCTGGAGTTGAAATATACGACGATGAAATGACATAGAACCATCTGGGATTACTGTAAGGCAGGTAACAATAATAATCTCATGCATAATTTTTTAATTTTATTGTTTAAAGCATGGACCTAGATTGAGAGCTCGAGAGCAGAAGAGCACTGTACAGAGTTTGGGTAGCCAGCATTTGGGCTGCCATCTTTTAACAGTAGCACCGTTCTGTGAGGTCTGTGCGTCAGTATGTGACTAAACTATGGAACTTGATTGAAAACGTATTGGATGATCCTATTTATGCTAACTGAAACTCTTGTTGGTATTAATGTAAATTGCTATTCCTTTAAAATAGATATTTCGCTTTTTCTTATGGACTTAGTTGTTGGCTCTAAGATATATATCTTGTATGAGGTATTATATCATAAAAAGTTCTCTTGACAATGTTATCAATAAATATATACATATGTATATGTACATGTATATACATACAGTATGTGGTACATATATATAGTATTTGACTCTTTTGTTTACGAAAACCAACAATAAAGTGAAGCATACAAACATCAGAAATAATAAATTTAAGGTAACATCTTAAAAACGTTATTAATAAATATCTTTATGTATTTATGTTTTTAATGTGCATTACATTTGTGCTGCTTTTGTTAGTATTTACAGCTTGCATTATTTAGTCAATGTAATTTAACACATCTATTAAATGTTTGCATTATTTATGCAGAGTGTAATTACTAGAAACGCGGTGTATGTGTTAATATTAATTTTACAAGTAAATGTTACTAAGTTTTTACTGTATATATTTTAATAATATTTTAATTGTGTTGGTGTATGTTTTATTTTTACAATCTAATGTTTATTGTTTAGTAAATTATATGCATTTACAATGAAATGTACCTTGTACATTAATATTTGTACTTGTTTTTGTATTAATTTATAAAGTTATTTGTTAATTGGTATGTTTGTATATGTTTGTATATGTGAAGTATAAGACATGAAGAAGATTGAGAACAGAACAAAAGAAAGAAGACAAAATAAAGTGATGAACCCTGCAAACATACAGTGTAAAAGTAGAACACTAAGCCAAAAGAATGCGGAAGAAGTGATAATCAATCAACACTGCTGCAAACTGAAGGACAATCTTCAAACTATAAATCATTAGTTATCATTTCATATTAATAAATGAAGGTAACATAATGCGTTCATATTATATTAGGTTAATCATGAACATTTCAGTACCACCAATACATATGTGAAGTCAAACTGAATGAAGTAATTCAGAAAAAACATAACCTAGTCACAGGTAGATGACAATATGAATGAACGTCATGGCTGAGGTTGCCTACACTCCTGGTTTAGTAAGTATCCTTAAGAAGCAGTATATTTTTATTTTTTATTTTAAATGCTTCAGTTTATCACGTAGAAGGTAATGGATTCTTCTAAATACCTAGTGTAAACAATGGATTTTATAATCAGAGAGTTGTTGGGTTGAGTTGTTGGGTCTTCTGAACGTCAGAGTATGTAATGAATTCCAGACGTATGTTATTGGGCCTAAAGCGACATGGTGTTGCAGAAATGGGAGAAAAAGATATCCCACTGTTCAATGTTTTGGCGGAGTAGCTTAGTATGAACCACCTTTGTCAGGACTTGACTTGAGACCCTTTAATGCAAAAACAGGAGTCATATGTTTTAACTGACATGCTATACAGATGACTCAAAGGGGGTAATTCATAGAAATCAGCGCACTAGTGGCGCACGTGGCTGGTGCACAGAGTGTTCCGGGGGTGCGCATGGACTTTCACACGCGTTTTCGCTAACGCGAGCGGGGTAGATGTATTCCGAGGGGTGCGCGGGAGTTTTACACGCATTTTCACTGGCGCGAGCGGGGTACATGTATTCCGGGTGTGCGCGTGGACTTTCACATGTGATTTGGCAGTGTGTGCCCTCCCGGGTATGCCCCCCCTCCCCATGACCCGCAGGCAGCCCATCACCCCATACCATGGCCCGCTGGCAGCCCATCACCCCAGACCATGCCCCACAGGCAGGCCACATGACACCATGCACTTGGGAGCACTGACACATGTCCCTCACCATCCCCATTGACAGGCACCTGCCAGCAGGCCCTGACTCATACCCCCCCAACTCCCCCATTGACGGGCACCTTCCAGCAGGCCCTGATTTATGTCCCCCCCCAGCCACCCCCATTGATGGGCACCTGCCAGCAGGCCTGACTCATGTCCCCCACTCCCCCTTTGACGGGCACCTGCCAGCATGCCCCGACTCATGTCCCCCCACCCCCCCAACCACCGCATTGACAGGCACCTGCCAGCAGGCCCTGACTCATGTCCCCAAACCCCCCAACCACCCCCATTGACGGGCACCTGCCAGCAGGCCCTGACTCATGCCCCCCCATTGACGGGCACCTGCCAGCAGGCCCCGACTCATGTACCCCCACCCCCCCACTATCCCCATTGTCCGGCACCCGACAGCAGGCCCGACTCATGGCCCCACCCCCCCTACAACCCCCACTGATGGGCACCTGCCAGCAGGCCCCGACTCATGTGTCCCAAAAACCCCCACCAACCCATTGAAGGGCACCTGCTGCGACTCATGTCAACCCACCCCCCGAACCACTCCCATTGACGGGCACCTGCCAGCATGCCCAGACACATGGCCCACCAAACATGTCCTAACAAAACAGACCCATGGCCCTAATGCCAACCCAAATCCCCCTTGCCCCCCAGTACAAGCATGCAACCATCCACTGCACCCACTCTCAAATTACCCATGCCATGACAGTCTTAAAAGAACCACCATGCCCATGCATAAATGCACAACAGAGCCACACAGTGGCAACACATGACTGAGGCAATGTACATTGAGGCATGCACAATCCCAATCATGAAGTTAAAATAAATGTATTGAAAACATAATGAAATAACATAATGAAAATCAAACTTGCTAATTAATAAATAATGTAAGCTATGACCAAAAAAAAAAGAAAACCCAATGAAAAACAAAAATCCCCGGCATGAAAAAAGAAAAGTTGTCCATCGCCAATGTCAATATGAATAAAATAATCAAAAAAAAGAAAACCATTGATCCATGGGAATTGTAAAAAAAAGAAAGCATGTACAAGTCTTCAACTATATGAAATCCAAGTCCAAAGGGTCCATGATCCCAAAACAAAAGGAAACCTAGAAAAAAGTCCTATGAATAAAAAACTATATACATAAAGTGGAGCAATTTCCATGAACTCCAAAAAAAAAGAAAAAACAAAGGAAACCTAACCCTAAAGAACTATGTACAAAGGCGGCGGGCAAGTCCAACGGCTCACTTGTTGATGTTCTGGGCCAGGGCATCATCGAACTCCATGTCGATGGTCCGGAGACGGGCCTCTAACCTGGCCTTGGGGTCTTGCAGGGATGCAGCCATGGCCTCCTCCAACTCCCTGCGAGTTGCCACGAGACACTCAGCCCGCCTCAATGCCCTGCTCATGGAGTTCTCCGCCCTGACCATAGTGTGCCATGCCTCCTCTTCCCGCCGCCGCTCCGCATCTATCTGCTGGCCCAACTGCTGCCACACGGAAGACACTCCCAATCCATGGTCCTCCTGCCCTCCGGCCGATGCCTGCCCCTGTGATGTTATTGGCCCAGAGCCATCATCGCTCCCACCATGAGCCTGCTGCTGCCGTGCATGTGCCCTGCTTGTCGATGCCTGCACGTCCTCCTCTTGCTGGGGTGCAGTTGGTGGGGTGGCCACCCATGCTGGACCTCCGACTCCCGACTGTGGCAGAGAGTGTCCTCCACCAGCCTGGCCGCTCGGTCAGGGGCAGCTCCACAGGGTTCCCAGGTGATACCTGGGCAGGAAGATGGCACGGAGGACGACTGGCGAATAGGGGGTTCAGTTGAGGAGGGGGTCGCTAGAAGATCCAGCACATGGAGGAACCCAGCGCCGGTGACCTGTCCTAGTAGGCTGACGCGGTCAATGAGGTATTTGAAATGACATGCATTGTCCACACGAGAACTCTGCACGTCATCCCGAATACCACGTTGACGCATCGCCACCCCAGCTAGGACAGGCTCAATCCGGTCACGGATTGCCACGTCCGCAGGGAGAGGAATGCCAGTTGTTGTTCACGCATCCCCTCCCTGAAAATGGGTCTGGACGAAGGCATCCCTGCTGGTGCGGGATGATGCAGTCAGAGGATCAGGGACAGGATTACACACAGGCACCTCTGCAGCGGCCTGTGCTGCCTCCTGTCCCTGCCCCTGGACTGCATCACTAGCACTAGTGGAATACCCCCTCCAGGCCCCGTACATGGGCCTTCCACAGCCTCCTCCTCAACCAAACCCCCCACCAACCTGGATGACTCTGTGCCATCTTCCTCCATAGGTCCCTGTGGGGGCTGAGCTGCCCCTACTGCTGCCGAGGAGTCCACCTCCAACCTCCGCCTCTTGGACCATCCCTCGGCAGCTGTGGCCATGGACGCGGCACCAGACTCCTCACTCCCGGAAGAGATGACTACGTGGGAGGAGAGCTTGGCCTTGCATCTCCGGCTGGTGGTGGGATCCCTGCCTCTGTGCTCCACAGCACCGTCTCCGCCCTCTTCATCAGTCAACGCTGCAGACAGAGAGAGACAGAACCCAGGCATCAGGGCACTGTACAATGGTTGGATACACACGTGACAGTTGCACATGAGTGGCAGTGTCAAACTTCACAGATGGCATCACACTCCCCAACACTCACATCATTTGAAGCCACACACATGTACAAAAAGACAGGAATCGTGCAGCATGAAGGTTGGCATGACGTCACAAGCAACATGGGGAGTGCCGAACACATGCACACACGCCAACAGACAGACATGCATCTGTACATCTCCACCACCTGTCACAGTGCAATAATAGGCAACTATGTCACATCTGCCAGTCGGGTTCCTACAGGTCTGTGTCACATGCATCCATTGTTTATCACTATCGCACACATGTGAAACACACACATGCACATGTATGCCGTGCACATACATGAAGGTGGAACCAGCATCCATGTGTCACACCCCAACCATGGCATAGTACATACACAGAAATACTAACATGTGTGCATTTCCACATGCAGTTGTGCATCATGCTTTGGAACACATACACCATTGATGTGCATCACACATTACACAACTCACATGCAGCACGGTCATGTCCCTGCACATACACATCCATACATGGACCTTTTCAGACATATGTCCAAGCAGCACACTCCTGGCACACCTCAACATGCACCGCGTCCAATAAGTATGCATGGACACTTACCGCTCGACTCCGGACTGGTCTCCCTCTCGAGGACCTGGCAGTGAAGTGCTGGGTTAATGCGTTCCAGGACCCTCATGTCGTCGGTGGTAAGGTGGACCCGGCGCCTCACTGTATCTGCTGCTTCCAAGAGGTGCCGGGCCTTCCTGAGGGTCCTGGACCTGAAGTCCTCCCAGCGCTTACGGACATGTTGTATGTCGCGGGTTGCCACCCCCTCTGCGTTGATGGCAACCATGATGTCCAGCCAGATCCTCTCCTGTCCATCCTTGTCGGCACGTCTTCTTCCATAGGGGGCATCATAATGCACCAGGACTTGCTCTGCCAGGATGCCAACCTCTCCTGCTGTGAAGCTAGCAGCCCTCTGCCTCTCTGGCCGGGGGTTGCCAGTGGTGTCTGATGGTATTTCTCCTGATATGGCAACCCCTGAGGCAGGTGTGGGTTGGCAACTGGGTCTTGGTGCTGGGCTGTGGAGCGATGAAACTTCAGTCGGGAGTCTTCTGTTCCAGCAGGGGTGGTCACAGCAACTAGACCCCTGCAGATGGCTGACGTGCAGGCATCAAATGGCAGAGCACGTGGCCAGCAGGCAGGCAGGCAACAGCAGATGGCTGGTGGGAGTCTGTTTGGGGCTCTGGGGGCAGGAAAATGGCCTTCTAGGCAGGAATATGGTCTTCCGTGTGTTGTCGCGTGTCCAGCTTGATATGGAGTGGTTTGGCATGTGAAAGAACAGCATGTCAGCATGTAATTCGAGGAAAGGCCCTTAGAGCGTAAGCGTGTATGTGACATAACACACACAGGCATTTCCCTCCGCACGGGTGCATCCGCACGTGCAAAAAAATCACGTCTGCGTGTGAATGCGTGTAATTCGAGGAAAGTGCCTTAGTGCATAAGTGGCATTGCGCGTGCGGGTTTTGCCTTCAGCATGGGTTAAAGGTGAGCGCGGGCCAGCAGACCACTATACGTGCTGTTCGTGGAGACCGAGGCATGTGTTTACTCTGCCATAATCACACGTGATTACTTCACAGCGTCTGAAGTCCGTATCTCTTCTTTTGGCAGGGTGTTGCCTATGCGCACAAGCGCATTTCTTTTTGATTTTTTTTTCCACGCAAGGCAGGCGGTGAGTCACGAACGCCATTTTTCCCACTGTGGTTCCCCCTGTGCATCGCGTATCATTTTTGAGGTCATAGTAGCCCGTGTGTTCCATGCGTATGTGTTTTTTGTGTCCCTGGGTGCCACACCGTACTGTTGGAGGTAAAATCCATGCAAGTGGCCCTTTTTTTTTTTTCAATTTCTTGTTCTTATATTTTGTCAATTTTCGATTTTTTTTTTTGTTTGCATTTTTTGGAGTGGTGCCTGAGCATTGCATGACCCATCATTTTTCCCCAGGGATCACAGCTAGCCTTGCAGGAGCACTGGGGTACCTATTCCATCAAGTTCCCTGCCCCCTTCTAGCCAATTGCCCAGGACAATTGTTGAGTGAACCTCCCATAGCCTATTTTCCATCGGTGCCATGGTTGGGAGGCCACCAAAGGCTAGGGGCGGCAAAGCTGAGCGTCCTCCCAGGGCTGGGCGTGGTCAGGCACGTGGGCGCGGAGACCCGGGAGGACGGGGAGTCCAGGGTGGCTATAGTGGGGTAAGAGGTAGGGGTGCCCCTCTGGGGCGGGATGCCCAGCCACGTGCTGGTGTAGACATGCCACCACCCCCTGTGGCTCCTAGTGATGCAGCTGTTGCATCACAACCTGGTGCCCATATCACCCAACAGCAATTTACATCTGCTGTCACGGGCCCACCGGTGGTGGTCACTGCAGGTGCAGCTGTGGGCACCTCCACCCGGGCACTGGGTCAGGCAGCGCATGTTGCGTTGCGTGACAAGGACTCCCAAGACGATTTCCATCTTGTCCGGAGGTTGGGGTCACGCGTGCCCACTGTAGCTGTGACTGTGGCACACATATCTGGGGCAGTTATGAAATATGCTGCCCCAAGCAGCCGGGTGGTCGTAACTGCATGTGCAGATGCTGCCAACACCATCCTGGCAGTGAGTCAGACCCAAGCCAGACCTTGTGTCCTCATACCAACACCCACTGCCTTGGTCCAGTCCACCAGCGCCACTGTCCCCACTGATCAGGGTCACATTGACCACTCAGGGTCAGTACCACCGGCCAAAAGGAGGAAGCGTGTTCCTGCACAAGAGGCTGGGACCCCAGACACGGCTCCCGCCTCCGGCACGTCAAGGAAGAAGCCTTTCTGCAAGCAGGAACTGGACTTCTTTGTGGACTAGGTGTCGGAACACCAACACGATATGCTTGTGGGCCCACAGTGCCATACAACGCATCACCAGCATTGGGTCCACTGGCAGCATGTTGCAGATGGTGTGACAGCCATGGGATTCCAGGTGCGCACGGCTCAGGACTGCTACAAGCGTTGACCTCTGACGCAGTGCAAAACAAAAGCGTGCCTCCAATTATTCCATGTCTCTGGTGACTGGTGGAGTTCATCCCGGAAGAACAAATCCATGGAGTGGGAGAGAGGATGGATTATGATGCATCATCTGGTGAGTATTGATGCGTGTGACTCAATGACATGTGTGTTTGGCATGTGTGTCCCTCCCAGCTACAACTTGGCTCCTTCTTTTCTTCAATCTCCCTCTACCTGTGATGTGCACCAGGGGTCTGACCTCTCAGCCTGACTATACAAACAGCACCTGGCAGCTCTCACCTACTGCATTTTCATTTTCTGTTACCACTTCTAGTGCTATGCTTATGACAGCCAACTCATTTCCATGCTGCCCTTGGGCAAAACTTCTCCCTCCCTTATTTTTGATAGCCTCATTGCCATTTGCAATTTGTGTACTGCAAACGATCTCTGTCTAAATGCCAGCAAGACTAATATCCTCCTCATTGGTACACCTTTGCCATCCTTTCCCTTCACTCTATGGCCAGCCACACTTGGCCCTCCTCTTACCTCCACCTGCAAGGTCAACAACCTCGGGGTCACCTTTGACTCAACACATTCCTTTTCCACACACGTTTCTGACGTATCTTGAGATTAACTTCTTCACATCCTACGGGGTACTGTGCCTTTTCTATTGTTCAACTACATGCTCAATGTCTCTCATGCTAGGTTTTACTCAAGGTTGGAGTACTGTGACAGGCTCTTCAAATATTCCACCTGCCCCCACAATCCGCCCTCTACCACTAATCCAGTATAGGACTGCGAGACTTGTCCTTGGCCTCATGCCCTTGGATCCTACTTTTCCAGCTCTGTAATCCCTTCATTGCCTATCAGTGGATGCAAGAATGAGACTTCAGATCCTCTGCATTGTGCACAATGTTTTTTGGGACTGGGTGGGAAATAGCTGAAACAATCCCTCTGCAAATTCCTCCACTCTTGAGTCCTTTGCTCCTCCACCTCACACTCCCTCCAGATCAGTTGCTAATTGAATAGATTAGCTGGGGGCAGATCTGTGTGTAGGCTGGGTGCTCCCTTTAGAACAGCCAACTGGGCATGTAGAAACTTGAGGAGAAACATCTCTGCTTCCGGTAGCAACTCAAGACCTTCCTATTTGCTCCTGCATTAGCCCATCTTCTCCCCAGCTGAACAGTTTCCTCTGTCTACACTGTGCCCCTGCAGACACTCCGTCATTCGGGCCCAGGTACCTGCTCACCCTGCCTCCATGCTGCACTGCCGCCATGCCTCCAATTGTAATGGGCCCTGTGCGTGTACCCATACAGTCCCCCACTCTTCTTCTGCACTCATCAGATTTGCCCTATACAAATTGTCTTGAACTTGCCACTTGCTGGCTGCACTGCCACCTTTTGAATGCCGATTCTATCATTGCACTTCATTTTCCTTCTTTGGTCTGCTCTGTTTGGCACGTTCCCCTTCTCTCCCTTCCAGGGTCTTCAGCCCTTTATCCCTTCTCCATGCAGTTGCATGTTCTCAATGTCACTGTGCCCAGTATGATAGTTGTTTTGAATTCCTTTTCTCCCTTGTCCCACTCCCTTAGCTTCTTTGCGCTCTGAGCCACTTGTGTATGAGTGCAATCTTGATGAGATGTCATATCATGTCATTTACATACTTTGTCCTTGGTGCAGTGTGTCTCACTCTGTGCTGATGGTAGTGGCTCCCCATGCACATGTGTGCACAATCATGTTCCATGTGCATTCCATGTATGCCCTTAGGTGTCCTTGACCACCTGCTCACTGTAGTATGTGTCTAGAATGATCCAGTTGTCATCCCATTTGGACAGCCATGTTATGCTCACTGTAGGTCTGTGTGTCATCACGCACACCTTCAGGCTGTCCACATCTGTATCATGCACATTGCTCCCCCTGTTACAGGCCCACTGCCTCTTTTCACCTGGTGTTGTCTTCTACATGCATGGGTGTACTATTGATGGTTCCTCATCTGTCCTCCATCATGTGCACTTCTCATTGGCTGTAGTGACATTTGAATGACGAAATGCAATAGACGCATGCCTACACTGTCTGGCAATGCACAGTTATGTGTGGATCATGTCATTGACATGCAGTGCCTCCCTGCTATTGGCCAGAGGGTGGGTGTTTCATTGAAACTATGCTACATGGTGCATGCCATTTGCACATGATGACTGCAATTGCCCTTACACTGCCGTCATGTTTGGAGATTGTCATCACTACGCACGTGTTGATGTTGTAAGTTGAGGGGCTACACATGCACTGCACCGCACACACCCACTCCTGTGCCAAGTTAAGCCCTTCAACATGCAAACACAATGCTGCTGTGTGATGTTGACCTGACATGTATGTACCCATGCCCCTCCTTTCACTGTATGGAAAGGCACTAGTGTAGGTGCCTCCTGTGACACATGTACTGTGCATAGTTGATGGTAGTTGAGTGATGCACATTAACATGCATGTTACATTTATCATGGTGTGTTTGGTTGGATTTCTAGCTGTGGCTATTTGTGTGTTCAAACATGCTTATGCTAGCTGCCATCTCTTTGTTGCCATCTCTCATTTTGGCATTGGAAATGTGCTTGCTAGAGGTTGTGTGTGATGCAGGTGATGTGCAACATTCAATACATGTGTCGCCTTCACATTTTGCACACACCCTTTTCTGATTTTGGGATACCCTTGCAATGCTATGCCACTGGATGCATGTTGGGGTTTGAGTTGCCTTTGACATGGTTGTTTCATTATTTGGCTGTCAATGTTGTGAACTGTATGTGTATGGTATGTGCTACTGACATGCGTGTCCTTGTTTCTTTTCTTTATGTTGCAGGTGATGACGCAGTGGTGGCAGAGGATGAAGATGTCATCCCAGACACGGTGGTCAGTTCACATGACCAACCATGCACCAGTGGTGGTCATGGGGTGGCAGCCCACGAGAACCCACAGGTGCTCCAGGCCATCGTGTCCAGAGCTGACTCTGAGTCAGGCTCAGATGTATCCTCTGACCACTATGTTGAGCCAGATCTGCAACTATTGCCGTCAGGCATAGCAATGTTGATGGTAGTTTTGTTATCCAACATTCCCCCCCTAGACTCTCCCTTATTGTTCCAGGCACTTGTAATATCTACTTTGATTTGTTAGTTCTTATTCACATTGTGCACTGTTTGAAGGACATATAGGAATGTACTGTTATTCTCCCTTGTTACCTCCCTCATTGATGTGCTTTGATGAACTTTGTGTGTAGGTCGTATTATGAATTTCTATAATTCAGCGATGGGTCACTGTCTGCCATTGTCGATGTGGGGTACTCTGTACCTGATATGGTCTGCTGATCAATGGCTGATGCAATGTTGTGCTTTATTTGGAAGTGTCAGGGGATGGGTGTGGTTTAACACACAGGGGGGTCCTTGAGTGCAATGTTCACATGTGCTGTGTACGGGACACTGGGACTCACTTAATTTCACATGCATGTATTCGATGCATGTCCCTACTGACAAATACACTTAGGCAACGCCCCCCCCCCAACTACATTGACACCATGCACACAAGTGCACCCAGATTGCCTTCTCAGGCATGCTGTGTCAAGACAATCCATGTTCACTTCCGAGTCATTGATCGTGTACATGCATGACAGGGTACTATTTGGTTGAATGCCCTTTTTTCAAATGATGCTGAAGGGGTTTCCCCAATGCAATGCACACTCACTGTGCGGTCCAGTGAGCTGTGTTTGAAATGCCAATTTTCAATTGTCCAATGTGCATGGCAACAGGTATTCTGACTTTTGTTGCTTGCACCACTGGTGGCATGCATTTGTGCCACTGTTTCCATGGTGTGAGGTTTTGGTCAGTCATTTCTTCAGATTCCATGTCAGGTGTTATTGTCTGGTGCCTATTTATATTTCTCACGTGGCACTTCATGACTATTGTGTCATGTGTTGTGCATATAACATATATAGTTCCCCAGTTATGCCCTTATTTTCATGCGTTGTTCCCCATTTTGCGTTTTCCGCCCCGTGTTCTACCCTCTTTTTGATGTGTGTGCTAATGTTGTGCACCTTCGCTGTGCGCGTCACACATGGCGTTCGGGATGTGGAAGTGACGTGTGTGCCTGTGTGCACCACACACGGATTTGGCACACATCCGGGAAAAACACGCGCAGGACCTTCCATGAATCGCACGCATGAGAGTTGCACGCGTGCGCTGGATTTTTCACGCTTGGGCCAGCTTGCGCCACTAATTTCGGTGCACATTTATTCCATGAATTACCCCCAAACTCTCTACCTGTTGGTTAGCCAAAACTTGCTTACCGTATATCACAACTCTGATAGAAAACCCTTAATCAGGTGGAAGACAGCAAAGGAATAATTCCACAGTGCTGAATGAATGTGAGGCCCTAGAGACAGCACAATGGCAATGTTAATTTGTGGAAAAGAAAAAATGAATCTAAAAAACGTTCCATATACTTTCAAAAAGGGGAACTACCAAACTGGTTTACTATCATGGAGGTCCAATTAGGCACAAAATAGAATAAGATATCAAGCTGGACTTATTGGAAGCTGGAGTAATCTCATTATGTGCTGCATCAACGGCTGCTTCTTGAGGCTGAAATACACAAAGAGATAAGGGTATTCAAGTCTTAATACACCCTAAATTGCAATATGAACAAAGGCAAAGAAGCTATGAAAAGAACCTGTGTTGAGATAAAAAAGTACCCGAATCATGAGCGGCCAAGCTTCTAAACTGGTGTTGTAACGAATAATCGCAGTCTGTGTTGCAAAGCTCATTGAGACTATACCAATGGTTAAAGGCGCTATATAAATTATGATTACAATTACAATTACGTTCAAGCCTGTGTGGCAACAGATGCATCTTGAGGCTGGAATACAGAAACCGGTACAGGCATTCAAGACTAAGGCCCTCATTACAACTCAGGTGTTAGCCCTGATTACAAGTGTCCCTTTGCGGGTTGATGTTTAACGCCGCCATGGTGGATAACAGAATTACCGCCCCATTCCAAGGTGAGTGGGGCGGTAATTCCCCATTCACCATTTGCCCTTACCCATTCCCATTTTTGCCCCATAGGGCATAATGGGGATGGGGAAGGCGCTAATTACGGCACCGTAAATTACGGTGCCGTAATTAGCACCAAGGTCGCTTAGCGCCTTGGACTTTAATGCCTGCAAAAAGCAGGCGTTAAAGTGTGAATCAGGCGTTAAGGGTTAACGGCGCCGACGGCGCAGTTAAACCCTTAACGCCTGACTTGTAATGAGGGCCATAATGTACCCTAAAGTGCAATATGTGCACAGGCAAGGGGACTACAAAACATGCCCATGATAAGGTAGGAAGTACCTGAATCACACACTGCAGAGTTTCAGTGCTGGTGCCGGAGATAACAATCTGGGGCTGATTCATGGAGTTTGTGCGCCAAAAAACGGGGATTTGTGCGCCATTCTGCCCACAAATCCCTGTTTAACAAATGGGGATTTGCGGGCAGAATGGCGCACAAATCCCAGTTTTTCAGAGCACAAATTCCATTAATCAGCCCCTCTATCTCGGAAGAGGGTCAGACAGCAGATAAGAACTGTTGTGCAGTCAAAGTGAAGAATGTCAGTCCAAAACAGCTTTTTTGCCAGGGGAAATGGAGTAGCAAGGAAAATTTCAATAGTTATGTTATGGGAAAACACTGTTTATTTAATCCATTGATGTGTGTTTAGTCTGTATATCCAAATGGCTTCCTGATTTAGGAAACTCCATTGAGCATTAGGTATGCCTTTAACAACTTCAAGTACCCACCATAACAGGTCATCTGCAGTGTGTTCCTACTCTATATAGTGGGAGACCATTGGGGCGCCGTGACATTCCTACATCTGATCTTTGATCTGTGTTCCGATATGCGAATGCGGACAGATCTCATCGTTTGCCCCATGTACCTTAAGCCACAGGAGCATTCAATCCAGTACACCACTTGGCAGGTTTTGCAGTTGGTTAGACTTCGTAATTCCCATTGTTTATTACCAATCGAAAAGTTTTCATTTTCTTGATGAATTTATACACTAGACAGTTCCCACGTGGGAAATGACCAATAATGATTGATTGATTGATTTATTGATTGATTTTGACATTTCTAAAGCGCATTGTTCGCCCGAAAGCATCTTGGCTCTGGAGAGTGTAAGACCATTCATATGAGAGCCACAAGAAAACCAACAGCTAAAACAGAAGTGTCTTAATCGCCTTCCTGAAGGCTATATGATTCGAGATTTTCTTTGTGGAAGTAGGTAGATTGTTCCATAGTCTGGCTGCGGCCACGGAAAAAGCTCTACCGCCAATCCTCATGTGGCGGTTGGAGGGTACAATGACCAAGTCAGTGGAAGCTGAGCGAAGTTGGCGATTAGGATGATAACGCACAAATTTAGCTTGTAAAAAGTCAGCGCTTAGGCCATGAGTGGCTCTGTGCACTATGCATGAGACCTTAAATCTTATGCGCTGGCTAACGGGTAGCCAGTGTAGTGAACGCAAGACTGCAGATATGTGGGCACAATAGGGAGTGCCAGTAGCCATTCGGGCCACCAGATTTTGCAGGCGATGTAGTTTTTGGATGAGGCCCTTGGTGGCTTGGGATAAATACAAGGAGTTACAATAATCTGTCCGGGATAAAATCAGCGCTACCACCACAGGGGCGCGAAGGGGCGCAGGAATCAGGGGAAGAACCCTTTTCAAAGTTCTCAGCTGGAAATGCCCCACCTGGCATACAGTCACAAACTGATTAGCCATTGAGAGAGAAGCCGATAGAACTACACCCAGATTTTTTACTTTACTTAAAGGGGATGGAAGAGCACCAAGAGAGGAAGGCCAAAAAGAAGAAATCCAAAGTGTAGGATCTGGGGGACACCCAACCACCAGGACTTCTGTCTTATTTCCATTCAGTTTGAGCCAATTGTGGTTCATGCCTTCACCCACGGACGCCAAGCATCCCCACAGGCACGACAACATCTCTGCCCGATCCAGATCTAATCGGATCAGGATCAGTGTCGTCGGCATACTAGTAACACCTGATGCCGTAGGAGCAGATGAGACTCACAAGTGCCCAAATATAGATGTTAAATAAGATGGGAGACAAGGAGGAGCCCTGAGGGACACCACACGTGAGGAGACAGGGAGCAGATAGAAATGGGGGCATGGAGAGGGTCTAGGTACGATCGGCCAGGAATGAGGTGAACCAAGCTAGTAGCTGGCCCGATATCCCTATCTGGGCCAGCTGAGACAACAGAATGGGGTGGTCAACAGTGTCAAAGGCCGCTGACACATCTAACAATATCAGGGCTCCAACCCCACCTGAGTCTACTAGCCTGGACATATCGTCCTGGACGGCGACCAGTACACTCTCCATTCCTCAACCAGGTCTGAAACCGGCTTGTGCTGGGTCCAGAAGGTGAGAAGATTCAAGGAATGAAGAAAGGAGAGGTGATACCAAGGATTCAAGTAGTTTGGAAAGGAAGGGAAGAAGAGAAATAGGATGGAAATTAGCCAAAATGGTGGGATCAAGTGTTGGCTTTTTTAAAAGAGGAACAACGCTAGCCGCTTTAAGTTCAGGCGGAACTAATCCAGATTGACAGGAATTGTTCACAGCAGCAGTGAGTACTGTCAAAAGATCTGGGGAGAATATCTTCATGATGTCGATTGGGATGGTATCTGAGGGGGAACAAGATTTAATCGTTTGAATGGCTGTTAACAGGGAAAAAGAGGACCATACTGCAGAATCAGCAGTAGGGGCCAAAAGATCGACAGGATTCTTGTAACTAGTAGAGGTTGCTTTAGTGCTTGCGATGGTGCGGCGAATGTCACCAAATTTTGTTATAAAAAATTGGGAAAGATTGTCGCATAGTTCTTGTGTAGGTCTTACCTTTGTTGTTAAAGCATCCGAAGAAGAGAGTGACTGAACAACTGAGAACAGCGCTTTTGGTTTGCATAAGGCAGCTTCGATTTTCTGAGAAAGAAACAAAGTTGTGGAGGCCACAATGTCAGCATGATAAGTTGTGAGACATGTCTTATAAAGTTCCCTATGCATAGGGTCATAGGTTCTTCTGGTAAATTAAGTTTAACCAGGGACTAGTATTTATTTATCAGTTTCTTTACCTCAAAGGTGTTGGGACCATGTGTGATACACATGTCAACTGGGTCTAACCCTTTTCTTGGAATCACTAATACGTTTCCTTAGATACCTCTGTGCTTTGAGTCTATCATCCACCTTCCTAGCATGATTGTAAAATTCTGTTACAGATGTACAATAGCTCCTAATAGATAGGTATTGTCCATAGGGCAATTTTTTCTTCGATATGTTTGGGATAACTGCTTTGAAACTGTAATAAGGTGTTTCTATCACTTGGTTTTCTGTAAAGAGTACACTCTAATGAACCTTGCTGATGTTTAATAATCAGGTCCAAGAAATGAATCTGATTACGGTTATATTCCATGCTGAACTGAATGTTGTTGTCACGCATGTTAAGCCATCCAGAAAATTGTACTTGATCATCCTCTGGCCCTTGCCAGATGAAAATGACATCATCTATATAACATTTTAATGTTAAAATATTGTCCTTGAATGGACTGTTGTCTGATAAAATGAATTCTGTTTTGAAGGATGCCATGAACACAATGGCAAGGCTTGGGGCAAAGGCTGATCCCATGACACTGCCTTTAATTTGCACAAAAAACAGGTTGTCAAAGAGAAAGAAATCTTTATAAAGGGCAATAGTCACCAATTCAAAGATGAAATTGTTGGAGCAACATGTTTGAAGATTATAAGAATTAAAATGTTCCCTCTTGCATTCAATGTCCTGTTGTTGGTTAATACTCACATATAATGACGTAATATCCATCATGACCAGAAACTGGCACCCTACTGTCTTTTAACATTTATTACAGGTGTACATTTTTACAATGATTTGAAATAGTATACAATTGCTTGTTCTTATATGTGAAATTGTTATAATTGTATGGTAATATTGCAGGCTTTTAAGTGTGTGGGTGAGTTAAGGTTACCATGATATTGATATTTGGTGTTAATGTAAGTAAGTGTATGTGTGTGTGTGTGTGTGTGTGTCATATGAGCATGTTGCATAACAGTATGTGGCATAAATGTGTGTGTTGTCAGTGCATTTGTTGTCGGTTTCTGTGTTGGAAGACCCTGTGTCATAAAACCATGTGTCGTGCAAGTTTTAGCAGTATGTGTTGTAGGAGTGTGTGTTGTAGAAGTGTGTTTTGTAGGAGTGTGTGTTGTAGGAGCGCATGTTATAGCATTACGTGTCATAGGAGCATGTGTCATAGGAGTGTGACATTACAGTGTCGGTCATAAGAGTGTGTGTGGTAGGGGGTGTGTCATAGGAGCATGTATCGTAGGAGCATGTGTCCTAGGTGCATGTGAGAGCATGTGTCGTATGTCCATATATTATGTGTTCTAGGTGCGTGTGTTATAGAAATACATGCCATAGGAGTGTGTGTTGTAGGAGTGCATGTTATAGCAGGGTGTGTCATAGGAGCACGTGTCCTAGGTATGTTTGTCATTACCGTGTGTGTCATAAGAGTGTGTGTGATAGGAGTGTGTGTCATAGAAGCATGTGTCACAGGAGCACATGTTGTAGGAGAATGTGTCACATATGCATGTGCCCTAGGTGCACATCCAAGCAAATTACCAATTTTCACATGTTATGTGTAGTAGGCACACATATAAAAGGAGTGTGTGTTATAGACATGTGTGTCACATGTCATGGGAGCTCATGTAGTAGGTGCATCTGTTGTAGGAGTGTGTGTATAGTAGGAGCATGTGTAGTAGAAGGAAGTGTTGTAAGAGCATGTGCTGTGGGAGTGCTCATCGTAAGAATGTGTCAAAAGAGTATGTGGAAAGTGTGTATTGTAAGTTTGTGCATCGTAAGAGTGTGTGTCATAAAAGTGTGTGTGGTTGGAGCTTGTGTCGTAAGAGCATGCATCCTATGTCCACATGTTATGGGTAGTAGATGCATGTGTAATAGCGTATTATAGGAACATGTGTTTTAGAAGTGTGTATTGTAGGAGCATGTGTTAAAGCAGCATGTGTCGTAGGAGCACATGTCATAGGAGAGTGTGTCATTAGAGTGTGTGTCATAAGGGTGTGTGTCATAAGAGTGTCTGTGGTAAGATTGTATGTGATTGGGGCATGTGTGGTAGGAGCATGTATGGTACGATCATGTGTGGTAGGAGCATGTGTTATAGGTGTATGTGTCATAGGTGCATGTGAGAGCATGCATGATATGCCAACATGTTATGTGCAGCCGGCACATGTGTATTAGGTGTGCCTGTCATAGGAACATGTATGATAGGAGTGTGTGCTGTAGGAGTGCTTGTTATAGCTGCACATGGTGTAAGAGTACGTGCCATCATAGGAGCATGTCTGGTAGGAGTGTGTGTCATTAGATTGTGTGCTGTCAGAGTCTGTGGTAAGTGTGTCATAAGGGTGTGTGTGGTAGGAGCATGTGTCCTAGAAGCATGTGCCATAGACGCATGAGTCATAGGATCATGTGTCTTAGGAATATGTGTCATAGGAGAATGTGTTGTAGGAGCACACTCTGTGTACCGTTGGTATGAAAAGTGTACATTAATTCCATCACCTTAAAACTCACATTAAATTTAGCTGAGGCTTGCCTTTAATGTGAGTTTTTAGGAGATGTTAATTGTGCAATGTTTGTATTGTAAAACTCATATGCTCTGTGGACAGTTTGCATTGAAACTGTAAATGTATTCCACCACCTTAAAACTGACATCAAAATCCGCTGTGACTTGCCTTTGCTGTGAGTTTTTAGGAGATGTTAATTTTATAATGTGCCAACTGTAAAACTCACATGTTCTGTGTACGTGAATGCACTGCATGTTGTAGGTGCTTCTGTGGTAGAAGTATGTGTTGTAACGGTGTGTGTCTTGGGACTATGTGCTGTAGGAGCGCATGTTGTAGGATTGCATGTCGTCTCAGTGCATGTTGTAGGAGCATGTGTTGTACGGTGTGTGTGTGTATTGTAGTAGGAGTACATTTAGTAGCTGCACATGTCATAGCAGCATGTTCTGTAGGAAAGCATTTTGTTGGAGTGTATATCAAGTGCGTGCGGTAAGTGTGCATTGTAAGAGAGTGCATCGTAAAAGTGTGCAGATGCGTGTGTATTAGTGTGTTATAGGAACATGTATTATAGTAAGGTGTGTTGTAGGAGCACCTGCCATAGCAGCATGTGGCATAGGAGCATGCATCAAAAAAGTGCATCATAACAGTGTGTATCTTAAGAGTGTGTGGTAGGCGCATGTGTGGTAGGGACATGTGTCATACGTGCATATCTTTTAGGTGCATGTGTTGTAGATGCATGTGAGAGCACATGCCATACATCCACATGTTATCTGCAGTAGGCACATGTGTAGTAGGTGCACATGTCATAGGAACATGTATGATAGGAGTGTGTGTTGGATATGTTGCAGGTGCAGGTGCCATAGGTGCATGCTCTGTGTACAGTTCATATAAAAAGTGTGCATGTATTCCATCACCTTAAAACTCACATCAAAGTCAGCTGAGACTTGCCTTTAATGTGAGTTTTTAGGAGATGTTAATTGTGTAAAGTATGTGCTGTGGACAGTTTGTATTGTAAGTGTATAATTATTCCCTGACCTTAAAACTCACTTTAAGTCAGCAGAGACTTGCCTCTATTGTGAGTTTTTAGGAGATGTTAATTGTGTACTGTACATATTGTACAACTCATCTGCTCTTTGGACACTTCATATTGAAAGTGTACATTCATATCATCAATTTAAAACTGACATCAATGTCAGATGTGACTTGCCTTTGAGGTGAGTTTTTAGGAGATGTTATTTTTGTAATATACCACTATAAAACTCATATGTTTGACGTATGTAAATGCAGCACATGTTGTAGGTGCCTCTACGGTAGGAGTATGTGTTGAAAGAGTGTGTGTCACAGGACCATGTGTTGTAGCGGTACATGTCATAGGGTTGTGTCATAAGAGTGTGTATCATAACAGTGTGTGTGGTAGAGACAACCTGTTTATTATGTATCAAGTAATCAGACACCTTGAAGTAGTTCCGATCAGAAGCACAACTTCCTGCGTGTTCCCAAGAGCCTTGATACAGATCTATTCCCATGTTGGTTTTCCCCTAGAGGTTTGTTCATGTTATGATACCAACTAATTTGTGCTATGCTATGTGTGTTGCCTACGATTACAAAGTCTCCAGAGCCCTCCACCTCGAGACCAACAGGCTTTTTGATGGTATCGTCCAAATAGCCGCCAAAGTGGAAGCATACCTTCCTGGTTTGCTTGCCATACTCTGACAGACTTGTACTTCAAAAAGAACTGAACCAGCACTGCATTTTGATCATAGTCAAGGTGCTTTGTGCAGGAAACCACATGACCCAAACATGCAATGCAGTTAACTATGTGTTGGGCATCCCAACTCATTACAATGGGGAGTTTTAATACAGGCTAGAAAACAAACAAATCAAGGAACGGCATGATAAGAAAGCAACCTTAAAACATGGAATCCTCTTACCCCAAACCAAAAATCGCACAACAATGAAATCAACACTGGTGACAGTTTGCTTTTCAGGTCAAAGAGGTATCTGTTATCTGATAAGGCTCAGGACACAAAGAGTGTGTGATCAGTCATTGGCAAGATGTTCTTTGAAGAGTGGGGTCTGCAGGTACTGATTGGGCCAGTTTTCATCATCCCGACAGAAAATAAGCCCAATTACATTTGTCTTGCTTTGATGGCAGACAATTTAAAGCGGCTGCACTCAGCTATTAATCTTCAAAGGTTGCATTTTGCTGCAGTGCAAACATCAAAGAACCATAGGGATGCACACAGACTTTCTCTGAAAGTTAACCAAACACAGGGTGCCCCCTCAGTCTAATGGAGAATAACATTTAACTTTAATCTATTCACTGAAGCACATGCTGTTAGACCAAAAGCCCTAATGTGTGATATGGCTTGCCACGTTCCTGTACATTTTGGCCTCTCTGATTACCCCCTAGGCACCTATTTTAAACCCTCCAGGAATTTATCTTCAGTGCCTTAAAGGGTGTCAATTCATGAAGAGGAAATCCGGACACGGGAGTCTTCTGTGCGATGGTTTTACACCCATATACTTTTATTTATTTTATTTATTTATTTTATTTATTGCATTTATTACTCGCCCAAACCCTTGGGTACCACGGCGATGTTACAGACAGCTTGGTTAAAACATTTCTTAGAAATTGCCAATCAGGCACAGTGCATGTGAATACAAAATAATCATACACAAAGACATTTAATGCAGGGCTTCAGTACAGTGATATTTCCTGAAGCATGGAAGGGGATTTTAGTCTTGGTTAAATAGCCACGTTTTCAGGGATTTCTTGAAGCCTGAGAACGTTTGCTCATTTTTGATGGGGAGGGGAAGAGTGTTCCAATATGTGGGTGCGAGGTATTGGAAACTACTGCCTCCTGCCTTGGTTGTCTTGTAGCGGGGGATGGCTAGGAGTAGTTGACTGTTAGATCTGAGGGGCCTCTTTGATACTGTTTTGGTGATGGCGTGGTTGAGGTAGATGGGGACACAAGAGTGGATGCATTTGAATGTGACGCACAGGGCTTTGAATGTGACCCTGGCTTTGATGGGGAGCCAGTGATGGTTTCTTCTAATATTTGAGATGTGATCTGACTTCCTTAATCCAAGGGCCGCCCGAAGGGCTTTATTTTGAATAAGCTGTAGTTTGTTTAGATTGGCTTTTGAGGTACCCAGGTAGAGTACGTTGCAGTAGTCGAGCCTGGATAAGATTAAAGCTCTTGCCAGCGTGATACAGTTGGTGGGTGTCAAGAATTGGCGACTGAGAGCAATAAGTTTTGCGGTGTAGGAGGTAGAGGAAGAGAGGGCATTAATGTGCATGGTCATGGTGAGGTTGGCATCTAGGTAGACACCTAGTGTTTTTACTTGTTGTAGTACTGATATGTTTGTGCCATCGATGTTGATGGATGAGTAATCAGCATGTAATGCTTCTATTTTGGATTGGGAGCCCACAATGAGAACCTCAGTCTTCTCATCATTGAGACAGAGGCTATTAAGTGCCATTCAATTTTGGATTATGGCATATATTTTGTTGATAGTGCCGGTGTCTTGAGTGTAGTCTCCCGATAAAGGGATGAGGATCTGGGTGTCGTCTGCAAAGTTGGTGTAGATGACACCCATGTCGTCTAGCGCTGAGAAGAGGAGTTTAGTGTATGCATTGTATAATGTTGGTGAGAGACAGGAACCTTGGGGGACACCAATGGGTACTATGATGGGGTTGGCGGCTTCTTTACCTATGGCGACCCTGGAGGTGCGGTCAGCAAGAAAAGATTTGATCCAGGTAGTAGCTTCGGTGGAGAAGTTGAAGTCTTTCGCTAGTGTGGCGCACAGTTTATTATGGTCTACTAAATCAAACGCTGCGGAGAGATCGAGTAGGAGGAGGATGCAGAGTTTTCCTGAGTCTCTGATGGTATCCATCTGGATTTTTAAGTCAAGGAGTGCCGTTTCTGTGCTATGGTTGGGGCGGAAGCCTGATTGCCTCGTGCCAAGGAGGTGGTTTTGTTCAAGGTGAGTTTGGACTTGGTTGTATGCTAATTTATCCAATATTTTGAGGAGAAATGGGACAGTTGTTATTGGCCTGTAATTAGTGGGCACAGTAGGGTCTAGGGTAGGTTTTTTCAGGAGAGGGGTGACCCAGGCTTCTTTGATGCTAGCTGGTAATAGGTTAGTATTGAAGGATGCATTCACGAAGTTGGTGATAATGGGGGTGAGGGTGTGGGCGCAGGATTTAACTACTGATGCGGGGACAGAATCTCCTTTGCAGTTGGAGGCTTTAAGTTTGGCGATGGTGTCAAACACTACATTTTGGGATACTGGTGTGAAGTGGAATGGGGAGCTGGTGAATTCCTGATGTGGTCGATTTAGATTAAGGAGGGCAGGTTTGTTGGCTAGTGATTGTTTTTTGGATGTGATTTTTATTTGGAGTAGTTCAATTTTGGCTGTTAGTGCGTCTTGAATAGTGGTGCACCATTCCTTGCTGGGGATGATTGGGTTTATGGCTGGGGTAGGGTTTTCCAATTCTTTTAGAATGGCAAATAGTTCCTTGGTATCTGAGGTCGCATTGCTGATCCTATTATTATACGCATTAGATTTGTAGGTAATAGTAGCTGTTTTACAGGTTTTGTTTATTTCTTGGTAGGCTTTTTCTGCCTCTGCAGTAGGATGCTTTCTGTAGGCATGTTCACACGCGCGTTTGGTTCTTCTGAGGGCGATAAGATCATCATTGAACCAGAAGCTAGATCGCTTGTCTGAGCGTTTTGCCTTGGTGGTGAGCGGTGCTATAGCATTAATGGTTGCAGTGAGGCAGTTGTGATATATGTCTGCTAGGAGACAGGGGTTGTCACTAGTGATCGAGGTAGAATCTAGGATTTTTGAAAGAGGAGGCGTGAGGTTTTCTGGCGTGAGTTTGCAGGCGTTTCTAGTTTCATAGGTAATCATGGTTTTAGGTTTCTTTTGTGTGGGTTCGGAGGGATTGATTGTGAATACAATGTTATGGTGATCGGTCCAAGTAAGAGGGGAGATGGCCTCAATGGTTATGGGGGTATTAAGGGAGAGGATCCAGTCAAGAGTCCTGCCTTTGATATGTGTGGGTGCATTAACTAGTTGGCTGAAGCCCATGTCCTTCAGGGCGGAGTGAAGTGATTCTGCTTTGGCATCTTGGCTGTCATTGAAACCTAGGTTAAGGTCACCCTGGATGATGTATTTTGAGCTAGGTTTTATTAATGGAGCTAATAGCAACGGAATTTTAGTCTCTGGGTGGTTGTTGGGACTAGGTGCTCTATAAATTACTATTAAATTAATCGTAGTTTTAGCATTTATGGGAAATTTTACGAGTAATGTTTCATACCCTTCAATACTTTCGATGGGACAAGATCTAAGCTGTAATTTAGTCTTGACTATTATAGCAACACCGCCTCCTTGTGAGTGGGTCCTATCTGTTCTAAATATGGTGTAGTCGGATGGGATTGCCAGAGTTAGTAGTGGACCTGATGCTTGATGGAGCCAGGACTCTGTGACTACTAGTATGTCGAGCTGTGATTCCATAATGAGGTCGTGAACTTCTATAGCTTGCGCCCCTAAGGAGCCGGCATTGATAAGCGCTCCTTTAAAGGTGGATAGTAATTTATTGGGGGTGTCCGGGGCTGGTTTGGAAGTAGTGTTGGGTTTCTGGCTAGGAGTATGGTTTTGATGAGGGGGAAAGTACTCTGGGCCTAATTTGTTTGGGAGGTGTGTGTTCATATTTGACTGGGTTGGGGTGGTTGAAAGTACGAGACCTTAATCGGAAGTGTCTTGCTACACCTGTCACGGGGTTAGAGAATTTTTCAGTATGGCTGTGGTGAGGTTACTCTGCAGTGGGCAATACGTGTGAGATTGGATCAGGGCTGATAGCATGATGCTTGATGGTATTCAGATAGGTCCTAGGGGTAAGACTTGCGCTGTTTGGGAATGGGGGAGTAGAGGGAAGGAACGGTGTAGGACATGGGATAGGGTGATGCCGGGGGCATGCCGGCTTGCTGAGACCGTTGTTATGGGGCCAGTAGTAGTGGCCCAAGCAGGGTGTGTGGTTGGGGAGAATGCCGAACGGGAACATGATGAGGGGCAAACAGGTTTGCATATTGGATTAGTGTCAGGGTGAGCTGCGACCATAAGGCACAGCGCTAGCTCCTCAAAGTGGTCTGTAGGTGACCCTGGGGCACAATACGGCAGTCTGATGTGGTCTGTAGGCGACCAAAGGGCACAATACAGCAGTCTAATGTGGTCTGTAGGCGCCCAAAGGGCACAATACAGCAGTCTAATGTGGTCTGTAGGCGACCAAAGGGCACAATACAGCAGTCTAATGTGGTCTGTAGGCGACCAAAGGGCACAATACAGCAGTCTAATGTGGTCTGTAGGCGACCAGTATTTGAGACCGGGAGCACATTTCAGTAAAGCGGTTAAGATTACAAACATACAGTAGTATCTCCGGTGCTGGCATGTACTTACAGTACGTTTTCATTGTCCGAGTGGTAGTCTATCGGTTGGAGAGTAGTAAAATTGTGCAGGGGGGGTGGCCACGCCGCGCTTCCTTGCGCGTAACAGGCGCAGGAACAGGCCTTTGTATGGCCTTCGTGTGCGCCGCCGTCGGATCCGCCTGCCGGCGGGAAAGCAGATTCAAATGCGAGGCTCAGCCTCGTTCTCGCGCCGCGAAGCGCCCGGCATGTGGGGGTCAGGCAGGGAAGTGAGACAAGGTCAGGCAGGCCTTGTTGCGTGCATCGGGTGATGCCGCACAGCTTAACAGCTGTTTTCCTGGTTGCTGCAGTGAGGAGGGGGCTCCTGCCCTCTTCCCTTGGCAAAGGGGACGGAGTCTAACTCCATGCAAGTAACCTTGCATGACTGGTTGTGTGGACACCGGGATGGGGGCAGCATTACAAGTTTTAGGGAGTACTCAAATGTGTGTACCAATGGGTGATACTGATTGGTCAAACCACTAAAAGCTAGGCAGACAAACAGTGAAAACATTTACTGGATCAATATTTATATGCACACTTAGGCATGGGCTGCTGGAATGCAGCACTTATTTAAAACCCTTCCAGTTAGGCATACATAAAGAAGTACTAAAGGATATAGATTCACCTACAAAAACTAAGGGTATCTTCAAAACTGATGGTTTAGTTGAAGGATGTTATCAAATAGAGACCATCCAATGTATCCCATCAGTTAGAACCCATCAGGGTGCTATACATGGAGAACCTATAAGGGAAATAAAAACTGCTAGTAATTTATGAACTCACCCATCACAGTGTATGGTGCATCACCAGTGTAGAAGAACCCTGTGTATTTAAGACAACACCTTTGTTGGTAAGGGAGCAGGCTCATCCCAGTCCCCTAGGAGCTTTAAGGTTAGACCAGCCCCATAGAAATAATTATAAAAGACCAGAGGGAGAGGGGCATCCTAAATGTCGCCACACCATCATAATATTGTATGAGATTTAGACATTTGGACATAACCAAGCTAACGCCATTTTTGTAGATATTAGTAATCATAGTTAAAGGGCCTGCACGGCCATGCAGTATGTAAGGTGTTAGACAGAGGCCGTGGGGAAATCTGGATAGGCCCAAGTGCTGATAAGAGAGGCCATGCCACTGACGTCCACAGAAACCCTTCTTTGTTTTAAGATTGTTGCCAATATGTTTGTTCTATGAAGATTGTGTCCTGCAAGGCCACAAGACAGTACTGGGCATCTTGGTGTACGTGTTATCACAAATAGGCTGAAGCAGGCCTGCAACCCACACCCAGCTAACTATGATTTATAGCCCCTACAACTGCCCCAGTTCCGAGACCCCGGAATTCCGAAGACACCAGTTGACCCCAGACCACCAATTATAATCCAAGCAACCATAACAATCTGAGAGTATGGTTGCCCCACCATTATTTTATAATGAAATGGTTTGTAGTGTGAGGTACATGGAGGGATAAATTCCAGTTCATAAGTGAGAGTGGAAGCCTTGGAAGCTGATGATGCAATCAGGAATGCGTGAAGTATGTTTGGGTTGGTGTGACCTCGAGACTCCCCCTGTGCAAGTCCCTGAGCCTGACAGAAGCATTGTATAATGACAGAGTAGTAATGTTCACAAATGTAACTAATTTCTTCTTTCGGCCTTGGTTCCTTGGAGACAATGAGCCCAGCAGAACCCATATGATAGAGGACGGATGAACTGGGCTGGGACCAATGACCTGGCATCCCCTATGGAGCAGGTTATCCACCTATGGGGTCGCACCAACCAGCTGCGCAGGTTTTCACTGTACACAATGAAGTCACATATGACACTGTGTCTCCTTTTAAGATTCTGCTTGTACACCTTTTGGCAGAATGTTTCGCGGCAGCAGAGTCCTTTGTTGGCGTTTTTCCTTTTCGTATGGAAATAAACACTTGTTATACCTGTTATACCTGCTAGAGCTTCTTCTGCCTTTTTCCCAGCAGGTTGTATTTTTTCTGGTGTGAGTGTTTAGGGACGTGCCTTCATTTGGTGACCCCGACTTGATTCTACTGCCTGTGGAGGCTTCCATGCCGTTTCTACGTGCCTGCAGAGGCTTCCATGCCATTTCTCCAGAGGAGCCGCGCCCGCCTTCAGCATCCAGACCCAAAAAATGTGTATTCTCAAGTAGTTTTACAGGAGCCGCCTTTGCAGAATTCCTGTCTGCTCTTTGGAGCAGGTGTGGCTCCGAAGAGCGTGCACGCTGGTATTGGGAACCTCTGACGGTGGAGTTCGTGTGAACACACGCATATGAGTATACTCTTGCAAGTGATAACAAGTAGGAGATGAGTGTATGGGAAAGTGTGGAGGTTGTGAGGACGTGGAATGTGAGGTTATTGGTGAGGAGTGGTTGTGGTTTGTGTTGCGGTTTGTGTTGTTTTTTATTATTATTGAATTTATTAAGGAGATTATTATGGAAAGAAAAACAGAGTGTTTTAGAAGCCTCCCAGAGAGGGGGAGAAGATGGTATCACTTATATTGTGTAATGGAGGAGAAAGGAAACAAGTAGGAGACTCACATAATTAGTGGGCTCGGAAATATTAGCTGTTTTTATTTTAGGTTGTTATTTTACATTGGTTTGTTTGTGTTTTTATTGTGTAGGGTGGAGGGTCGAGGAGGGGCCTTGTGTTAATAGTAGTATGTTTTGAATTTGTGGAATGTGAGATTGGATGCGTGGGGAAAAAAGGGGGTATTTTTTTATTTCATGACCGGGAGAAGGTATGAAGGACTGCCATTTTTGATGGGCAATGGCAGTGCATGTGGCACACTAGCAAAGGCATAAAGACAGTAAGTCACAAGGGCCATTATATGTATAAGGCCCTGCCATTATATCATGACAGAATCAAGAAACATCACAAGCAATGGATGGTGGAGACAAACGGAGGTTGGATGCCCCGCTCATGGCCAGAGCATGGCTCCCATAATAAGAGCATTCTAGAACACATGGCCATATTTTTGACAGAAAATTATAAAGGGAAACAATTGCAAAAGAGGAGAGGAATATTAGAACTCTGGAAAATGTTCAATGGTTCAGAAGATTCTGGGGATAGAGGTGCACAAAGTGATAGTAGGGGCGACTGTCCAGGAAACGAGGGCCGGTCACCAGTGGAACGAGGGGGAATATATCCATTGACAGCTCGCCCCACAGTGGGTTACACTAACCTAACTTATGTGCCCACCACAGCGACAGCCCCACCAGACCCTCTGATATCTCAGCACATGCTGATATCAACAAAAGAGACCTAAAAATGGCATTGGCATCAGCGCAAACAGAATTGACTAGACTACACGCAGCACAGGGTGAAGTAAAGACCGACAAATTAGCAAAGCAAGGATTATAATAGATAGCACAGCCATAAAGAATGCACATATAGAGAAGTAAGGAGAAGGGAGCGAGCGGGCGAATAGCTTAGGCTATGAGAATCTGAGATCTTGCAGGGGTGGAGAGGAATACAGCTGGAGTACAACTGATGAGTTTGAGGATGATGAGGAAGATGAAGCAGAGCAGGAGTCTGAACAAACTCCACAGGAGGAGAGTTTGTGGGATGGTAGGTTAAGGAGCAGGTTTGGACGGATGGCAGTAGCAAGGAAAAAATAAAGTGGAAAAAGGATTGTTTGGGGTAGGGCAAAGATGCAGATGCCCGTTATAAGGTGCCCAGCAGGCTGCAGTATGTGCCATGGGCGCAGATGAATAAAAGGAATTTGATAAAGGCACTCCTGCCCCTCACAGTGGGTGCGGGCAAGTGGATTTGTACATTCAAAAAATGACAGCTGGGGTACCCCGGGGTATCCTTGGAGGTTGGTGACATGAAAAGCGTATTGGTAGCGTCTATTGGGGACAAGGCTGGGGATGTGTGGGTAAAAGAAGGCTACCCGGGAGTACATGTGGGGAACAATGCACACAATATACCAGTGTTTAATAAGATTGGGGCACAAGTAAGGGACACGCTGCGGCGAGCGGTCCCTGGAACACTTGACCTACAATCAGTAATGCAATGCACTATGGGTGATGATGATGACCCCTCTCAGTTGAATTTTAAAGTTCAGGAAATGTGGAGAGCAGAGAAGGGTGACTCATGGGAACCGATCAATACCCTTTTTCTACTTTATTGTTAAAAATGGCCTGCTAAAAGTGTTGCAAAAGGCACAAGACAAAATCGGGGCATTGAGGCGAAGGGGTGGCTGAAATACAGAGCATAATAATACACCATTGTAAGAGATTAAAGGAGCATGACAATTAAACGGCCCAGAGGCGACAAGCAGAGGAAGTGAAACTTGCACAAAAGACATTAGCTAAAATTGCTGTGGAGGCATCAGTGTCCACGCGAGAGTAGACAGAGGGGTCAGGATATGGCCAAGACTTCACAAATACGAGAATAGCTGTGGTTTTTTCAGAAGGGAGGGCCAGAGCATTGGCACGGGGGTTCACAGCACCCTGGCCCACAGTGGCAACAAGGGTGACAGTAGCGAGGAAGAGGTGGGTTCCGAGGACCAAGGGGAGGGTGTTTTGGAGGAATTGGATCCAGAGGGGGGGCAATGGGCCCTCCACAATGTTGAAACTGTGGGAAGTGGTGGCCTTTTTCTAGAGAATGCAGGAGCAGGCCAGGGATGGGGTATAACTGTGGCCCATCTCCACAGGAACCCCAAGAAGGGCTGACATACAGAATGACTTCTATACCCTACGAGATACACCAGGCCTACACCCAGTTACCCGCGCAGATACCTGGTCCACCAGCACAACAGCATCAGCCAGTAGAACAGCACACACCTCAGCAAACCTTCCAGCACGGAAGTGGCACAACCCTATTCAACGGACACCAAATGGTACAGTCACCCCCATTTGAGGCACAGCTGTAATGGGGATAAACCCCTTTTCATTTCCCGGGACAAACACATATCCTGACTAGAACAGCCCACAGAGAACTCTTGCGTGTCCGGTCCAGACAATGACCCACAACCCTGAGTAGGAATGCTTAGTGGGGACAGAGATAGGAAACAAGCAATTCACTTTTATGGTCGATTCGGGTGCACCGAAATGCATCAGTGAGGGGGAGATTTCACTATCGGGCAAAACTCTTGACACACAGGGCTTCTCTGGGGCTATTTCTACGGTTCCATACACTAAAAAGCTGGACATAAAGGTGGGAGGGAAGGTGGTGTGTGCTCCCTTATTGCGTTCTGAAAGCTCTCCTGTCAACCTTTTGGGCAGGGACCTGCTCAGCAAGTTGAACATGACGGTCTCATTCACAGATCACAGCATTGTTTGCGCCACACCAGGAATATGCGCAGTAAGATCAATGGTAATAATATATGCAATGGCAGGAGAGGTAGTGGTCTGTGGGATAGCCTTGCACACGGACATGTTTATATATGGAATAACAGTACTTGTGGAAGCGGTAATGCAAATTGCCAAGAGCTGTTGGAGAGTGCTGACAGATTTTTTCTTTTGCCCTGTGGTGTCCCCAGAGTTGGTGGCGGGCACAATACTCTCCATAGACCTGCAAGTGTTGCAGGTGTCATTAAAGAGAGTGGTAATAATAGGGACGGACCGGGATAGGTACAAGTGGTGTACAATTCTTTGCATTGACCCCACTGTACCTCTGAAGGAGGTGACAGATGCATAATTGTTTGAACATAATGAAGGTGATGGAAATGTAATACTAGAAATGTGTATCCCCTGTGAAATTGTGGTGCAGTTTTGAAGCATGCAATTGCCCATGATAGCCGTTGTGGCCTGCCCCCCTTCCTTGAAGTAGACCTAAAGTATGTACTTGAACGTTTGTAGACCACCAATCCACACAATGTCAGGCTTTTACTAGAAGTGACTCAAGTACACATAACACTAAAAGTTGGGGCAGTGCTACTCCAGGTGGAACAGTTCCCATTATCAAGAGAAGCAGAGGAGTGAATTAGGCACACGATACAGGCCTTACTCGATCAAGTTATAATAGTGTCATCCAAATCCCTGTGTAACACAGCCATCTACCCTATCAAAAAATCAAGTGGGGTAATTGGAGGATGATCCAGAATTTACACCCCCTAAACGATGTGGTACAGAAGGAATTTCCTGTCGTCCCTAACCCTGCCACCATTTTATGTAGTATACCCAAGGAGGAAATCCATTTTACAGTGGTGGATCTAAAAAAACACCTTCTATTCAATACCCTTGCACCCTGATTCACAGTTTCTCCCAGCATTTACCCATGGTGGAATGCACTTCGAACATACTCATTTGCCACAGGGGTATTGCAAGAGCCTGAGCATATTTAACAGAATATTGCGCCCTAACTTAGGAAACATTCAAGTATCCAGTATGATCATCCATCACATGGATGATTTGCTTGTATGTAGTGACAGTGAGTAGCACTGCCAAAGAGAATCGATCACACTTCTGCAACTACTGGCCCATAAGGGCTACAAGGTTGACAAGGGGAAACTATAGTACTACCAGCAGGACGTGCTGTACCTAGGGCAGTTAATGTTAGCAAACAGCAAAAAGATAATACCAGATCGAGTGGCGTCTGTGCGCGCCACCCTCCGACCCACTACAGTGGAAGACATGCACACATTTCTAGAGTAATGTAACTATTGCAGAGAGTGGATTTTAGACTATGCAGCATAAATCAGGCCTCTCCTGCAGGCCGTCAAGGAAGCACAAACACGTGATAAAAAGTCCAATGGACAGCAGACATGATCAAAAAGTTAATTGATTTAAAGGAAGTGATATCTACAACCCCGGTACTCACCAACCCAGACTACACACAGGGATTGTAAATATTCTCACATTCTAATGGTCACCCTATGACTGTGGTATTGACTCAGAAAAGTTCAATGGGCCACAAGCCATTGGCCTACTACAGTGGCACGCTAGGTTTTGTGATGCAAGCTGAATATGCGTGCGAGCAAGCACTCACTGCAGCTGTGTTTGTGATCGAGAAAAGTTTAACAATCGTGATGGGGTGCTCCATCACTTTGTATGTGGAGCATTCAGGGTTCACCATTCTAGAGGGATCAAAATCTACCCTGACCACACAGAGAGCTTCAGCTTATGAAATGATCCTCTCAAGCCCAAGCATCCATATTGTATGATGAAAAACAGTGAATCCTGCCACTTTCTTAACAGAAATGTGTACCGAAGAGGACTTAGCAAGCCATGACTGTGTCACGTACGAAGGGGAGGAAGATGGCATCCCCAAGGCAAGAGCAACCCATTGGAGGACGGAGAGGTTCTTTTCTTTGATGGGTCAGCAACAATCGACCAAGAAATGGGACAGAGGCATATGGGCGCTGTAGTGGTGCCCCTCGAGGCAGGTAAATATGAGACATTGATTATGAAAAGATTGCTGATACATTGCTCAGCCCAAGTATCGGAGCTCATAGAGCTTATTGAAGTGCTGTGGGCGTCACAGGTGTGTCACGTGACCATTTATCCTGACTCGGCATATGCCACTACAACAGTACATGCTGGTCTGTCATGGTGGAAAAGGAGGGACTTCCGGAGAGCAGACGGTTCCCCAGTGCAACATGGCGCACTGCTAGATACATTGATCTCTGCAATATCCCAACCCTCTGTAGTGGCATTCGTTAAGTGCGCCGCCCACACCAATAACACAGATGAGGGCTTGAACCCAGATATTTGGCAAACATCAACAACATAACAATCTAATGGGGACATATACCTGAAGATTGATTCACACTGTGCAACAAGCCCTGATTTGATAAAGGTTTTTTGAAAAAGCCGAAACACGCACCTTATGGGGTACTCCCGCCAGCCCGGTGGAGAGTCTGAGAATTCTGGGAATGACAGAACCCACTGCCGGTTTTGATCTGCGGCAGATTCAAGAGAATTATTTGGACATATTGACCAATCACTTTGAAGTCAATAGTGTTGTTATTTGTAAATTAAATATTTTGCCAGTGATAGCCTGTTCCCGTTTCAATGGTGAACCTGGCCATGTATGTGTCAGCACTTCCTCTCTGCTGCTGCAACCCACTGATCCACAAATGTATTCGATCCGGTGACTCAGTGAGTTCTCTCTTCACTTCTATCCCTCCTTCTCTTAGCCACTCCAGAACTGGTGGTTTGGAAGTCTAGGCTGCTGCAATCGATGGTGCCAGTGCCCTTGAGAGGAAGCAGCACAGGTTGCTGGGCTCAAGTCGCCCTTTCTGTGTCGCCCGGCTGGGTCTGACAGGCAGGATAGACTTGGCAGGAACTCCAACCTGCATCTCTTACATGGACCAGCACTAGCCAGAGCTGGGTGCTGGCCCTGCCGCTGGACCAGCAGCAGTCTCAGTTCTGAGAGCAGGGATGATTGGTCTATACATTGGAGGGGACATTCTATTTAAGCCAGAATTCTGTTTGTTATCTGTGATTATGGGATGTATGGCGACCTTAAGGGCCCCAATTACGAGATGAAGTTGAAGCAATGACCACCTTATTTTTTTCAAACTTGGAGTAGAACCATTTTTTATGATTTTTAATCTCTGACAGTGCTATCATTTTCAAACCCTACTTTCTTGCAGCTAGCAATTCATGCACATATAGTATAGCTTCTTCCATTGGCACTGCTCTACTCTACTGGCAGCAGTCACATAACTATGGGGGAAGAGGGGCGCTCAGGTTCTCGTGTGTCTGTTTTTCCCAGTTATTTGTTAGGCATATTTGTACTGCCAATTTATTTTGTTGAGGAAATATGCCGGTTTCTAGAGAGTAACTATCGTTTGTATGTAGGACGGGTGGCCTTAATTCTTGCATTGACTGGCTTCTGCAGCAGGTAACCATGGCTGCCCATGCGCAGTGATGTACGATGTTCTGCATCGCCTCGCCATAACTGTTCAGCCTCCTCACCTTTCCTCTTTATTTATGTTTGTGTGTAGACCATTTAAGCTCATCCTCATTGACGGGGATCCTGGCCTTCTTACCTTCTATGGTATCTAACCTGATCCACTAGGTGATCATCCCAGGTATTCTTCAGGTGCCACTATCTGCGCATTTCATTACTCTATAAAGAGCCTTGTGCCAGCCTACTGGTAGGTAGGAATGTTCCCTCTTCTGACCATTCTGCATTTAAGCACTTAGCCCTGAGATGGGGGACATTACTCCTTGCTACTGGCTCGGGGCACTATTCTACAGGCCTGAGTGAAGAAAGAGCCCGAACAGAGGGCACAGCACCATTGTTAAGTGGTAATGCCACCCACAAAGGGCGTTATAGCTATTAGCGCCCCTGCA